>NC_139024.1:23277317-23633686 GCF_964662115.1 Mustela nivalis
CCTCCGGACAGTACTTGCGCTGCTGCTGGCCCACGCGGACCCGGCGTGAACCCGAGTAGATGATGCATCCTCTCTGCGTCCCGAGCCAAGTGCTGTTCTAAGAGTCCTGACACCCCTTGCGGCTGCCAGGCCTGCTGGAGGCCTCCACGCGGTGCAGTCCGACATGGGTCTCTCTGCGGGGGTCGCTGTAGGTTGTCATTATCCACCCCCGAGCTGGGGACTCCCTACCCTTGCTGCCTCCAGCTTCCAGGGTCCCCTAGCTCCATGCAGAAGGGCTACCATCAGGACCATGAGGGAGCCCCCCACGGCCCTGAGCAGGCCCCTCAGGGGAGGCCCAGGAGCTCAGCACTTGCTTCCAGCCCCACAGCACTTCCAGAGCCTACCTCTACCTAAGCCCGTTTTGTACCTAACAGACATGTCTTCGCCTTAATTCTATTTCGCAAGTGCCTTTCGTTCCAGCCACCAGACCTTCCCTGATACCCATTCCAGAACAGCTCAGACGGAAGAAGACAGGCTTGTTCTCAGGCCGGGTTGGTCAGCTTCCCCGAGAGCCACTAGGGCTGCCCCAGCTGCACCCCGAGAAAATTAATGGCATGAGAGGACTCGTTGTGGAGGCCTGGGCACACCCCCCGCCCCCGCTAGGAATGCCAGAGTCCCCCAGTGTCTTTCCCAGCCACCATGTGTAACACATTCAGAGGGGCAGGGTGGGAACAGAAAGACCTTCAGTGGAAGTCTCAAGAAGAATGTCCTGCCCAGAGTGAAAACAGACCGTTTTCCCAGTTATGCTGCTCATATCCCAGCTTAAGATGCCAAGAAAGAACAAGGCTATTTATGAGATAGGATGAAGTTACTCGGTAGAAGAAGAAAGAAACCCAAACTGGCTGATGGGGGACCCCCAGATGATGCCCTCCTATCACTTCTAATGCCATGAGTTACTTGGAGTCCACAGGTCCCTGGTAAAGACCGTCAGATCTTCGCAGTAAAGGGTGAAATTCAACACAAAGCACCAGGCAGAGACAGTCTCTAAGTGCCACACACAATCAGGTACAAAGTTGATTCAGATCATAACTAATGCTTCTTGTCATCTCTACCGAGCCCTGTGACGGGCTCACGAGGTAGGCATCCCCTCATTTCCCGGGGCAGGTAGGGTTGCGGTCTAGAACCACACTCGGTCAGATCGAAGCTGGGGACGCACCACAGCACCTGACTCCAAATGAATCCCTCCCAGCATCCTCCCCCATGAAGAAAATGTCTTTCACTCTGCCCCTGGCATCTCTTTCAAGAGGCGGCTCCTTTCCGCGAGTGTCTGTCACTCAGTGGGTGTCACTGTCTTCCTTAGGTGCAGAAGGATGGAAAAATGGGGGCACATTGAGACCATCCAGGGCCCACAGGCACCAGAATGCCAGGCCACACTACACATGCCCAGAAGGTTCCGGGAGGGTCAGACCGAACCACATGGTGCCCTGACGCCAATCTTTCTAGAGAAACGTCTTCCCTCTGGGGCTCTCGGGGCACTTTGTGCATCTTATATCTGCTTTGATCACAGTGAGGGAGTTCACAGCCAGAACCCTGATTCTGCAGATAGAGAAAGAGGCAGAGGCAGAGAGAACTCAGGAGCACGCTTCCCTCCCTCTGGTTTCCGTCACTGTCAAAGTCCACGGCCTGTACTTGCTCTCCTCAGTGCCTCTCACTGTTTTACAGGGAAATCTAGATCTACAAAAATGATTTCTGTCCGTTCTAACTTACCGAGTCAGGCGAGTGCGAGTCAGACAGGCACCGGCCCGTTGGCGGGTTGTGGTTTCCTCAAGGTGGAGAGAGCGAGGGAGCGAGTGTTCCCCTGCCCTCTCTGCAGAGCGCAAAGATGCGGTTCCTCTCCTTTACTGGTCTCCTCCTGCCATCTTGTGGATGTGAGCCAAGCATACATGCAAATTCCAACCTTCATCTCCCACGCTGAAAAATGAGACTGAGTTTCTATCCCGTGCAATCTACACCAGGAGAGTAAGCACCCACCAGACCCGTGATTCATTTACTTCTTAGTCTGAAACAGGGGAAAAGAAGCTGATTTTTGAAGAGCATGGTAAAATTATCAAAAATAGGAGGCCAGGGGTGCCTGGGTGGTTCAGTGAGTTAAGCCTCTGCCTTAGGTTCATAGCATGATCTATCTCAGCATCCTGGGATCAAGCCCCACATTGGGCTCTCTGCTCAGCAGGGAGTCTGCGCCCCACCCCCGCCTGCCTCTCAGCCTACTTGTGATCTCTCTGTCTCTGTCAAATAAATAATTAAATCTTTTTAAAATTTTAAAAAAAAATTAAAAAGGAGGCTGAAAACATCGGATGCCAACTTTTACCAACTTTTACCAAGTAAAACTTTTGCTGAGATGGGGTAGATGAGGTACCCTGAGAACTGGGGCCTTCCCGTCAACCCAACTTTGTTCTAAAGCGCAGAGGTAACTACGCTTGAAGACAGACTTTCTGAACAAGTCTTAACTGAACCAGCGCTGTACCCTCCCATTAGTGATGTTCTGGAACACTTCCAATGTCTCTGTTCCACAGTTCAGCTAAAAGGACTACTCTCTACATGTTTGTTTGTTTTATTTATTTATTTATTTATTTATTTATTTATTTATTCTCGACACACACACTCCAGCGCTTTCCTTCTAGGAATGCCAGAGTCCCCCATGGCCCCATGGTGTCTTTTCATGGTCACCTCCCAGGTGGAGACTTTTCTCATGTGTTGAGTAACATAAAATACCAACAGAATAAAAGGAATTTCTTGGCTCATATAACTGAAAACAAGAACAAAAAACAAAGGAAGGGGAAACTTTAGGTATGGATTGATCCAGAGGTTCATGTGGCCTATCAGAACCCAGGGTTCTGGGTCTATCTGTGTGATTCTTCCTACCCCAAGCCTTCTGTACATTGGCATCAGCCACAGGCTGTGGAACTCACAGCTGCAGTGCCCAGTGAGGCCTCATGTCTGCACACTGCACAGCCCAGGGACAGACAAGCTATCTCTGCTTCTCTGCTAATAGTGCCTAGAAGATTGAGGAAACTTCCTGGTCAGAAGCCCTTTGTAAGTACTTCCCTCCATTCCTTGGAGGACCAGACCTGGTCCTGCTCTTACTCCTAAGCCAGTCACAAGGCCCAAAAGAGGGTTGGGATCCTCTGACTAACTTTAGCCACCAGGGTCCACTCTGGAGTTAGGGAGGAATTGGTCTCACACAACATAGTCTCACATGGCCACAGAGTGGGGGCGGGGAGCATTCTCCAGAGAAAATTGGACCCTGAATGTTATGAAAGACAAGAGATAGATGCCAGGGGGTAGACAATATGAGTGTGCCACACTCTCTCACATTGCTGGTGGGAATGCAAACTGGCGCAGCCAGTCTGGAAAACAGTATGGAGTTGCCCCAAACAGTTAAAAAATAGAACTACCCTATGAGCCAGCAATTCTGCTGCTAGGCATTTACTGAGAGAATACAAAAATCCTAATTCAAAGGGATATATGCAACCCAATGTTTATAGCAGCATTATTTACAGTAACCAAGATATGGAAGTGGGCCAAGTACCCCCCTGATTGATTAATAGACACAGATGTGGCATATAGACACAATGGACTATTAGCCACAATAAAGAATGAAATCTTGCCATTTGCCACAACATGGATGGAGCTAGAGAGTATTACGCTAAGAGAAACAAGTCAGTCAGAGAAAGATAATACCAACTGACTTCACTCGTATGTGGCATTTCAGAAACAAATGAGCAAAGGGGCAGGGGAGAAGAGACAAACCAAGAAACAGACTCTTAAATATAGAGAACAAACTGATGGTGACCGGAGGGGAGGCAAGAGTCTGGAGGATGGAGAAGATAAGTGAAGGCAGTCAAAAGGTACAAACTTCCAGTTATGAGATAAGTAAGCCCTGGGGATGTAATGTCTAACACGGTGACTAGAGTTAGTGATAGTGAGTTGCATATTTGAAAGTTGCTATGAGAGTCATAGATCTTAAATGTCCTCATCACAAGAAAAAAATTTTGTAACTATATATGGTCATGGATATAAACTAGACTTATTATGGTGATCATTTCACAATACAGTATATACACACGGCACTATATTACACACCTAAGGGGGGCCTGGGTAGCTCAGTGGGTTAAAGCCTCTGCCTTCGGCTCAGGTCATGATCCCAGGGTCCTGGGATTGAGCCCCGCATCGGGATCTCTGCACAGCAGAGAGCCTGCTTCCCCCTTTCTCTCTGCCTGCCTCTCTGCCTGCTTGTGATCTCTGTCAAATAAATAAAAATACTCTTAAAAAATACATTTATTACATACCTAAAACTAACATAATGTTGGATGTCAATTATACCTCAATTTTAAAAAAAGATTTTATTTGGAAACGCTTTATTCTCTTTTAAAAATCATAGTTTAATACTTTAGGATTCAAAAACCCAGTCTTGGGTTTATTTCCATACTTGGTTTCAAAAGCTGCTGTCACAGAACAAGAGATTGTAGATTCAAATTAGGCAAATTGTCTTGATGGCTGCACTTACTAACTCACGATACCAGTATTTCAGTTCTACCCACCACTCATGAGCTTCTTTCCACCTTCTTGACACCAAAGGGCATGTTATTTTGTGTATTTTTAAACAAATGAACCCTTAATTTAGAAGACTTTGTTTCTCGAAGGGTGCAGATGTGAGCGTTCTTACTAAATGACACTTAACATCATTTTTGGCCACAAATCCTATCATGATACAATATTCCCAGACATTTTCAAAATGCTCTCTTTGTGCAGCAGCGACGGCTGTGGGAAGGCTACGTCTTTCTCACACGTCTTTAAAAATCTCACCCCCTCCCTTTGAAGGGACTGAACTAAAACACATTGTTTTGGTTCAACTGGCAGATGCTGCCAAATCACTTCTCAGGAAAGGCCATCACAGTTAGAAGTCACGCTTTCCTCTTCCATTCGTCTGTCAAGGAAAAATCTGTCATCCATTTTTAAGTCCAGAATTTCTTTTTTTTAATTTTTTTTTAATTTGACAGAGATCACAAGTAGGCAGAGAGGCAGGCAGAGAGAGAGGAGGAAGCAGGCTCCCCACGGAGCAGAGAGCCCAGGACCCTGAGATCACGACCTGAGCCAAAGGCAGAGGTTTTAACCCACTGAGCCATCCAGGCGCCCCAGAATTTCTTTTAAACTCTTTGCCAGGAATAGTCCAAAACCTCTACATGGCACAAGAGAAGTTCACGACTCCTCTTCCCCACCATTCCATGTACAAAATACCATCAAGTTCCTATTATTTAAAGGTCTTGCCTTTGTAAAAGTAGCCATGCCGATGGCCTCCTGCAGCCCCTAGACTGAGGCGTCGCTGGCAGCTGGAGTGGGATATGCCCAGGCTCCCTATTCTACTTGGCCTCTCCCCAAGAAGTCATGTGATCGTGGCTGGCTGACAAGGGGCCTAGAGAGGTGCCAAGGGCCACCCAGATAGTGAAAATTGATACCACCATTTTAAATTTCTAAGTGTTTCATTTTTTTTCTAAACCAGTAACCAGCAATACAACAAAACAGAATTGCTCGTGCTTTCTTCCTGCATCCCAGTGCTTGTCCAGTGCTGCGGGGGTGTGCCCTCCTCCTGTCTGGAGATCACTGCCCCTGAGAGTACTTCCAGGGGGCTAGTCTTGCCTGTCCCTTCCGCGCCCACCACCACCACTAGAGATTTCTAAGAGCAAGGGCTCTGCCTTGTCCCTTCCACCCGTCCCAAGAATCTGGCATGGGGAGAGCAAACTCAGGGGCTCCATGATCCGGGATTAACAGGAGGAGTGGACTCCATCAACGATAAGCCCTCGGATGTACAGATGCCCCTCAACCCGGCAGGGGTAGGGCTCAGATGAAGAAAGCCTAGACCGCCTTTCTTGAGGCTTCCTCATGTACTGCCTGAGAGATGTGTAAACGAGGAACGACATACGATCCAGGACAGAATGAGGTAGGAACTGCAGGAGAAATGCAAGAAAGGGCTGTGGAAGAAGGACCCTTGGTTCTGGTTCATTCTCCTAGAAGGATTAAGAAGGGCTTCCTGGATGAGGCGGCCTGCTCTTCGGCGTACTGGGTTTTGTACCACGGCAACAAGGGAGAGGATGGAGAGAAGATGATGAAGGGGCCATTAGGAGACATCAGCAAGGAGAAGAACCAGTCAGGGGCAAGAGTAGACGGAAAAGGAAGAGTTCACCGTGTCACTCTCAAGGACATACCACCACAATCCATGGTCACAGGCTGGAACAATACAGTAGCCTCACCTACAGCCTTCCAGATAGTTAGGTTTTGAATACAAATTTTTGTCTAGTAGGTAAGAAGAAAGGTCTTTAGATGCAGATTCACAGATGTTCTTTCTGTTCCCTCCACACCGCTAACATGTCCTGCCTCAGGTACTTGCAGGGGCTTTCCTCGGTCTCCAACACCCTCCCCAGAGGCTCACACTGGTGGTCCCCTATGTCATTCAGGGCTGCTCTCAGGACCTCTCGGACCTAACAGGGGGATACCGGCCACTCTTGGTGGTACCGCTCTGCCCACTTTGCTCCAGCATCAAGCACGCCCTGAGGTTTTCTGTTTTAGTTTAATGGCAGTTTAACTGCTTGTGCCCCTCCTAGCTCGTCTTAAAAACTTGTTATAGGTCAGTTTGGTGAAACAGTCTCACTTGAGATGACCCCAAATCCATTTATGAGGGAAAAGAGAGAAGGAGGGAGAGGGAGGAACAAAAGAAATTTCTTAGTGTTAGTAGAAATTTCTCCCGTGAAATCCGATGTATGGGGTTACCAGAAAGCTTGTGTGTAACTTCTTTTTAAATCTAATTTGTTTTATTTCTCTTACTTCTGGTGAAAAACCAAACAAAACCAAACAAAATACCTCACTGTGTCGCTATGTACCTCTCAAAGGTACCTTTGGTCAGAGACAAAGTTGGTAGAACTAATAAAGACATGAAAATACTTTGGGGATGTAATTTTGGGGATTTGATTTGTCCACAGATTTCTCTAGAAATGTGAAGTGTCCCAAGTCCTTGTTTTCCAGTCTCAACTAACCATCAGGTTCTCTGAGGGCACTTATTTAAAATACAGATTTCCAGCCCCCCTTCCCCCGCAGAAGATTGAAACTCTGGAAATCTGAGGCGGCTCCACTACCCCGCATTAGGCTTCGCAGGCAGTTGTGTGGCTCACTAGGTTTGGGGACAATACAGTAACTTACCGCTCCCCGGTCATGCAGAAAACAGTATCCATGCTTCGCTGGACTCCTTGAAATCTCAGTGAGGAAATTAGTGTGTAGAAAGTGGAAGATTTTGCTTCAAACTTGCTGATTATAATGTTGACATGGGGCCAGACTCGCCCCGAATGTTCCAGACACCTTTGGGTGGCCTGTGGGGGCCCCTGGCCTGCGTGGCAGGAGGGCTGCGCTCCCTCCTCTGTACCTGGGGCTTCCCGAGCTGCCCCTGGGCCGGGTCACCCCAAGGCTGTAGCTTCCAGAGAGCAGGTGGGCCCCTGAGCCCCTTCCCTTCCTGAGAAAGGCCGCGGCCCACCGCCATGGAGGGGCTGTAACTCGGGGGTTCTCAACCTGGGGTCCTCAGGGCCCCAGAGGATCCATGCAAAGGCCTCAGAGGATCTGCGTACAGCCTGGGCTGTGTTTACCTTCCTCCAAGAAGACGTTTCTGGGCCTTCACGCTCCTCAGCTCTCCAGGTAGCCTGATGGTGAAGGGCTAAGCCCCAGCTGTGAGACTGAGACAGCTTCCCAGGGCCTCCCAGAGCCACGCTCCCCTGCAGGCCCTTCCTGTGGGCCTTGCTCCCTGGGGGGAGCCAAGGCGGGGGGTGGGGGGGTGGACACGATGACCGAGGCCACCAGCTCACCTGGGTGTTGTTCTCCTGATTATTTTTGTGCCATTCAACCCGATGCCATCAGTACCAACCACAAAGGTGTAGCCATGATTTTTAATTCTACAGACCAGGTTACTCTAATCAACAGAATCATCTGCTACTTTTTTAGCAGTTGAATGTAATATGCTGCAGGATACCGAATTGGATTAAAAACACAAGCGATTCTTAGTGCAAAATGTGGGTGTTTTAATACAGCCGCAGTTTTTACACTGTGCACCCTACATCCGGGGTTCTGAGTTTGAATTGTTAAATCTGGGAGGACCAAATTGTATCCCATTTCTCGCAACAGTCAGAAGAGTAACATTCAAGTCATTATTATTTGTTTTTTTTTTTCATTCAAGTCCTTATTTCTCCCTCCTCTGAATTTCCAAAACACTGAGTAACTTCTCCCAGTCTCTCTCACGCCCTGGTGTGTGTTAGAACTGCTTCTAGACCAGGTTAATCTCCCGGAGAGGAGGGACGGGTTTTGCCGCCCTGCACCTCTCCCTCAGCACACAGCACACGTCACTCTGTCCTTCCTCTGCCTTTTACAAAACTTCCCGGCAGACTTGAGTGTACTCCTGCCCTGGACACCTGGGCAGGCTGACCTCGTGGCACTTCCTACATGGTGTCCCTGTGTTGTCCCCGAAAGGCCGCGCACACACATCATGGCTGGGGACTTAATCTCCTTCACCGTGGTGTGCCTACCTCCTGGCGCGGAGTAGAAAGCAAGCAAATGATGACTGCAAGAATGGACAGTTAATGCTTATGTGCACACAGTTTTAACAGCTTTATCGAGGCAGAATTCACATACCATAAAATTCGACCATTCCAAGTGCACAGTTCAGTAGTTTTTAGCACATTGAAAGAATGGCGCAATGATGACCACAGTTGAATTTCAAACATCTAAGAATTCAGACATCTAATAGTCAGCCTCCCCTGAAATTACCCCTGGGGAAGATCTTGGATCTATCATCCATTATTTCTCATTCCTGTCACTATCCCTGGGCCCTCCTCCTCTCGATGGAGCTGCCGATTCTGAACATTACACATACAGGAAACCCTACAAGAAATGGCCATTGTGACTGCTTCTTCCGCTTAGCCTAACGTGCTCCAGGTTCATCCGTGCTGTAGCGGGCAAAAAGACTTCATTTTTTAAAGGCTGGACAACAATCCCTTGTCTGGATGCACATGTAATGTGTCCCCGTGCATCAGCGGGCCAATATTTGTGTTTCCACTTTCTGACTAATACGAATGAGACCATCTATACACATTCGTGTACAAGGTTTTTGGGGACATATGTTTTCATTTCTCTTGGGAAGATGCAAAGCGGAGTAGAATTGCTGGGTTCCAGGGTAACCTTATGTCTTGTTATTTTGTCTCTGTCTTTGATTCTAAGCATCCCACTGGCGTGGAGTGGTATCACGGCAATCTTGATTTGCCTCTCCTTAATGAGTTCTTGAGCATTTTTTCATGAGCTTATTGGCTACTTAGATTTGTACACTACTGAACCAAATGAGGAAATGTCAGAGCTTCAGAGGAAAACATCACGAATGAGTCCTAAAGAGTAATATTAAGCGATGTACCCAAGGAGAGGCATGCCCAGTAGCAGCACGGGGTCTCAGGTGGACTCCTGACTCCTAACCAGTGCTCATTTCTTACCCCCTGGCCCTTCTGTTGGGTGGCCTCTGGGTTCCTACCCCACTGGGTGAATGAAGGGATTGGATCAGCTTAAACATGTGCTCTAGGGCTTTTGATTTTATGCCCTATCTAGTCTTCTTTGGTTGGGTGGCTTTCATCTCCGCCAATGGTTCTCGCTGGTACAGACCTTGTACTTGAGCAGATGAGTAAATTTGAACCTGTCTTTCTAATGTGTTCACTGTGGCCATGAACACACAGAAGAAAGTATTAAAAAGAGCAAGTATTTTACAAAGTACTTAAAATTAAGGAATGAGGTGGGTCCAGTGAGAGCAGTTAGAGCATAAATATGAATGTTGGAGTTTGGGAGAAGAGAGAGAGAGAAGCTGACATTGCTCCTCCCTCCCAGGGGCACAGCAGGGGAATCTGGAGCTGGAGCTGAAGAGAGACGCCATTCTTAGTACGAATTCTCAGGGAAGAGTGAGGTCCTCAGACAATGAACAAAAACGAAAAGAGCTGGCCCAGAGGATGGCTGGTCCCTAGTCAAAAGAGGCTGGTTTATGGTGCAATACACAGGCAGCATCAAAAATCTCCGTGGCTTATCAGAATGTAATTGTATTAATTGCGCATGCAACATTCACCATGGGTTTCCATATGGTGGTTCAGCATTCCAGGCTACTTTTCCTTTTCTCTTTCTTTCTTCCTTCCTTCCTTCTTTCCGTCCATCCTTCCTTCCTTTCTAAGATTTATTTATTTGAGAGAGAGAGAGAGAGAGAGAGAGAGAGAGCAGGAGAAGACGGAGAGGGAGAAAATCCCCTCTCTGAGCACAGAGCCCAACACAGGGCTTGATCACACAACAGTTAGTTCATAAACTTAGTGGAGATCAAGAGTGCAACGCTTAACCAACTGAGCCACCCAGGTGCCCCCAAGCTACTTTTCATCTTGGCTGTATCTGTCTTTTTTTTTTTTTTTTAAGATTTTATTTATTTTATTTGACAGAGAGAGAGAGATCACAAGTAGGCAGAGAGGCAGGCAGAGACAGAGGGGGAAGCAGGCTCCCTGCTGAGCAGAGAGCCCGATGCGGGGCTCGATCCCAGGACCCTGAGATCATGACCTGAGCCGAAGGCAGCGGCTTAATCCACTGAGCCACCCAGGCGCCCCGTTGGCTGTATCTGTCTTAATTTACTTCCCCGTTTTCCATGGCAAGAGAAGAGTAATCTAGAAGATTTTAAACCAACTAAGTTCTTCACCTTGGAAGCAACACATCATTTTTGCTCACCACCAATTGCTTAGAACTTAGTCACATGGCCTTGCCTAATTTCGGAGGGGCCGGGAGATGTGATCCTCCCATAAACTTGGAGGGAAAAGCAAACTAGACAATGGGCAGGTTCTAGTAACATCTGCCACAGCTGGAGAACGAGGTTCTTTCTGGTCTTCCCTGAGGGAGTTCTTGGAGGGATCTTTGTATTAGAGTCTCCCTGTCTGGCAGGGGATGGAGAACGGTGTCTGGACTGTGGAGGTGGAGGTGGAGCTGAAGCAAAGGAGAGATGCAGGCTGGAGATTAGAACATGAAGTGGGTTAAGCCAGATCATCTAGATTCCAAGCATTTTCTGAGTTTATTATCTGAATCCCCAAACACGAATAAAGTCTTTGTCTTAGCTAAAATTTGGGGGACACTCAGCAAGTATGGCTCATCCTTGCCCACTGCTAGTTTTTATTTTGATCTAAATTAGAGAGATTTCCTTACGGAACAGCTGAATCAACACATAGACTCCCTTATTGAAAGAACCACAATTCGGTAAGCATTTACATCGTCACATCCTACATGGCACCTGGCAGAGGGCCTCACCAGAAGGAAACGTAAGAAACTCAGAATTCCTTAAGTTAGAGATTGAGCAAGAAGAATGAGAAATATCAACCATCTATTGTATTCCTGAAGATATTGTATCTATTGTATTGTATTGTATTGTATTCCAGCATAGTTCTGTAAGACTCCAAACTCTCCTCAGCCCCAGAGTAAAGGAGGAGGACAGGGGAGATGCCAGACCTAATTCAGTTACTGTAGAAACTCAGGAGAGGCCCAGAAGGCTTGGAATTATGCTTCCTTCAATTGCTCCTGTCTTCAGATTGTTGGGTTTGTTACTCATTCCAATAACCAGCCATCTACCAGGTCCGGTCCTATACAAATACGTGCTTGAACCATTTCTCAAGCATGTATCAACCTGCTTCTTATCACTATCACTTCCACTCCCAACATGGCTGGCCCTTGCCAAACATAGAGCATTGTGGCTGCACGGGTGTCTGGGATGATATCACTGCAAGAAGATATTGTGGACTTGGAAGACTGGGTTGAAACAAGCACCCCTTTGGACATACTGAATTTAAAGAACATTCAGGAGGAGAGTTCCAGCCGTACAGAGCAGGAGGTTGGGGAAAGTCAGGGATGGGGTTTCACACTTGGGATTCACCAACATCGGGGGGTATTCGTAGCTGTGGGGATCAGGGAGAGAACATGAAGAAGATATGTATGAAAGTATTTTGTAAAAAACAAAAAAAAAGTATTTTGTATAATATGATACAAATAGTATGATTGTATATATATTTATTTTATATATTCATATGTAATTATACGTATGTTATAATATATAACAAAATTTTAATTGCCATTTTTAATGGGTTCCAGAAGGAACTGGAAGGAGGGGCAAGAAAAAGGAAAAGGAGCCAGAAGCATTCAGAGAAGGAGGACGTAAGAGGCAGGAGGAGAACCAAGCAGCTGAAGGAGAGAGAGCTGTGAGGGTAGGGCCAGGGTGGCGAAGTACCAAGTGCTTGAGAACAGCTGGAGGGACTGACTAACGACTACAGCCTTTGGTGATTAGGAGTTAGGGCTGTCCAGAGAGAGGGAGAGGTTTCATTAGGTAGCCTGGCCACCAACTTTCTCCTGTATTCAAATTTTCATCTGGCTTAGCCCCACCCCTTCCCAGGCTCTGTGCCCACCCCAGTCCGGTTCTCTTGGGCACAGGAACCCATTATCCCTTTAGCAATCAATTCAACCTTGTCCAAGAATAGTCCAAAGTCTCTTCCAGTGAGTCTCTGAGGTCAAAACTATTTTTCACAATATCACTGAGACACTCTGGACCTTTCTCACTTTCCCTCGCAAGTATACAACAGAATTTTCCGGAAGCAACACGATGTGTCCCATCACAACAGAAGGAGTGCGTGAGATGACAGGAGGGAGGAGGAGAGCAGGCACTGGGAGGCAGCAGGGAGGCCCTTGAGATGCCCTCCCTTGTTACAGTCTGGGCTCCAAGACCTCTAAGCAGCAGCCTTTGCTCCCTGGGAAGTGGCCTGGCGTGGGAGGCCGAAGACCCAGCTGTAGGCTCAACTCTTACGTGCTTTCTGGCTGTGAAGTCATGGGCACCTCATGGGCAGCTGTCAACCCTCGCTGGCCATTAGAATCCCATGGGAACATGAACAGGTACGGCCCTGAGACCCCACATCTGACCAAGTGCATCAGGCTCTCTGGGGGTGGGACCTTGGCCTGGGAACCTGCGGCTTGGAGAGCCCCCCCCCTTCTCGAACCCTGCGGGATTCTTGGACTTTTTTCTGTCAGTTCATCCCACTGACCACAAGATGGAGCCCTCTTTCTGGGAAATCTTCGATGTTTGCCAACCGGGCGCCAGTCCATTTTCTCTCTAGTCCTGAAAGAATATATTTGAATTCGACAATCTTCACTGCATCTCATTAAGCCAGAATTGATGGGTCTAGCCATTTAATGTGTCTCTTTTCCCTTCTCTAGAAACCGTATTGGGTTGGGATGTGCCATCTCCTGTTTGTACTCCTCAAAGGCTACAATGCAGAGTCGGCATTTATTATGATCCTCATTATTAATATCGATAACAGCTCTTCACTTGCACATGCTTCCCATGTGCAAAGTACGTTTCACCAATTCGACTCAGAATAACTTAGGAAATGGGTATTACTGTTCTTATTCATACGAGAAAACTGAGGCTCAGAGCACGAGGTCAAGATCACAAAGCAAAAGCTGGCAGACCAGATCCTGAAGCCTTCCCATTGTGCTCGGATGAGAGGAGCAGGCAGAAAAGCATAGAGACCAACAGTCAACCCCCGGAAACTTCTCAGGACAACCTCTGGAAGACTTCTTAAGCAAGCAGGAAAGGCAGATATCCTCTGGAGTTTCATGTTTTCACAGAGGATAGGTCAGTAGACGTTGGACCAGGCCAAGGGGTCTGCTGAGGTAACAGATGAGAAGTTTCCAGTGCAAAGCTGGACAGAGTCAGCAGATATTCAACAGGGAGGACAGATTTGGTTAGTTTTAATTTTATGTTCCAGGGAAATGAACTGCTATGCCCATGGGGAAAACAAAGCTTAATTCTGCCTTATTCTAAACATGTAAACTCCCATCTCCCGAGAAAATCTTTTTCTACCAGCAAGGGATGTCTTACAGGTGAGGAGATCTGATGATGATAATTTCCAGGATCACGATCTCACTCATTACAGACTTGCTACCAGATTCTGGCAATCAGTCAGGAAACCCAATGTCAAGGCACCAGGGGCCCCACGTTTCTGGGGGCTTCGATTCCAGAGGAAAGGGCTCCAAGTGTAGGTTCAAGCACCTGGGCTAGAGAGGCTATTTTCAGGACTGAAGTAGTTATGTGGAAAGCTTCATAAATTAGTATGTGGTTTATTTCATGGCTTCAATGTACATGTTAGCAATTCAGTATGTCTTTTTATCATTTTCTGTGCCTCGGCTTCTCTGTGTGTGAAATGGTAAGAGTGGTACCCAGCTCATGGGACTGTTACATGGATCAAGAGAGTTTTATGTACAAAGCATTAGAACCATGCCCAGCACAGAGTAAGCACTACGTGTTTCTTAAATAATGTTAAATAAATAAATGGATCTGAGCACATCCATTTATATATTTTACAGGTGAAGTCTTAATTTTTTCAGGATTCCAAGTCATTTAAATATCATGTAATTTGTACACTTGCAGGTACAAAAAATACGCTGCAGGAAGATTACAGTATTTCCTTATGACAAAATTTGGAATCCAACTGAAAATGCATAAATTTGACTAGAATGGTCCTATGGTCTTTTGCATTTTATAGACAAATAGGTTAAAAGTTCTTTAGGTCCACCATGTTTTTCTTTTCATTTTTACTGGTGCTGGCCCATAAGCCTATCCGGCAAGAATAATGCAGTGATCAGATTTTCTTTCTCCTTTTTTAAAAAAAAGTTTTCCTCCCCCCACCCCCACTTAATTTCTTTTCTGAGTTTGGAAATGAGGGGTCCTTGCAGAGGGTGCCCTGGGCCTCTTCCCCACTCTAAAGATTTCCTCGGTCTGAGTTTCTAGGCGTGTAGGAGTATCCTCAGCTCAAACCCTGTCTTCAAGTATCAATTTAAAGCATTAAAGAGAGAAAGCATTTGTGCTGAGAGATTTCATGCAACCCCAAGGAGAGAGACTGGAATGCTGAGAATGTAATAGGGAGAGGACTTGGAAGAAAAACACATGAATTGAAATACTGCTTTCCAATCTAGAAGTTGTTTTTCACGTCTCATTTTGGCATTAATTTTCTTTTAGTATCATACTATTTCCTGGAAACCGTTTTTAATTGTTTATTGTTTTTTTTGTTTTTGTTTTTGTAATAGCTATTCTTTAAGACTTTCGTTTCTCTTTCTTGCAGGCTGTTTTATGAAGTAGACTTTGTGCAGAAGAGATGGAGACAAAGACGGGCCATTTCCAGCCACCATGGAACTCTCCCTCCCCCACTCCTTGCTCGGAACCCTCACTATAGCCTGTCCTCCCAGGCCCAGGAGGACACGGGGAGAGGGGACGGGACTGACGCGGGAACATGAGCCAAGCACTCAGGTGAAACCAAAACTACAGTTTTGCCCTACAAAGACAATATTTAAAAGTTTAAGTTCCTTAATACCAAAATGTGGGGCAGTTACGGTGAGAATCCCGTGGGCTTCTGTGCATTGAGCCAGAGGTCTAACCAATATCACATCATTGTTTCCAGGCAAAAATTAAAACCGAGGTCCAAA
This sequence comes from Mustela nivalis, assembly GCF_964662115.1. NCBI lineage: Eukaryota > Metazoa > Chordata > Mammalia > Carnivora > Mustelidae > Mustela > Mustela nivalis. Next base: position 23,292,909 of record NC_139024.1, read on the forward strand.
TTTCTTTTTTTTTTTTTTTTAAGATTTTATTTATTTATTTGACAGAGAGAGATCACAGGTAGGTAGAGAGGCTGGCAGAGAGAGAGAGAGAGAGAAGCAGGCTCCCCGCCGAGCAGAGAGCCCGATGCAGGACTCGATCCCAGGACCCTGAGATCATGACCTGAGCCGAAGGCAGCGGCTTAACCCACTGAGCCACCCAGGCGCCCCCCGAGGTCCAAATTTCTGACCTCAGGTGAACATTTACCATAAAACCTGACTGGGGACTATTTCCCATACAGCCAACACACTCAGAGACAGTTTCTTCTTTCTAACAATCAGGCTGTCCATCTGTCTGTCCATCCATTCATACAGTCTTTTTATTAAGGTGCAGCATAACTGCCAAAGAAATGTGAAAAAGCCAAAAGCTAAGATTGATAGAAACGAGTTACATATTTTATATTTATTGAGTTCAAAGCCAATGGTTCTGTTGTAAATTCATCTCCACTGATTTTTTTTAAAAAATCACTATTTAAAATAATCTCCTTTCCATAGGGGTAGTAGTATGGTACAGTCCCTGAGTTTTATAGCTGTGAATCTCAGGTCTAGCTACTTAACTTTTCCAAGTCTTGGTTCCTTATCTATAAACAGGGACAATTATATAACTCTCAAGGATAAATCTTTTTATCTGAGATCATGTCAATGTCTGGCAATAAGTGTGGCTCTTTTGAACTCTTTTTTGTTTCACTTCAATAAAGATATTTTTATACTTATCTATAAAAGGGGATGAGATCTCGCTGTGTGCGACAAGACGGGTGAACCTGGAAGATATGCTAGTGAAATAAGTCAGACAGAAAGACAAAACCCGTGTGATTTCACTTACATGTGGAATCAAAAACAAAACAAAAAGCAGAAGCAAATCCATAAATATAGAGAACTGATGGCTGCCAGAGGGGAAAGAGGATGGGCAAAATGGGTAAAGGGGAGTGGGAGACACAGCTTCCAGTTATGGATTAAAAGGCTAAGCATAGGGGCGCCTGGGTGGCTCAGTAGGTTAACCATCTGCCTTCAGCTCAGGTCATGCTCCCAGCGTCCTGGGATCCAGCCCTACATCGGGCTCCCTGCTCAACGGAGAGTCTGCCTCTCTCTCCCTCTCCATCTGCTTCACCCCCCATCCCACCACCCCAACTCCCCCCACCAACTCATGCTCTCTCTCAAATAAATAAAATCTTTAAAAAAACAAAAAAAGGCCCAGCACAGGGGCTACTGTTGATGGTACTTTGTGTTGTGTGGGGACGGATGGCAGCTAGACCTGTGGCAAACACAGCACAATGTATAGATAGACCTGTTGAATCACACTGTACACTTGAAACTAAATATTGTGTCAACTATACTTCAATTTTAGAAAACTTCATCGTTTTTAAACCCACATTTAATTTTCAGAAGCCATGATTTAAACTTTTCTCTACACGGGTGCCCTATCCATCTAGCTGCCTGACTTCGGTTAACGTACAAAATAGACTCACGTGCATAGATCGCTCACTTACAAATGAAATAGATTCAAAGAGCTTACTTATGTTGACAACGGTAACCATTTTTTTAGAATTGTGCCTGCCCCTAAAAACACCCCTGATTTTTACAACATGTAAAAGATGTCACGTTTTTCCTTTTTTTCCTTGAAGAGGGATTCGGACTCTCCCAACAGCCTCAATTAAGATCCCTTCTGTGGAAAGAGTTAGCCAAGTCAGCTGGTGCCTGAATGAATCAAGGAACGACCTCAGTGAAGGACAAGTCGGATTTTATTTAAGGAGGTTCATCAAGTGCTCTTCCCTATTTACCACGAAACCCATCTCACCGCAGAAGCAGAAGCGAGGGGTGGGGTGGGGTTCCACAACCAGGGCAAATGCGTCCAGGTGGTGGGAAGCAGCCTTGCGCCTCCCAGGGTCCTGCTGGCTCAGCTGAATGCGAGTCCGCTCTGCTGTTGGCATGTCCAGGTCTCTGTCTCCTCCTGACTCGCTTTCACTGGCCCCTTTTCCTGGTATCTGTCCTCCTGCCGGTGGTCAGGATTGTGGGCTCTGCCTGCCGGTTAGAATGTGACACCCTCGCTCCTTATTCTATGGTGACATCATTCTCAATTTTTTCAGGCAATTCTGTGTCCACATAAGATCCACTCCTGCCTGCCAAGCAGAGTGAAAAAGTGTACTCTCGGTTGTGAGAAAACCTGAAGGCCTAGCAGATTTTGTATAATTTAGAGAGCCCCCAAATCACATGTATAAGCCCATATTCTAAAATGTGGTTCTCTAGAGTTTATAATGGAATCAGAAAGTTTCTCTGCTGTGTACTGAAGTGTAGGGTTTTTCTCCCCCTCTCATTAAAAGGCGTGTTTGTCACATGCAGCTCCAGGTAGCCAAAGCTTGGAGATGTCTAGAATGACACTGCATTTCATTGTGCCTGTGCATGTGTGCATATGGTGTGTGTGTATGTGTGTGTGTGTGTGTGTTCAGGTGGCTTAATATGAAGCCAAGATATCTGGTCCTACATTAATCTTCAGGAGTGATGGTTTTAATTTTGTAGTGCAGAAATAAAGCCAAATAAACAGGCAAAAAGTAAACCCATAACAATGTGGGGCTTTAACTTAACTAATCCACTCCGTCTTTGATAGCAATTTGAGATTAAAAAATGGTCCAGAGGACACAGTACATAATTAATGATGTGAAGAACGATTCCTTCAAGTCCCATAAAAAAGAGTTCTCCCTGCCGTAATCATTTGTCCCGAGTTTTATTCACGCAAAAGCGATGGTTACTTCTTGCTTCTGTCCCCTTCATTCCAGTACTGCTCCGTCTGCATTTCGGTGAGTCGGGAAAGCGTGCGCTGAAATGCAAAGACTTCCTCTTCTCCAGTAAACATAGAGAGTCCTTCTGCTGAGTCCTGGTTACCAAAACACAAAACAACAACAACAAAAGAAACAAACAAACAAAAAACAAAATAAAAAACAAACAAACCCAGCACCAATTAAAACTACCACAAATAAAAATTTACAGAACTAAGTACAGGCTTAAAACAACATTTTAGGTTTACCTTTTTAGGTTGGGATTATTAAAAGGTTCTGTATTGTCACATACAATCTCTTAAATTAGACTAGAGAATCAACTACTTTAAACCAATAACCAATAGACAGAACATATTACCGGGGAGAAAACAATAGGGAAAACATGAGAAGAATAATTGATGCTGAAACATTGCCCCAAAATCCAAATACGAAGATTTCTGCGTGAAGAAAGATTTTGCAGGATGAAAATCTCCTGCAAGACCTAAAGGAAGGACAATGTCAGACAGAAAAAGAATTCTTTCTCCAAAAATGGACACCATAAATAAGTAACACCTGGCAGCCTCCCGCAGAGCACCATGGGCTGGGCCACATTCCCGGCAAGAGGCCCTGAGGCCAAGCCTTCGCAGAGCCTTTTCTGCACTGGCAGGCAGAGAGGTCTATGGGCCTGGAGATCCAGCCCAAGAGTCCACTTTGGGAAGGCAGAGCTGTCTGGAGATACTTAACTAGGGTTAAGTTTGGGAATCCCTCTGTGAGGCCAGCAAACAGTCTGGTGATACCAGCGTGGGCTGGTGGCCGGTACATGAGAAGGAGCAACTGTGTCTCTTCCCTTAGCAGTTTGCTAGCTTGCTTCCTCAGGAAACTTCTGGACTCCTTAGTCCATGCCTTCTGGGCTCACCCACCACAAAGCCCCAGAACCCTGTGGCCACGAGCCCTCAGTTCCTCGTGTAATGTTAGCCCTGCACGCAGAGCTTGCTTGGCCCTCTTTCTGAACCCTGATCCTAGGGAGAAAACTTGAAGAACCAATGATTTAAGGAACTTCAGAAAAGGAAAAGATAAGGCCCCTTGAGTATATCTTTTCAAACAGTAAAAGACATTACTTGGATGGATGTATTGCTCTTAGAGAAACCACCAGCATATGGGTTTATAAGCAACTCTTTATTTCTACACATAGGTTTAAGTAGTCTTATTTGGAAAGTTCACTTTTTAAATGAGTTATAGGCCTCATTTCCCCCAGACCCCTAAGCATACGTAACTTCTCCTCAGGTCAATAAGGAGCCGTTTCTTTATTCCAAATGGCCTTTCACCTCTGGGGTTGGAAGAATGGGGCTCCCCTCATTCTGGAGGTAAATTTTGTGGACAGCTTTAAAATTTTGACCAATATTTCAACTGTTGAGAAATATACCCTGTAATATTCAGACAGAAGGAGGAAGTGTAAAATCACTTCCACTTGGCCTGGGGCAAAACACCAGACCGCAAGCTCCAGAAGAAACAGGCCAGCACTGGCTCGTTCTCCACAGCGTGTCCCTGAAATGTTTACAGAATGGGGCTGGCAGATGAATAATGGATTTCTCTGTAAGCCAAAGGCCTTGCTAGGCACTTCACGGTCCTGGAGTAGCCAGCCCTCATGCTTGGACACTGTATCTATCTCGCGCTCTACAAATCCAGTAGACACTAAGAGTATTTGGAAAAGCCACGTAGTGTAGCAGAATGAGCCCAGAACCAGACACGGGTGCCCTCGTGTCCGGCTCTGACCTGCCATTAGTCACCGGTGTGAGCACAGGCCCACCGGTCCTCCTCTTTGGGCTGTGTTTTCGTTACATGCAAATACGGAGCATGAAGATCCCTTCTACCCTAAGACTATATGCTTTATATTTAGTGATACTGAGAAGAAGTCTGCTCTATTGGCTTTAGGAGGAAGCAGCAAATCAATGGTTAAATATATACTGTGTTCCTTCTTCAAAATGTAGCCACGTTAAAAAAAAAAAAAAAACACAAAACAACCAATGAGGCTGCTTTATAATAAAAAGAGATCATGTGATGTTGCCTACCTGGCTCAGCCCCAAATCATCCATCAGTACTCTGCTTTGCTCCAACTGGCCGTCCTGATGTTGATGCAAAAACAAGCTTCCTATAGGGGTCGCTGCGGAGCAGATGACGCGCACCTGGAAGAGGAAGAGGCCAGAAGGTTGGCGCTCCTTACATTTCACACGTTGAAGGCAAGAAAAAAAATCCCTCACAAAATAAAATTTGTTTACCATCATAGGGTGTTAAGTTTGTGTCTCTTTAATGGGATATTTTTAAACTGCAGAGTGCTTTTCAAAAGATTTCCACACAGCTTGTGACAACCTATAGAGTAGGGAGCAAATGGTTTTATTAGGTGACTTGAGGCCTGGAGAGGTCTCTCTCAGCTCATGGTGCCAGCTCAGGTCTCCCAGTTGGAAGTCCAGTGGGCTTTCCATTACGCCCTGGGGCGGCCATTTACAACCGGCTGTCTGGGGCCTGTGTGTGCGGGGAGAACCTTCTGTGTACTGCAAAGAGGTTACCATCTTGTGCACAGGTGAGTGGTGAGTTCAATGCATCACTACTCTCATTAGACCCTGACTGTCTAGAACCCACATTTGTATCAGCATCCTACCAAGACATTCTTCAAAAAGACTAAGCTTGACGTGAATATTTCTTGATTACACAGTGTTTGAGTGATTGTGCACATGTGACCATATATTGGAAACAGCTTTTCTATCTTTATAAATTTTACGTCCACCAGTTTAAATACAAACATACTCTTCTTATTGTTTAATTAGTTCTGAATTTGTTTTCAGGATTGACACGTACCCTTTAGACATCATTATTTAAAGAACGATGCCAAGACCTTAAAATTCCGTATCTGGATGGTCTTCTACCCTCTCTTAGACATTACTTTTGACCACAAATGACCCTATTTTCATTATTTAGATATGACTATCCCGATTTCACAAATTTCCATGAATACATTCCAGACTAATGCCTATTTGATGCTCCCAATTTCTGAAATAAGATCACTGCAACTATTCTTTAAACAAAGAACATAAACTCTAAATGTGTGATGTAGTTAAAGCAAATGTTAGAGGACAGCAGTTCTGGCTCTCTGCCACACTGCATAGAACTCTTCCTTCCCATTAACTAAGAAGTGAAACGGAGGGTGTGAAACAGGATGAGGGGATGGGACAGAGGGCTGGGGACCATATGTTGTCTTTAAGGTATTCCTAGCTGACATGTAGATGAGAGTTTTATCAATCCTCCTAGTCTAAGAACCACATACTAATAACCCCCTCTAACCACTTTTTCTTGAAGCATTAGCCCCCTAAAAACAGACGGCCACCTCCAGGCTCACTCCTTTCATTCTGGACCCCACATGGTTATTTCAGAGTGGGGTCTGGTCAGTGACAGGACCTGAACCCCGAGTTCTGGTGTTCTCAGCTTCCTGCCTCTCCTGCCTCCCTGAGCCCATGTACGCCAGCCCTCTGGGAGTGTGTGTATGGCCCATCTGGATGTCCCTCATTGTGGCAGACTCCTCTCAGCACTGTACCTGAGCCAAGGTAGGTGCCCTCCATGCTCAGGCCTGCCACAGGGCCTTTGCTACAAAGCCCCCACCCACCCCGCCACCATGCCTTGGAGTTTAGGCATCACTTCTCAGCGTTTGTAAGAAGCAGTTGAAGAGCTTGCGAACATGCAGGTTTTCAGGTCCATCCCCTAGGATCAGGGTTCATTTACTGGACTGGGCGTGGAGTAGGCTCTGGAACGTGGATCTTAAGTAGCCCGGGGGACTCTGGACTAGGTCATCCTCAGCAGGATTTCCCCAGGTCCATCCCCAGCCCCCCAGAGATCAGTCTACTCTCCCCCAGACCTCACGGCACCATACTCCTCTCTCGATCCTTCCAAGAGACTAGACCTCAGGGATGACTTCACATTTAGTTCTGTGGATATTTGATGAATGCTTCTCTGACACTAGACTGTAAGTTCTATGAAGGCAGGCGTGAGATCTGGCTTTGCCTGTTGTTGAACTTCTAATACTTAGCACTGCACTTGACAAGAGAAAGGTTGTTGAATGAATGAATAAAAGAAACATTAAAATTTCATCTCTTCCTCCCAGTGGATCCTGGTACTTTTCTCCTCCCCTCAAAATCCCTTCAATTTTAGAATCACTGCTCTATCTATTTCTGTACACTAAGGAGAAATATTGTATCTACTAGTAATATATTTAACTCTATGGATATTTAACTCTATTTTGAAGTCATACTTGTGCTTTTACCATATATATATATGGTAAAATTATATATATATATAATTATTTGACACCGAGGAGACAGTGAGAGAGGGAATGCAATCAGAAGGAGTGGAAAAGGGAGAAGCAGGCTTCCCACTGAGCAGGGAGCGGGATGTGGGTCTCAATCCCAGGACCCTGGGATCATGACCTGAGCCGAAGGCTGATGCTTAACAACTGAGCCAGCCAGGCACCCTATAGATGTATTTTTAAAAAGATCTATTTATTTATGAGAGAGAGAGAGTGTGAGCACTGCAGGGAGGCGTAGAGAGAGAGGGAGGATCTCAAGCAGACTCCCTGTTGAGCATGGTGTCCGACGAGGGTTCTCGATCTCTTGACCCCAAGATTATGACCTGAACTGAAACCAAGAATTGAGTCCTCAATTGACTGAGCCACCCAGGTGCCCCACAGATATAGACTATTAATAGGGGCTCACCTTCACTGAACGTGCCTTACGTGGTCATTTAATCTTTACAACCACCATATGGAATAAGTACTATTATACCCCTTTTCTTCTACAGAAGGCAACTGCAGCTCAAGAGATTAAGGTGGTCCTTAAGGCGGACAGCCTAGCTTAAAGCCAATTCTTTAATCAGTAGGCTATACTACATCTGATGAATGGACACGGGCTCATGGCTTAAACAAACAAAAAGATGATGCAAGGCTAGTTGCGAGGATTTCTGGGTCACAGGGAGAGAGAGCTCCAATAGTGAGGAGGGTCCCGCATCATTCATTCATTTGTTCATTCATTATTTTTTCAGTCCAGTCATTTATTCATGCAACTTGTGAACTGACTGAGCACTCGATCTAGGTAAGGCATTTTGTTGTACAACACCAAGCGTGCACATTCTTCGTTCGATGTCTATGATGGCATCGTTAACATCACAGTGTCTTCTTATGGAAGCCTGACTGACAATCCCACTATTTTTACTGCTGTCACTGATACTATGTAAACAGCCTTCAGCTTGTGCTAAGTGTTGTTCTGAGTGTTTTTCATGGATTAGCTTATCTTGCCCTCCACAATTCTCAGAAGGAAATACTAATATCCCCCAATTTGTAGATGAGGGCACTGAGGCACAGAGAATAAACCAGGATTCCAGTCCAGGCCATTGGACTTGTTTAGTCTTGAGAAAAATGCACTACATCCTTACCTTGAAATCATAGAAGTTATCAATGAGAGTGATGAATCTTCGAGCCTGTGTCCTCTTGGCCAGCGTAAATTGGGGAATGTTTCGTAAGAATACTGTATCGAAATTCTTCGACAGTTCCAGATAGTCACTGGCTCCAAGTGGCTGTAATTAAAATGAAAATGAAGACTAGAAAACCGAAGCCAATTCCAGTGGCCCAGAATTTGAAAACACCTCTTTTTCTGGTCATGGTGTGATTAGGTGGCAGCTTTGGTGTGACTTGACCAAACGCAGCAGTGTTTTCACTGTGGGCTTAGGAGGGTATCTACTGTCATTGTAACAGTGACATAGAAAAGGGGCAAGAGAGAAGACAAGAGTGTGGTGGGGAGTGAAAGAGTATCTTGAGCCACCCCAGCCTTCTGTTTTTTAATTTCTATGACTTAACTGTAAACACGCCCCATCAAATCCTTCCTATGACTCCACTGCAAGCTGTCGCTGCTGTTAAGTGGGCCATCTTATCATGGTGTGCCAACTCTTCTGTCGCCATTTTGAAATAAAGACTATGTTTCAGTGTGAAATCATCAGAAAATCTTTCTCATTTAATTTGAAATAGAGTTGTTCAGGTGCAGTGTTGTGAATGTAGCTAACTTCTGTAGGAAATACCCGACAGGTTAATGACCAAAGGCAGACAGAGGTCTGGAGCACAATTTGGTGCAGACTGCTCCCTCTTACTGTGAGGAGGGTACAACACTCAAGACTCACAAAATTATCCACAAAGGCACCACCTACGATATAAGGCACTTATTCCCAAAACACGACTTTAACTCATGAGATTTATGAAAACTATCAGCAAATATCCTTTGGGGTTAGGAACATTCCCAGCAAGCATTACCTCTCTTTTTAAGTTGCACATGGATGAGTGTTTCTGGCCCTTGCTACAGCGTGGATGAGACTGGGGCCTGAGTGGGCCAGGAGCTACTTTGAGGTACTCCTAGAAGCTCCTGGATCACCAGGACCCATCCCTGGGACACAGACGGCTGAGCCCCCTCAATTTCTGACAGAATCCGTCAATACTGCTCCCTGTCCAGAAATGTCTCCCTCCCTGTGGGAGTCATGTGCATCAAAACTTCTTCCAGAAATGCAGATTTGGCTATGTTCTTGGGAGAATTAGGGATTTGTGAGGAGGGGAGACCACCATCCCCGCTGCAGAGTCCAACCACTGAAGCCTACACTCTCCTAACAAGTAGCGGAAACAAGTCACACTCAGGAAAAGAGACCTCTCGTGGAGGTGTGCAGAGGCCAGAGTAAATCAGAGGGAAACTCTGGGGAAGTGGTTTCCTCGAGGGAGAGCAGCTCTAAGAAGGCTGCAGCAATTAAGAGACCCTGGGCAAAGGGGCAGGAAACAATCAGGAGAGAGCACAAAGAATGACCCAGCTCCTTTGGAAACCTGTTTCGAGAGGTCCCTTCCTCCCATCTCTCTCACCAACTAGGTAACAAATGGCGCCAGAAGAGGGGACCCTTGCTTTCCCATGTCCCTCCCCTGGCTGGGCAGCCTTTACCTGCATTTTACCTCCAACCATTTCCCATTTCCCTCCAGGCTGGCCTTACCTGAGACTCCCCTACTCACTGGGCCATACAGGAACTGGGGTGTGGGGTTTTGGGTTTGTCTGTTTAACCTGGGCTCTCTTAGGAGACAACCCTGCTGTTAAGCCTGTTATGGACCAGTAGTGAATCCTCAGTCTGGTATACCTTTGGCAAGTCACATCACCTTTCTCTTCCTTTAGCCTCCTATCTATAAAATGGGAGTTTGATTTCCTCGCTCACAGGATTGTGAGGATTCCACGAAAGAATACGTGTAAAGCCTTTAGCACAGTGCCTAGGGCACACGTTAGCACTCAGATCACTTTGGCTGCTTTTTATTTCGATTAGTTTGAGCCCAAACGATTAGGCTCAATAATGACAAGTTGAGGACGTTCTCAATAGGACCGGTTAGTTATGTTCCACCACCGACCCCGTCCAAAACCCTAAATCAGTCTTTGTGCATCTGCCAGACCTCAGGGTCACAGCAGGGACCACTGGAGACTGTGGGATCCCACATAAAGAAGACAATTCCCTACAGCGGGGGGGAAGGTCACGTACGGCCTCTATGGGGAAACAACAAAACTCCTACAACAAGACACGCAGGCTCTGAGGGTGACACGCAGGCTCTGAGGGTGACACGCACCACTTTTTTTTAGATCAGTCAGGATTTAGTGTCTCATCTTTCGTAAATCAGAAAGTATATGTACAAAAAGTAACTGCTCATCTCAGGTCTATAGTTATGTATAATTAAACTCGTTCTTTATGCACGGATGTGATTTCTATCAGGATAACTACATGCCCAAGGAAAATCATCATCAGGAGAGCCCTGAAGTGCCTAGGGCAACTGGAAATCAGGATTCTGCCCACTCAGCTCTTTTAACAAATTATATACCTTTGTCAGAAGGTTCTGCATTTGCCGTTACATTAGCAAATGTCCCCTTCGCTCACATCCCTAAAACAATTATGTGCTCATTCACGTAAAGAAAATTAAGCTTTATGTAGTTTTCTATCTCCTTTAAAAACAGTGGTGATGGGGGCAATGAGGGGTAACTGTTTTCAGTGGATCCCGAGTTTCACTTTGGGATGAAGAGAGTTCTAGAAATGGACAGTGGTGACGGTTGCACAACAATGGGAATGTACTTAATGCCACCGAATTGTACCCTTAAAAATGGTTAAAATGGCAAATTTTACATTATGTATTATTTTACCACCACAACAGAAAAAAAAGATCATTAACACTAAGAAATGTTATTTGTTACCAAAGAAATCCCAATTTAGGCCACAAAAGGCTAACAATATTACTTTTTTCTTTAAAAACATAAGAAGAGGGGGGCCTGGGTGGCTCAGTGGGTTAAAGCCTCTGCTTTTGGCTCAGGTCATGATCCCAGGGTCCTGGGATTGAGCCCCGCATTCGGCTCTCTGCCTAGTAGGGAGCCTGCTTCCCCTCCTCTCTCTCTGCCTGCCTCTCTGCTGCTTGTGATCTCCGTCTGTCATACAAATAAATAAAATCTTTCAAAATAAATAAATAAACAAACGAATAAAAATAAAAAACATAAGAAGAATGGGGTTGCCTGGGTGGCACACTCAGTTAAGCATCTAACTCTTGGTTTTGCTCAGTCATGATCTCAAGGTCGTGAGATCGAGCCCCTCCTGGGCCTCTGTGCTCAGCAAAGAGTTTGTTTAAGACTCTCCCTCTGCCCCATGCCCCCTGGAATAACTAAATCTTTAAAAAGAAAATGGGAAGAATAAAATATATTAATTGAAGAAAGACATCTTTTCCCCAAGGAAATCAGCTCCAATAAGATTAATATTAATTTAAAACACAAAGCTTTTAGAAGGTATCTAAAAGAGTGTCTTCAACAAACTTTCAGGATTGATTTTGGTGTGAGATTGGGAGTTTTCTTTATTAGTCAGAAATGCTATTTTTCATTACATAAATAAGTCAAACTACTGTGGGCAAAAACTATGTTAAGACTCTTTGGAATCATTGGTCTGCCCCTTCCAGTCCTGTGACCTTGAGCAATCCCTCTGAACCTCCATTTCCTCATCTGTAAATGGGGGATCATGGCAGGACAATTCTCAGGTTTGTCCTGATCTCGCATGTAAAATCTTTTAATAGTGGCCGTCGCACAATAAGTGCTCAATAAATGCTATTTACGGAGTTCTGGTGAAAAGCAAATGAAACAATATATGCAGAATACCTATTTGGCATACATCAGACTGATACTTAATATATAGTAGCTATATCCTTTATTAACTAATCAAATAACCTAGTTCTGAGCTGATGAGGTCACGCAGCCTAAACAAGTGAACAACTCGGCTAATTCCATCTGCTTCTGCTTTTGTACTCAGCAGGTAAAAGCTGCTTCCTCTGGTCCTTTCTGCTGTCTCTGGTCCACCAAGATATCTGTCAGCCAGGTGCCTTAGCTCTCCATGAAGTCATTTATAGATGACAAAAACAGCATCTATCTCAGGCCCTCTCCCCCCCCACTTCTTTGGTAATACCACCAGTCGGGGAAGGCTCCAGACCCAAAGAATGAACAACCCCTACCCCAGCAAATGGCACATTGGAAGGGCTTCATATTCACTGAATGGATGAATGAATGAATGGTGCCTAAAACCCAACAAAGCCCAAGGAGCATGCTTATTTCTTCTTTTATACTAATTTGCCTCCAAAACAACTGAACCACCTACAAAAAAAAAAAAAAAAAATCCCACTCTTTCTTCATTGGCCCAAACTCCTAGTTGTATATCCTAGTATGTACGTAGGAAAAGTCTAGGAAAATATAAACCAAAACATGAACAGCAGTTATCTTTGGCTGATGGAATAAAAGATGAATTTTGTTTTTTTCTTACACTGTTTTGATCTCCGCCACCCCCATCCCTGCCCCATGAACTTGTATTACTTTCAAACAGCAAAAACATAACACTTTTTTGGGGGGGTCATTTCTATAATGGGTATCTTATCATTTATCTTGCACGTGTGAGATCATAACATGAGTTTTGTCATGGACATTTTCCCCCCAGGTTTTCTTAATCTGAAGAAGTAGAGTTTTTTCAGGGACATTTATTTTTTTTCTTTTTCAGGGACATTTTTTTTCTTTTTCTAAAAGATTTTACCTATTTATTTGACAGACAGAGTCCACAAGTAGGCAGAGAGGCAGGCAGACAGAAAGGGGGAGGCAGGCTCCCTGCTGAGCAGGGAGCCCAATGCAGGGCTCTATCCCAGGACCCTGGGACCACGACCCAAGCCGAAGGCAGAGCCCTCAACCCCTTTAAATGCCCCTGGGTGGCTTTTGGCACCCCTCAGGGACATTTAAAAAAGAAAATAAAACATAGGGCTGAACATGTATTTTCTCCTTTATAGTCTGACAAAAGCATAAAGGATTTCATACTTGGGGTACAATTTGATTTCGGTTATACAGTAGGCTCAATTGATGCTTCTTCATGGTAGGGTAGTGAGAGAGAGAGTGGGGAGGTGGTGAAAGGCAGCACCCCCCAGTAGCTCACGTTTAGCTCTTGCAGTCAAACACCGGAGTTCCCCAGATCAAAGGCTCAGTGATGTTAAAATCCATGTCACAACCCAGACTGATACACTCCCATTTATATCATGTCTTAACTTGAGCAGATTTTCTCCATGCAAGCTTGATTCTTGTTCACACAAGATGGTAACTATCAAAAATTTCTCTTCAAGTTTTCTTCAGATCATACTTAAAAATTTTTATTATCCTGTTCCTTTCAGTGGCAGCAACTTCTTGCTAGACATGTCTCCAAAGGCAAGGGAACCAAAAGCAAAATGAACTATTGGGACTTCATCAAGATAACAAGCTTTTGCACAGCAAAGGAAACAGTCAACATAACTAAAGAGAACCAACAGAATGGGAGAAGATGTTTGCAAAGGACATATTGATAAAGATCTATAAAGAATTTATCAAACTCAACACCCCAAACCCAAATAATCCAGTCAAGAAATGGGCAGAAGCAATGAACAGACAATTCTCCAAAGGAGACATACAAATGTCCAACAGACACAAGAAAAAATGCTTCACATCTCCTGGCATCAGGGAAATACAAACCCAAACTGCAATGAGATACCACCTCACACCAGTCAGAATGGCTAAAATTAATAAGTCAGGAAATGACAGGTGTTAGCAAGGATGCGGAGAAAGGGGAGCCCTCCTACACTATTGGTGGGAATGCAAGCTGGTGCAGCCACTCTGGACAACAGAATAGAGATTCCTTGAGAAGTTAAAAATAGAGCTACCCTACGACCCAACAATTGCACTACTAGGTATTTCTCCCAAAGACACAAATGTAGTGTTCTGAAGGGGCACCAGCGGCCCAGTGTTTACAGCAGCAAAGTCCACAATAGCCAAACTAAGAGTCCAGATGTCCACTGACAGAGGAAGGAATAAAGAAGATGTGATATGCATATATATATATATATATATATATATGCATGCACACATATGTATATATGTATACATACACACATACACACACAATGGAATATTATTCAGCCATCAGAAAGGATGAAATTTTACTATTTACATCAACATGAATGGAACTGAAGGTATTATGCTGAGTGAACTAAGTCAGAGAAGGAAAATTATATGGTTTTACTCCTTAGATGTGGAATATAAGAAACAGCACAGAGGATCACAGGGGAAGAGAGGGGAAACTGAATGGGAAGAAATCAGAGAGGGAGACAAACCATGAGAGGCTCTTAACCACAGGAAACAAACTGAGGGTTGTTGGAGGGGAGGTGGAGAGGGGACGGGGTCCTTGGTGATGGGCATTAAGGAGGAGGGCACATGATGTGATGAGCACTCAGTGTTATACGCAACTGGTGAATGGCTGAACTCTACATCTGAAGCTAATGATGTACTGTATGTTGGCTAACTGAATTTAAATTTTAAAAACTTTATTATCATTAAAAATTATTAATCAGGAACTGCACTTAGCCACTTCAAATCAAAGCTGATTTTTAAAAAGTTATGTTCACGGAGCCAACTTTTCTCATTAAATTTGAAGAGATTTTATTTAAAAGTTTTGTTCAAATTCGAGATTTGCTATATTTAATGTATCTTTGTAAGTTTATTTTTCTTCTGATTATATCATAGAAATTTAGTCAATGTTTTCATCAAAACACATAGGTGCTCAAAAATTATCTTATCTAGCCCTATGTGCCACCCAAATGGTATGTTGCCACAAAACTATGGATCCCCCTTTCCCCAGTATTCAGTATTTAAATGTGTGTGGGGGCATTCAAGTGCATTAAGTTAAAAATTCTCTAAAAAATTATGATAATTTTAAACCTATTTAAAATATTTTTGGAAAAATGAAGAATGCCTATGTGCGGTAGTCTGATTATAATAATGGCTCCAATTGTTCTTGCCTCTTTGTCTACACTCTTTGGGTTGTGACTTTCCATCTCTCCCATTAAGGCATGACATCTCCCTAGCTCTTCAGTCTGGGCTGGACTTGTAATTCATCACGGTCAACAGAATGAGGCAGAAGTCACAATTTTCCAGTTCTGAGCGTAGGTCTCAAGCAGCTTTGCCTGCTTCTGCTGTTTTGCAACACAATACACAAATGAAAAAATATAGTCAATCTCCCTGGCACCCAGAGAAAGACAAAACAAGAATGATGTGTCATTCTTCATATAGCAGTTTTGCAAAGAAAAATAAGTCACTACTACCTGATGCTGGCAAATAGATAATGGGACACCCACTGCTGCTAAAAAAGTAAATCAGTTTAGCTGCTCCAAAATAAATTTGTTGGATTGTATGAAGAGCCCTGAAGAAGTCATAACCTTGGCCCAGCTGTTATGTTCCTAGAAATCAATCTGTAGTTAACGATCAGAAATTCAACCAAAAGCAATAGACAGGATTATTTATAACTATGCGAACCGAATCAACTTTAAAATATAACACCAGAGGAATGACTCAATAAATTATGGCACACTGATATAATGGAATATATTACCAATATAGAACAATGTTTCTGAAACATTTTATGACATGGAAACATGCTTACGATAAAAGTGAAAAAAGCACAATTCAAAATTATATTCATAATAAGGTAGCTATTTTGCTCTAAATAGATACGTAGGAAAAGGGCCAAGTAAATATGTAAAAATGCTAACAATCGTTATCTCTAAGTGGTCTGAGTGATAGACTTAGAGGACTGTATTTTATATTTTATCATCTTTGTTTTTTAGATTTTTCTGTATTTTTCAAAAGGGAGAGAAACAAAATCTATTATGACAAAAGAGTAAAAACAGAATGATGTGGCAAGACAATGTCAAAGATCTTTACTGAGTCCAAAGTATACTCTTCGTTTTTGTTTTTCAGCTCTCTGGTCCCCTCCATCTCCCCTAAGAAGGAAGAGTGACAACAGTCACCGTACATGCATATACTGAAGAGCTTGAGGAGCTCCAAATCTATTCCAAGTTGCCCTTGCCACTGTCACTTACTCCACTGTCCAAGACGGGCAGTCCTGGAAGGGTCAGTACTCTCTCGTTCACCTGAGTGTCCGTAGCACCTAGCCGAAGGGGGACCAGAATCTTGCCCGATACAAGACTAGTGAATAAGCGAACACAGTAGTACAATCTCTTCTTCAGAATCAATGCTAACGCCTGACTGCTTAAAAAACACAAGGTTTGTACTAAATCTTACAAGAACTTGGCAAAACACAAAGACCCGTTTCTCTACTCTTTCGACCTAACATACCACCGAATTGCACTCACAGGGTATCTACAGCAGTTGTAAGTCTTTATACTTTCATTTGCATTAGTTGATCCTCTTCTGTAAGTAAACCAGAGCACCAGACACCTTCCGAAACCATAATTAGTATTGTAAATTCCTGCATTGTGTCCGATGAATAATTAATGCATGTGACTATTTTCGAGTACGGATGCCACTTCAGTTGGTAGCATCCTTGAGTACGTAATTCTAGCTCAAAATTCAAGTAGCGTTATCTAATGCAGATTCTTCTTATGATAGATAATGATGACATTCTCCGTCTTTCTACCTGAGCGATTAAAAAGTTTAATAGTCTTTGATGTGGCTGGTTATCTGAATAATTTTCTAAACAGAAACAATTAAAACCCACTTATTTGATGCTTTGTGCATTCTCGACTATTGTTTCCAGCTCTTTGTTTCTGGGGAAACCTGATGAAAACTTAAAGAACTTTAAATCTATAATGAGTTTCCAAAGAGCGTTTGTTTTCCTTAATTACCGGGAGTATACAGCTGGATTACACGTAGCACAGTTCCTCTAACAAACTTTGAGGAATAAAGAGCTTGCCTGCTGTCTTCTTTCTCCTGCATGAGAACCAGCACAGCTGTCCGCTGAGGTTTGACCCTGGCACCGGGAGTGGGGATTTTCTCAAAGCCACACCAGTGTGAAATGCACAAGCCTCACCGTCGGGCTGCCTTCTGCCCTGCAAGGAGCGGTTGATCCACTCCAGCACACACGAATGAGCTGTCAGCTCGAGTTTCTTTTTTCTCTGCCCGGCTAATGCTTGTTCTGCCACCATTATTTCAGCTCAAGTAGGATGATTATTATTTCAAGCGCTGTCTAGATGATATTGTCCTCAGGGTTACCCTTTATAGACTCCGCTTTATAAATTCCTCATAGTGTCACCCTGATAACTCCTCATTAAACAAGTATGTGTGGCATCTTGCTTTGTGTACACAGACATGACAATACGTCGTATCTTAAAGAGAAGTACTTTTTAATAGGAAAAAAAAAAGCACTTTAATGGAATTAGGGTGAAGGCGTTCTTTTCAAAACAAACTAAGAATATCGTATGAATTTGTTAAAACAACTAGGTGCATCAAATCAATAAAGATAATAATTGGAAAAACAACGCAGTGAAATGTGTGTATTTGTAGAGTACAGAATTTCCCAAGATTCATAATACGGCCCCTCACTATGAGAAATCTCATTACTATGAAGTCTGTAACATCCAACCGGGAAATAGTTCACCATTCCAGAAATTACTATCATTTATTACACACATTCTACTCTAGAAGGTGTTCTCTCG
Organism: Mustela nivalis; assembly: GCF_964662115.1. NCBI lineage: Eukaryota > Metazoa > Chordata > Mammalia > Carnivora > Mustelidae > Mustela > Mustela nivalis. The sequence goes on from NC_139024.1 coordinate 23,310,777, forward strand.
TGGGCTGAGGCAAAGTTTTACTGCTTAACTTAACCGAGTCTCAATGGTAGAAGGCTAGTTCTACCCAAAACTACCAGATCTTTACTAAACTCCAGTCACCTTGATGGCCAAATATAGTACTCTTTGTGGGGATGGGAGGAGTGTTGCATTTTTAACAGAATTTGTAGAAACAATGATTAAACAACAACAACAAATCAATGTGGCAAACCAGAGGCAACTTCACTCTTTCCTCACCCTGGCTTGACTAGCTTTGTATATGTAATAAATCTCTAAATTCTGGAGTTATCCAATTCTGGAGATTCCAAAACTGACAACTTTCTTAAAACACACACCACATCAAATCAGATCTATTAAACGCCTGCTATATATCAGAACAAATGAGCTGGTTTATCCCTAGAAATATTTCCAGTTCATTTGGGAAAAACAAACTCCAACAACTGGCACAAAGACATCTGATGTACTGTCTATAGCACAGAAAGCCAAAATGTAAAGTGTGGAGATTAAGTTAAAAACACACCGTTAGAAGAACGTGAAGAAGTAGGAAATCGTTCAATTCATCATTATTACTAAGAAGCGTCACTGAATGTAAGCGCCAATACAGCTCCAAGGAAATAACATAAAAACTACAATAGCATCTCCAGGAGATGGCAGGAATTACTCACGTGGACCATTCTAACCACTGGGACTGAGTAAACCAGACTATAACTTGGAGCTGGCATCTGACTAGGATGGAGTCTTCAATTGTTTAACAGACATGGAAAATTTGAGGGGACTCAAGAGTTGCTTCTTGGGGAAGTGGGATAGACTGGGATCAACCATGCCAAAGGAATGAACAACAGTAAATAAATTAGTGTGCCTTAGATCCCTCCCCTCAGAAAAACCCTAAATGCTTCTGGAATTAGAAAGTCTTACCCAAGTATTTTATTCAGTTTGTTTTCAGTTTAACTATAGTGTGAGGGATAGTGAGAAAGCAGCCTCCAGTCTATGAGGAGCAGGCCTGCTTCTTTGGTTTTTAAGGCTGAGGGAAATGACCTCAGAGCCTCCCTCATGGACCTTGGCTATCCTCATCCTAGAACATGGCTTCCCCATAAGATTATTCAACCTGGCTAGACTCTCTTACTAGTTCTCTCCTACTAGTATCTAAGATCTCTGAATTAAGATAACAAGAGGTTTATGCTCAAGATCTTTTCAAAAAGTTTTATTTTTCTTAGTAATCTCACAACCCCAAGATCTTACATGAGGCTCGAACTCATAACCCCAAGATCAAGAGTCACGTGCTCCACCAACTTAGCCCACCGGTGACCTTAAGCTCTAGATTTTATAAGAAGCCATGGGCACACTTTGGATTAAAGGGTTTTATTTCTTGTGGCTTCTAAAATTTGTTTAGCTTCAAGCCAGCCCTAGGGAAGCCAAGGCCTAGAAAAATGGGGACAAAACAAGTTAGTTGAGCAATGTGTTACATGGATCATTTAGCATAAGAAAAGAACCCAAATTCTTCATCTCTAGGAACACAGATAGCACGGGGCTTTTCAAAAACATTCCATACACAAATGTGTGTGAGTATGTTATAACTATTTCACTGGTTAGTTTTTTTAAAGGAGTTTTTGGTTAGAAGGAATTTAATGTGATCCTCTACTGATAATTAACCATATATAATTAACCCTTTCAAGTCATACAGAATGAGAGAGAAGTTATTTCAGCTGCACAAACAGCTAGTTCTTTGAAAGGACTAATCTAGATATTAGCAATCTAGCAGACACTGAAAAAAATATTGCTGGGGAAGAAAAATAGTCCAACTATTACTAGAATTATTTTACAAACTCATTTATGAAAACAATGCTGTAACAACCGCCTTCTAATTTCCCACTGGCAAAAAAATATTTTATTAGCTAGTATAAAATGGAAATTTAAAATTTAAACATTATTATTAATGCCTCAGACATTATAATATCTGTACAGACTACAGAAGGAAATAAATGTATGTGGCCAAAGCTGAAATACGTTTCCATCCTGTTGTCTATTTTTGAATATAATGATTTTAATAAGAATGTACACAGTAATGGCGAAGTAATTAGTAAAAACACGATTCTACCAAATTCACTGAAATCAGTAGCGGAAGACTACCATCATCAAGCCATCCCGAGCATCCCCTCGGTAGAGGGCAGCATTTGCTACATCTCTGTTGGAGGTAACAGTGTTCTAAATTTGCCTGGTTTTGAGATCAAGGAGAAACGTGAAAGATTACTCCCAAAGGAGGTTCTACACCCTCGCTACTGGTCCTACTCGTGCCTTTGAAAAAAAAAGGTCGATCCACGCAAACTTCTTTTGGAAATCAAAGTGAAGAGGCATAAAAAGTAACACCACACTATAAAGCAAGATGAGACTTTGGAATATCAAGTAACTTAATTTAAACTTGAGGATGATCACTTCTGAACATGTTAAAGTCTTAGAAATGCAGAAATGCAGAGATTTTGGTTTTGTTTTGCTTTTCCTCGAGAGAGTTCATTGGGTCTCCCCAATCCTCTTAGATTTGGATATTGAAAAAGCCTAATCAGAGTTGGGAACAAAATAGCTATAAAGAATTATTCTTCCTCCAAATCATGGGCATACTTGGTGAAAAATGCTAATACATATTCTAAAGATATTAAAAAGTTAATCAGAGGAAGGCTGAACGCTTCTCTGTGCTTCTGGATACACAAAGACCCAAATCCTTCAAACTGAGTAGACCAAGAGAATTTTTCACTACACCTTCTTACCAAAAAGACAACCTTGAATTATCTGCTGCCCAAAGTTTTATACAACATTCGTGAGAGGCTTGAACATGAGTCTATCCAATCTCTATAAGCATTTATCCAGCCTCTAAATGACCTCTGGATCAAGCCTGATAATAAATAGAAAAGCTTACTCAGGAAGCGCTTTTTTAACCTCTAAAGCACTAGTTTCATTGAAAAGTGCTTTTTCATTATGCACCCCAGGTTGATTATGAGAATCTGTGCCACACACACCTGTATTGGCAGCAGGGATAATGCTGAGAAAACTGTTCTGCTGGCATCTTTCAGAAGTCTCTACATGCAAGTCCAAATTTCAGAAAGAACCTTACTTCTAACTGATTCTCTTTCTTTGAACTTAATGAACATCTTTCTCCCTATTTGACTGAGAGAAGGCTGAGAGCTGATATTAACTGCTCAATTTGAGAACCCCTGTAGGAGTTTATGACATATATTAATATATACTAACTTTTTCTTTCAACTTATTCTCTATTTTTTCTTTGTCCTCCTTTCAAAATATCTACATAATTCTATTTGTGAGTATATATGTGTATCTGTAATACTTTTTGGAACCAAGGTATAAATAAATATATGCCTGCATTATTCTATTTCTTTTCTTTTCTTTTCTTTTCTTTTCTTTCTTTCTTTCTTTTTTTAGAGGGGAGAAGAGGCAGAGGGAGAGGGTGAGGGAGAGAGACAATCTTAAGCAGGCTCCATGCCCAGCATGGAGCTCGACACCAGATTTGATCTCATAACCCTGAGATCATGACTGGAGCCAAAATCAGGAGTTGGATGCTTAACTGATTGAGCCACCTAGGCAACCCTCTTTTTCTATTTCTTTTTAAAGCTTATTTTGTTTTTAGTCTGCTTTTAAATAGGAAGTAAAGGGACATAAAAATGTAAGAACTTCAGATATTAAACAGCAATACCTCTTTTAAGTTTGTTCGTTAACTAACTTAAACTCACTTTTATGTGGAATCTAAAAAACAAACAATACCAAACTCACAGAATAAAAGAACAGATTTGTGGTTACCAGAGGTGGGGAGCTGGGAGGAGAGAAAATGGAGGAAGGTGGTCAGAAGGTACGAATTTTCAGTTATGAGACAAATACTCTTCTTTTTTATCTATGCGAGACAATCGGTGTTCACTAAACCTACGGTGGTAATCATTTCACAATCTGTGTAAATCAAACCATCATACTGTACATCTTCAACCTTAAAATGGTGACATATATCAATTATTTCTCAATAACCCAGGGAAAAGGTATGCAGGATAATTTTTTATCTCCATGTAAATGTGAATAATTTATATTTTATGGTTTTTCCATGTACATCAAAGCTGGAAAATATTACATTAAGTTATTAAGAGCAGAGGCCTATTACACAGGTCTACAAAATAATCTCCAAGTCCTAAGATGCTACCAATCTAGTAAATTACTTCCATTTTAAAAAATTCAAGGAGGTACCTGGGTGGCTCAGTTGGTTAAGCATCTGCCTTTGGGTCAGGTCATAATCTTAGGGTTGTGGGATCGAGCCCCGCATTGGGCTCCCTGCTCATTGTGGAGCCTGCTTTTCCCTCTCCTCCCTACTTGCGCATGCTGTCTCTCTCTTTCTCTCAAATAAATAAATAAAATCTTTTTAAAAATTCTTCAAGAAAATGGTGGGAAATTTTAGCTGTTTCTAATGTAACTTTGATTCAGCTGTACTAGGATCCTGACTCTGTTTCCTTCCACTAAATCCCACAATAAGATTTTCCAATCCCTGGGGCACCTGGGTGGCTCAGTGGGTGAAAGCCTCTGCCTTTGGCTCAGGTCATGGTCCCAGAGTCCTGGGATCAAGTCCTGCATCGGGCTCTCTGCTCAGCAGGGAGCCTGCTTCCCCCCAACCCCCGCCTGCCTGTCTACCTACTTGTGATCTCCGTCTGTCAAATAAATAAATAAATAAATAAAATCTTTAAAAAAAAAATTTCCAATCCCATCCACACTGCTCATCTCTTCCATTTTCAGCATTAGTTCAGGTGATTTCATTGACTCCTTTCAACTTCAAACTAATACATCTCTATAAATGACTTCCAGATCTGGATCTTCAGTCTTAGATTCCCAGTTATTTTTAAGTCCCCTTCTCCGACCTCAGGTATCTGTTAAGGGTCCTGCCATCCTCTGTTCATCCAAACTGAAAACGTTAGAGCCCTAGGTGGCTCATCCTTGGCCCTGAGAACTCTCTACCCCCAATCTTACAGATTTCCCTCATGTTCACCTTGTTCTTTCCAATATACCATGTATATCTGTTTTATGGGGCAATTGGGACAGAGATTCTGTCTCTGTTTGCCAAACCATGGACCCTGGTGAGAGGGCAACATCCTTCTAGAGGAAGGGCCACACAAAGGCATGATGTGATCACTTAGCTCCATGCCCATCTTGGGGACTTTATCTAGTGTACACAAAACACCCATCCATGGTAGCAATGCCAATCTTACACAGCTCTGCCAGATTATCCAACATAGATCTGTTAAAAAATAATGATGTTTGTTTTAGGCTGATGAAGTTTCTAATTGAAACTCTATTTATCACCTAATATGCAAGCCACTTTGTACTGACTTCAATCCATCTATCCTGAGTGCATACCACTCTCCTACATATGATCTAAATTCTACCCATGACACTTAAAAAAGAATTGGAAAAAGAATTCTGGGTTGCTGGGTGTTTTTTCCTTTGAGGAGTTTAACGATGATATTGCACTCTTTTCAGGTGTTCATTACCAGCCTTTAATCATACTATTGTTCCCATGGCTGCATCTTTGGTTTTCAACAGAATGACTATGATGTACATAGTGATTTTCTTTCTATCTTTAGGGGTTGGTTGAGCTTCAGGGATCTGTATATTTATATCTTATCTTAGATTTGGAAAAACTTCAGCCATTATTTCTCCAAAAATATTTTCTATCCCATTTTCTCTTTTCCTTCTAGGGCTCCAATGATACAGTTTGATTTCTGATATGGTTTCTTATGCCATGAGGCTTTGCTTTATTTTTTTTTTCCTCCGTTTTTCAGATTGTTGCATGATTTCTATTGATCTATATTGAAGTTCACTGACTCTCCTGTTTTCTGTACTTTGGTATTAAGTACATAAAATAAACTTCAAAATTTTTAGGTCTAGAATTCTCAACTTTTAGTTTTAGAATTTCCATTTGGTTCTTTTTATGGTTTTAATTTCTCTGCTAACACCTCCTATTTGTTTATTCATTATCAGCATATTTTCCTTTATATCCTTGAGTATAGCTATAAAAATTATTTTGAAATACTTGCCTCTAATTCCATCAGCTGTATCATCTAAGGTCAGTTTCTGTTATTCATTTCTCTTTTAAAAGTGGATAAAAATATATGTTTATAAAAAATAAAAAATTAAAAAAAAAGTGGATCAGATTTTCCCATGTCTGCATATATCTAGCAATTTGATTATATTCTAGATATTGTGAATGTTATATTCTTGGAGACTTGGAATTCTTTTATATTATTCCACCAAAACATATTGATTTTTCTGTTCCTATTTTAGCAGGTAATTAACTTGGCTGATCTCAAACTCCAAACTCTGTCTCCTCTGTGACAGGCAGAGACTGTAAACTCTTCAGTATTCTTAGTCTTAGTTGCACATGTGTAGTTCACAGGTCAGCCCATGATTTGGATAGTCTCTGTGAAGAGTTTTGGGCTCTTCCTTCATGGTTCTCTCCTTTTTATTTTCTTATTTTCCAGCTGCTATAGTCACTTTCTCCTCATTCCTCAGGCCAGGAATATCACAGGTTTCTACTAAGTTTTAGATGTTCCATATGAGAACAACTATGATCTATCCTCTGGCAAAAAACTAAAGAAATTCACCAGCATCAATTCTTTCTTCCAGTGTGGCCTGTGCTCCACTTTTCCCCTGCTTTTGGTTGCTCAACAGTGCCTTCCAGAGTTATTTCTTAGATTTTGCCCAGAGTTACAGTTATGATCTAAAGATGGGTTGGATACACCTCAGTGGCTCAGCCAGTTAAGCATCCAACTCTTGATCTCAGCTCAGGTCTTGATCTCAGGGTCATGAGTTCAAGCCCCACATTGGGCTCCCTTTTGGGTGTGGAGGCTACTTAAAAATAATAATAATAAGTAAAAGTGGGTTGGTCAAATAGATGCTACTCTATCATTAATGGAATTAGAAACCTCCTGAGTCTTCAATTCTCTAAATATACTATGTAATTTCCTACTCCTGTGTTTTTTCATAAAAACAAAAAACCTCAAAGGAGGAAAAGATCAAAGGTTGCCCTCACGATCCCCTATTCTTAGGAACAACCAAACAGCCACCCTGACACTCTCCCCCACCAGCAAAATCTTCAACCTTCCAGCCTTTAAGGCCTAAGTTCCTCTTTAATTACCCAAAGCATTCTGCTTATACTGATTTTGTAATACTAATTATAATCTACCTTACATTCTAGTGATCTATATGCTGATGGTATTTTCTCTTCTAAATGAAGACCTTATGAGTGTAGAAACTAATTCTTATCCATCTTGGTACCCCCTCATGAAGATCAGGGGAAGACAAGATGGCGGAGGAGTAGGAGGAGGCGCCATTTCAACCTGTCCCCTAAAGTGCGCTGATTACCTACCAAAGAACTCTAATCACCCATGAAATCAGCCTGAGATTAGAATTATACACGTCTGGATCTCTATGGGGGCAGAAAACGCCAGTGGGAAGAAGGGTTCCAGGGTGCACCTTGCCTGCACCATGGTCGATACATTCAGCTACACATCTGTTCAACATCTCTCACCAAAATGACAAGGAGAAGGAATGCCCAACAGAAGAAAAATTCAGAGACTGGGCCGTCTGCATCAGAGCTCTTGGATACGGACATAGACAGTATGTCGGAAAGGGAATTCAGGCTAACAATTATCCAGGCAATAGCTAGGTTGGAGAAAGCCTTTGATGACAAAATGGTATTGATTAGGGCAGAAGTGAAAGCCACCAGGGATGAAGTTCACAATGTTCTCAATGAGTTCCAATCTAATCTAAATTATCTAAAATCCAGGGTAACTGAGGCAGAAGATAGAATTAGTGATCTGGAGGACAAACAGATAGAGAAAAAGGATCAGGAGGAAGCTTGGAACAAACAACTTAGAAGCCACAAAAACAGAATTAGGGAAATAAATGACGCCATGAAATGTTCCAATGTCAGAGTCATCTTGGTACCCCCTGTGCATGTAGAATGATACCAGCCTTCCATTAAGTACTTAGTAAATATCTGTTGAATGACTAGAAAGAAGGACCATAAAATATAAAAAGGGAAGGGCTCTCTCTGTTACCTTGCATAAAAGGTAACAAATAATTATCAAGCATGTTGGTTTATTTAACCAAGTTTTTCTTTTTGAAAGGAGGGCATTCCCAAGAGGAGATACTATTTGCTGACCCACTGGAACATGGCAGTGGAAATTACAAACTTTCCTAGAGTATACTGCCCCATTCATCATCCTATTACTTTATGTACCATGGTCCTGTTCAAACTAATATGACTTTCTGTGGATCATGGTAAGAAGTCTAAACTTCTCTGCCTGGTTTTTATAGAGGATCTGTCTGTGATTTTCATTCTTATTTCCCTTTTCTAACAGGTACTCTGCTCTCAGTAGGCAAGTATCTTCTGTTTCTCCTGGAATATTCAGTGCTTGGCTTCAGATCATGGTTGAAATATCTTCACTCTGCTCATCTAAATTCTACTCACCTATCAAGGTCAAGATCAATTTCCTCCTTAAATCTCATGTCTCTTCAGTCTTCCCAATCCTTACTTTTCACTCCTGATGTACTCATTATATGTTCTAACGAACACAACTCCTCAAAATAGACTGTTATAGCTCAAATGAGGTATTTGGACCCAGATGAGGTACTTGGACCCAGAGAGCTTAAGTAATCCGTCCAAGGCCACTCAGCTGATTGGAATTCCTATTTCTTGATTCATGTGGACCTCTTTCCACTCTACAACATTGTCTGGTATTTCTTCATGTTATTTCTTTACTAAATTATAAACTTTTTGAAAGAAACTTCTCATACTTCTTTTATATTCCTCAAAACATAGTGGCATACCAATATGGAAGCACTTAAGAAATAGTTGCTAGCCACTGAATCAATGTAACAATCTTGGGGAAAAGGGGAATCTTACACAACATATATTTCTTGATTAACAATAAAAGATAAAAGAGCCAAGTAATATTTGATCCTAAAATACACAGAAATTGTATGATTTTTTAAAAGAAATTTTCTTCAAAGATTTTATTTATCTATTTGAGAGACAGACAGAGAGAGAGCACAAGCTGGGTAGGGAGCAGAAGGAGAAGCAGACTTCCTATAGAGCAGGGAGCCTGATGTGGGGCTTGATCCTGGGACCATGACCTGAGCTGAAGACAGATGCCTAGGACATCTGGGTGGCTCAGTCGGTTAAGTGTGTGCCTTTGGCTTGGGTCATGATCCCAGGTCCTGGGATGGAGTCCCTCATTGGGATCCCTGCTCAGCAGGGAGTCTGCTTCTCCCTCTGACTCTTCCTCTCTCTCTCATGCATAAATAAATAAATAAAATCTTAAAAAAAAAGAAATACAGATGCTTAACCAACTGAGCCACCTGGGTGCCCCAATCCTGTAATTTTTGATACTATAACTCATTTCTAGTTTTTTCTCAAAATCTTTGCCTGACTTAATATCTTCACTGAGTTTTCTTAAGAAACAAAAATAGTGTATCCTAACAATTCTCAAACTTTTTTTTCTATAAAATACATTTTAAAGTCATAATGTATCTAATGGGATATATCTTACTAAATATCTAATTACCAATGTACTAATGACTAATTCTCAGTCAACTGACCTAATCTAAGGGAAAGTACTACAGAGTATATCAAATTATGTATTTTGTGGTGGGAAATAGAAAAAACCTGAAAGCTAAAAATCAAAGAATTACTTGATATACAAAACTTTTTGTTAAAAAACAAAAGAGCCAGTTGGTAGATAAGCATTAGAAAAGCCATCAGTGTTAAAACTTCAAAAATAATTAAACAAGTACATTTAAAGTACCTATAAAGTGTATTACAGTCCTATTAATTGGTTGATCTGTATTTCCTCAATACTTTAACAGTGTTTTCACTGTATAGATCTTTTGTTTCTAGAACTATTCCTCTTATTATCCTCATTTAGTAGGGGGAGAAATTAAGGCCCTGAGATGTTGAGTTACTCTCCTAAGATCACATAGCATGGTCAGGGCTTGACCTCCTTGGTACTTTGGGAATCAGATTCTATAGTTTAGGGTTGTGATATATTTATTATTAAATCCAAGCCAGATCAGTTTAAAGTAAAAAACAAGTTCTAATTTTTAAAAGCTAATGACCACTTCAATTTTTAAAATTTTAATTCATACTTCTTAATCATTGAGCAGGTAAATGACACATTCCTCTCAAATCCCAAAGCAAATATTAAATATTAGTTTGTCATACTTTCTTCCAGAAGTGATCGTAAAGGGAACATGAGGAGTTGTGTCTACTATTGAATCTGATCCACAAAATAATTCTACTCCTAAGACAGAGAAACACGTGGAAGTTGCACAGTTCTCAGCACGCTCATTGGTCCCTTGAGACACTCTGGGAATCCCTAGGGGCTTTCTCCCCATTACAGCAACCAGACACATTTTCACAGAAAGTGAAAGCCAGCTTTCTCCCTCAGCAGGGAGCTGGGTCTAAGTCGTCAAAGGCTTGCAGAGTTTCAAATCTGCAGCCATACACTGCCTCATGGAAGGAGCTGTTCTTGCCCTAGTTTGGGAACAGAAGGTAAGCAAGACCACTGGGCCTCACAATGGGCCCTGTAATAGAAAACTTGTCATGTGAAGAAAGTAGGAAGGTGTTCTCTCAAGCCAGTTTTTCTTCATTCCTTTTGATGCTTCTCCCCCCTACTCCCTACCTTTACATCATAGAAATGGTCACATCCCAAGCAGCTATAGTTTCCAAATTTCTAATCCAGCCTCCTTTTATGGGCATTTCTGTAAAGGTCTTTTTTCTTCCTCCCTTTAAACCAGCAAAATACAAAAAAAAAAAAAATTAATAACAACTTATAACCCAATATATAGTTATTTCCCTTGAAGATATAAATCACCATCTACAATTAGTAAAAATTGATCCTTCAATTCAACCTCCAAATCTTGCTTTATCTTGAAAAATGCAAAAGACACATAAAAATGTTGTTTTAGCTTATTTAACAAAAATATGGGTAATAGTAACAATGAACTAAATTCCTAGAATAAATAATGAACTACTACTATTCATTTTCAGCAAAACTTTCTTGATTAAATTATAGGATGATAAAATAGTACATCCTACATTTCACAATTTGGTTGTTCAACTACACAGAAAAATATTTTTACAAAAATATTTAAGGATTTTATCGGGTTTATCAAAATCCTCTTTTAATTAATAAATATTTCAATTATTTTCTTTTTAAAGCTTTTAGGGTGTCATTCTTCTTCTTCTTCTTCTTTTTTTTTTTTTCTTCATCAGGTTGGCCAGTCTTCATTTGTCTGTGGCTTTGCATGGATAGGTTTACTTTTAACTATATTGTTATGATGGGATGTTTACTACCTCCGACAAGTACTGAATGACTGGCAAAAGACTAGTACTAGTATTAAGCAATGAGAGATGTTTGAGGAAGGGCTACATTTTTAAGTGGTCAGTTCATTTGGGACTATTTTCTTGTTATGATAATTTTGCACGTTTTTCCTTTTTTTAGAGAGAGAGCGTGCATGTGTGCATAGGGGGAGGAAGGGCAGAGGAAGAGGGAGAGAGAATCTTAAGCAGGCTCCACCCCTAGTGCAGAGAGCCTGGTGTGGGGCTTGATCTTAGGACCCTGAGAGCATGACCTGAGCCGAAATCAAGAGTCAGACACTTAACCGACTAAGCCACCCAAGTGCCCCAATAATTTTGCATTTCTCTTCAACGTTATAACTGTGGCAATTCAGATACTGAATACTTGCATGAAGAAGACTCTTGAAATCATTCAGTTTTAGATATAACCTAAAACAATTTTTAATAAAGATTTTATTTATTTGACACAGAGAGAGAAAGACAGCAAGAGAGGGAACACAAACACAGAGAGTGGAGAGGGAGAAGCAGGCTTCCTGCCAAGCAGGGAGCCTGATGTGGGGCCCAATCCCAGGACCCTGGGACCATGACCTAAGCCAAAGGCAGATACTTAATGACTGAGCCATCCAGGTACCCCCTTAAAATTCTTAATTATAATGACCTTCTGAGTCAGACTAAATAGTTCAGTAAACAAAAACAATTCAGGGTATCTGGGTGGGTCAATTGGTTAAGCATCTGCCTTCGGCTTGAGTCGTGATCTCAGAGTCCTGGGATCGAGTCCCACATTGGGCTCCCTGCTCAGCAGGAAGTCTGCTTCTCCCTCTACCCTTCTCCCCTCTCTCAAATAAATAAACGAAACCTTAAAAATCTTTATAAAAATTTAGTAAAGAAAAAAACCACTTCTAACCCCCAGTGAACAAAGCAGGACAGTCTCAGCTTTAGATGTCACAGTTTTCTGGAAGGCTCCTAAAGACTGAGGCTCATCCAACCACCACACCTGACACCACCATGAAAGAAGGAGTGAATTGGCAAAGAGTGAATGTGTTGATGGTCTGTAAAGATTATTTTTGAGCCATGGCCCCTTCCAGGAAAAAATAATATATTTACAGTTTTATATATTAGGTAGAAATTTGTCTATTAGTGCCATCATAGATAAAAGATTTTGACTGTAAGCCATTGATGTATGCCATTATGTAAAACTAGAAAAGCCCAGATCATTCCCATCTTCGCATACCTCTCTCCTTCCCTGCTCCAAGGTTAACATCTAGCTTCTTGGTATCTCCGGGATTCTCTTTCTGTGCAAGTCTACAATTCAGTACTGTCATGCCCAGAAAAGCAGACCCAATTAGGAGAGTCCATAGTACCTGCATAATAATAAAGCACACACTGCGATGTATCAAGCATTATTCTAGGCACTTTATACGTATTAACTCATTTAATATCTATAATACATAGCCACTATCATTGTGCCCATTTTATAGGTGGAGAAATTGAGGTACTGACAGGTTAAGTTACTTTCACAAGATCATATGGTTATCAAGTGGCGAACTGGGGCTTGAACTCCTTGATAGTCCGGAAATCAGACTGTGTGCTCTTCATCATTACACTCTATCTGAAAATGTTCTGGACAAGTTACATCAAATCTTCAGTTCTGGTTCAATCATGAAATATAATCAGATATTTTGTGAGCTCCTATGCCTGAAGCTGGCTGGGGAGCAGACATCCTCCAGTGTGAGAGCTCCCTCTGTGCTGAGACCCTTAGGACAGAACTGTCCAACTCATGTGGCCTGGCATAACCATGCCATCCAGTACTGTGTTACTGACCCCTGTGTCCTCCTGAAAGCTGAGAAGGCCTTATACCTCCAGGCTAGTGACCTTAAGCCTTAGGCTTTCAGGTTTCCTTGACATGGTTGCTTGGCTCAAGTAGAGGGCAATGAAGAACTCAGAGATACTGTTATTTAAGTCAGTGGCTCTTAAAATACAGTTTTTAGATCTCTGGGGGTCCCTGAGACCCTTTCAGGGGTCCCTGAGGTCAAAACATGCTATAATAATACTAGGATACTATTTACCTTTTCCACTGTGGTGAAAAGGTAAATAGTTTGCAGTAATAGTGCAAAAGCAATGGTGGGTAAAACTGCTGACACTTAAGCATGAATCAGAGCAGTGGCCCCAAACCATTTGTACTCTCCATTGTCCAGTTAAAAAAATAATAATAAATCCAGTTCTACTTAAAAACATCCTTAGAGAACCAGTAAGAAGGATTTTGTTAAATCTCAACCCTTGAGAACACATCTCTTTATTATTCTTTGTGGTGAAGGAAGTACATATAAAGTACTTCTGCTATACACCAAATATAATGGTTGTCTTGAAAAAAAAGCATGTGTGTGGTTGTTTTGAGTTGCTAGCTGAACTAGCCACTTTTATCATGGAGCATCCTTTTTATTTGAAAGACTAAGTTACAGGTAAACTACGGTTTTTCAGACTGGGCAGACATTTTCCTACAATGTTCTCCAGATAGTTTCTTGAAAATGAATCAAGTAAGACTTCCACTTCAAGGAAAACAACTAAAAGTAATTCATTGCCAGTGATAAGATTTGAGCAAGTAAGGGAAAATTAGAATTTTGGAAAACTTGGCTGCTGCCATCATGAACTCGACAGCCTTCCATTTTTTTTCTGATGAGACTGATGGTGATATTAAGGAATCTAATGCTTTGATATTATAGGATTAAATGTGGCAACATGTAGAAGATCTATATAATTCAGTCAACCAATATTTTCTAATAACCACTGCATTAAGATCCATTTAAAGCTCAAGAAGGAGGGGTGCCTGGGTGGCCCAGTCAGTTAAATGTCTGCTTTTGGCTCAGGTCATGATCTTGGGCTACTGGGATCGAGTAATGAGTCAGGCTCCCTGCTCAGTGGGGAGTCCACTACCCCACCCCCCTTTGCTCCTTCCCCTGCTCACACACATACTCTCTCAAATAAATAAAAAATCTTTAAAAGAGAAGTAAAGTTAGATAGGAGGATATCCCTATCCTCTATTAAGCCAGATGTTAAAGTTAATGGAAGGGCACCTGGGTGGCTCAGTCAGTTAAGTATCTGCCTTTGGCTCAGGTTATAATCCCAGGGTCCTGGGACAGAGCCCCACATCAGGATCCCTGCTCAGCAGGGAGTCTGCTTCTCCCTCTCCCTCTGCTTCTCTCCCTGGTTGCACTCTCTTGCTCATGCTCTCTTACTCAAATAAATAAATAAAATCTTTTTTTTTTCAAAGATTTCATTTATTTATTTGACAGAGATCACAAATAGAGAGGGAGGCAGAGAGAGAGAAGGGAAAGCAGGCTCCCTGCTGAGCAGAGAGCCCAGTCCTGAGGATCATAACCTGATCCTGAGATCATGACCCGAGCCGAAGGCAGATGGTTTAACCCACTGAGCCACCCAGGTGCACCAATAAATAAAATCTTTTTTAAAAAAGGATTAATGGATTTTAATAATAGTATGTCAAAAATACACTGATACTGTCTCAGATTCTACACTGTAACTAAGAGTTTAAAATCTACTTCTTGTCAAATTTTTTTTAATTTAAATAAGACTTTTAAAGGATAGTTTCAGGTTTACAGAAAAATTGAAAAGATAGTACAGAGTTTTCATACACTTCCAGATCCAATTTCCCCTATTATTAACACCTTATGTCAGCATGGCATATTTGTTACAATTAATAAACCAATATTGATTTATACTATTAGCTGAAGTCCCTATTTGGTTCAGATTTCCTTACTTTTTAAAAAATATTTTTTAATAAACATATAATTTATTATTAGCCCCAGGGGTACAGGTCTGTGAATCGCCAGGTTTACACACTTCCCAGCACTCACCATAGCTCCTTACTTTTAATCTAAGGTCCTTTTTCTGTTCCAGGATCCCATTAAAGATACCATATTACCTTTTAGTCATCATGGCTCTTGGGCTCCCCTCTGCTGTGACAGTTTCTCATAACTTTCCTTATTTTTTAAGATCCTGACAATTTTGGAGAGTACTGGCCCGTTATTCTACAAAAGAATGTCCCTCAGCTAGAATTTGCCTAATGCCTTTCTCATGATTAGACTGGAATTATGGGTAATGGGAGACAGACCACAGAGGTCAAATGCTATTTTCCTCACATCATATAAAGGGCATAGCTACCAACATGAGTCACTGATGTTGATATGAATGTTGGTCACACTTGTTTGGTATGGTGTTTATCAGGTTTCTCTAACAGAAAGTTACTCTTTCCCCCCCCTTCCCATACTGTGCTCTTTGGAAGGAAGTTCTTATTGAATTTTCATGTAGCATCAAAAAAGAGCACCCACAATTATCTGATAAAGCTATTAAAATATTTTTCCCATTTCCAACTACACATCTTTATGAGACCAGATTTTCTTCTATACTTCAATCAACACAACATATCGTAATAGACTGAATGCAGAAGCAGAAAGGAGGATGTCCCTATCTTCTATTAAGCCAGATGTTAAAGAGCTTTACAAAAAATATAATGTCACTCTTCTTTTTTTTTTAATTTTATTTATTTATTTGATAGAGATCACAAGTAGGCAGAGAGGGAGGCAGAGAGAGAAGAAGGGAAGCAGACTCCCTGGAGAGCCCGATCATGACCTGAGCAAAGGCAGAGGTTTAACCCACTGAGCCACCCAGGTGCCCCTAATGTCACTCTTCTTAATGAATTATTTTCACTTTGGAAAATATTTTTCTCAAAAGTGATATTTATGCTAGTTTGATAGGATGAATAGAATGGGTTTTGTCATTGTTATTTTAAATCGATTATAAATACTTAAAATTTTTTCTCAGTTTTAATTTATAATACATAGAGTAAATATTAAGAGGGATAACCTACATCAACAAAAGCTCTTTGGGTTCCTCAATAATTTTTAAGAGTGTGAAGGGGTTCTGAAACCAAACAGTTTGAGAACCACTTGCTTTAGGGTTAAGCTTTTGTAGACCAAAAATGAAAGAACACTGTTCAAAGAAAGTGAGCCAAAACTGAATTCTAAAGGCTTAATGAGTAAACTGACTATACCTAAATTTTCCTTATTGAAAATTGTAATTTTTACACCTGCAGAAAATTGTTTCCTCAACTGATAACTGTGCTCACAAGTAACTATTTGCAAGAGTAGTTTGTTATTTGTGTCTTAAAAATAATGACAGGTAGCCAGGTGTGTTTGTAAAAAGTCTAAGCAGAGAAATGTATCAGTTGATGCATATGCATGGATATACACATGTTCACTGTCAACTTCTTGTTTATTAGTTTTTTTCTTCTTCGGTTATTAGTATTCAAGGAATAGAGATCCATCAGATACGTGTTTTGGTTTGGCCTTAATTTTTTTCCATTAATATTGATTATATCAAAATAGTTCATATGTGCTAGACATAACTGTATCTAACAGTATCTCTTGGGGAATTGTTAAAAAAACATTTTGTTTCTCCATCTCTATTTTATGCTTTATTTCTTTTCATGTATTCCAAATGAAACCACCAGTTGGGAACTACTTCTGGTTTGTGTCCCGTGCTTGGTACACTCTCAGTCAATACTAAAGGATGAATAGCTTTTATCTCTACTATTTGGCCAAGAGTCAAGGCTGATGGTGTCTGGATGCCAACAGTGGTGATTAGCATCAGGGAATAAGGGCATTAATCACCAGAACTGAGGCAGCCCAGGAATCTCCCTGGCCCTTCACCTTCCCAGCAGCAAAACCATGCCTGCAGCATTGCCGATCTGTGTGTGCCAGTTTCCCAAATACGCTGAGCTTGGGCAACACCGTGTCCAAATAAGGCAGTGGGCCTGGCTAAAGCATAGGGGACAGGTATGGCAGAAGCGAAATGAAGAAGAGTTTAGTAGACAGTGGATCAGATCCTTACAGGGAGGATGTGAATCCAATGTCAAAAATTATTCCTAAATCTTACTGTCCTCTCTTTTCATCCTCACAGTCCTCATCAACCCTTAAGTTAAACATTCATAACCTTGGTGTTGAAAGACATCTTGAGAGTTATCTTATCCACCCGTTCAACCAGCCCTGAATCCTCCCTACAAACTCTAGTCTTTTAGCTGCCTTGCAATGCCAATTTGCAGGATGCAGTTAGAATGGCGTGAGAAGGAATTCAGGACATATGCCTTTAAATGTAAAATTTCAACACACATATCTGGACCCAGCCTGCTTCACATGGGCCCCGAGAATTATATAAAAAGGGTAGAATAAAAATCTTTTGATTGACCTATACCATAATTTGATTTAAAAAGGTAAAATATACACTAGCAACCTTTTGCCTGAATTTATTTAATTGTTCTGAAACTTTGTAAATAAAGGAAAAAGAATTCTCTGCAACAATCTTCTTCCCCATCACCTCCCGAGAGTAGACTATGAAGATCTGGGCCCCTGAGTAGTGGTCTTTTCCTAACAGTTAAGTGTCTCCTGAAATAATAAACACATAAAAAATAAAAATACTCAGTGTCTGCTCCAAGAGACCATCTTTGCCCAAGATACAACAGGTCTATCGCTCCCCTTTCGTCACGAGGTCCCCTTCCATGGAAGAAAGAGAAGCTTCATCTTTTCAATACATATGATTTTTCTCAAGTTTATTTCTCAAGCAAAGTAAGTAAAAGCTAAGTGGAAGCCTTAGCAGAATTTTGAATAGAGATGATAGGGTACTGGGACCTTGACGAAACTGACCCCACGGAAATGCGGAGAAGGGTCCATATTACCCAGGATGGCTTTCCCTACTACCAGGGATGACATTTTTGCCCTGTCAGAGGATCTTAGTTGATCTTAAACCTTATCGATCTGAAGTGTTTTATTTCTCTAATAACAACTGCAGACTGGATTCATCTCTCTGGTTTAAAGATTATAAATCTAAACTAGTTCTAAGTAAGTAAGTCATTAGCTTTTGAGAAAAGTACTCACAAAATGGCTGGCAGTTATAAATAAAGACTTTCTCTTCCCTCTCACTGAAAACGATTCTTTTTTAGTTATCTTAAAACCTGAGATAAGTCAGAGACCACTTACAGGACGATTAAGAAATTACACTAAAAGTTATGTTTAATTTGGGTTTGTTTGTCTCAAGATTTACAGTCAATAAATATGTTGAATATCCACTGAGTCAAGAGAATCCCAGAGCTTTTAAAAGACAGAATTCAGGGCGCCTGGGTGGCTCCCAGTGGGTTAAAGCCTCTGCCTTCAGCTCAGGTCATGATCCCAGGGTCCTGGGATCGAGCTGCGCATCAGGCTCTCTGCTCGGCAGGGAGCCTGCTTCCCCCTTTCTCTCTGCCTGCCTCTCTGCCTACTTGTGATCTCGGTCTGTGAAATAAATAAATAAAATCTTAAAAAAAAAAAAGACAGAATTCATATCAATACTGAATTTGCAACAAGGTCTTTCTCATTTATATGAATGTACACGTTATATAGATTTTTTTCCTCTGTTGAGTATACTATTATATAATACAGATGTCACAGTTACAGAAATTCACTTTGTCGCCCAAATAGATCAGAAATGGCAATCACAGGTGGGCAATGAGTACGAGGGCTAGAAATTCTCTCATGTCGCACTTTCTTGGATCATGGTAGCATTACTTCGTTTTCCTTGTCCCACATACTAACCTCCCCCCAGTTCAAAAAAACTTAATTCTCTTCTGTATGACTTTCACAAAGCATCCCTCAAACTGGTTTCTGTTCTGCTTCCAGCAACAGTTGACAGTCCTCTCTGTATTTCCAGTTTTGCTTTAGCATCCTTCTAAGTGCAAATTTCGAGCCAAGGCCCATAAAAGGCACATGACATATACGGACGAGTATTTCCCTTCATGAGACTGTAAAATGAGTTCCGAGTCTGTGAACAGTCTTTTAAAATGTGAAACAGGCAGAGAGGAAAATATGAAGTATTTTAACATGTGAAAAGGCCAATGAGTCTGGACGTGTCTGGATACTTACTCGCTCACACAGCTCTTCAAATGTGCAGTCGGCAACAGTTCCACAGGCTTTATTCAGCCGCAGCTCTCTGCCTTGCACTTTTAGAATCCTTGGTCTAGTTACTATGGGAACATGAACAAAGACTCAATCTTGTCTGGATAATTACTATAAAATTCATCTCTTACAGATAGGAAATGCATAGCTTGATGAATAATAGCACATGATTCAACACATAAATTAGACAAAATGCTGATACAATGACTGCCACTTGAGCGTGGCATCAACCCATATACAGCAATGGAACTTATTAATTGGTCAGTGGAGATTGGGCATTGTGTTCTAAATGTATTCTCTTTCAAGAGAAATTAACTTACGTACAATCATTTTGTTTCTGAGCCAGCTCATCAAACAACTTATCCATGACAGCCTCCACATCAGCTTCACTTGTGCTACAGTGAAAAGAATAATAGAATATGAAATTAATAACACTTGAAGCCAACATCAAACAGCTGCCTGAGCCTGCTTAGCTTTTTGCCCATAAAAAAAGAGAACAGGATGTTATGCTCTAAATACAAACATTAGATTTAGAATACACTTAAAAGCAGAGAATATTAACTCTCAGGTAGATGATTCGGCCTTATTTGCATACACTGAAAGACTTCTGTGCTTCTGGCTGTTTCCAGTAATGAGACGATACAGGCAGAGTAAATCCATTAATACTATGTGTACACAATGAGAAGAAAGGCTTCTGGCTCTCTCTTGCATGCAAAACAAGAGCAAATAGACAAGGCAGTCAAGCATCCAGCAAAGTATCCTTTGAAATCTCTACTGAGAGGGTACATGTGAAATTAAATATTGAAGCTGCTTAAAAAAAAAAAAATCAAGTCAAGCCACTGACTGAGAGGATCAAACATCCAGAATTAAATTACCAGCTTCGAAATACCGAGTTGATCTGCACATCAATAACTTTATCGGACTTGGAGTACAGGGACAATTATAGACCACACAGTTTCTTTCCAAAGTGTCCTTGTCAGAAATTCAGGAAAACTCTCTCCTTCTGCAATGCCTACCACTGCAGCTCCTGCGAAGTTAGCCTCATCAAAGAATCCTTTGTATTCTAATTACAAATCACCATATGGTTTAGGGAACCCACAAATACAAATGTGATAACACTATGCCCTTTCTTCCTATCACTTTTTTTCAAGAGGGGTTTGTAAATTAACTGTCAATAAAATAAAATAACTGGCAGAAGAAATAAATTCTGTTAAAAAAGAACTTCAAATGTAAATGTAAGTATACTTCAACTCTACATACAAACTTAAAAATGATGACCTGCCAATATGCTTAATTTTGATATACAAATCACTCATATCTAGGGGTGGAAGCTAATAAACTCAATTCTGGACATTCACCTTAATGAAGTCTTTTTGAAAACTAAGATGACAAATCATTTTTTCTTTAAGTTCAAACAAAACCAGACTCATTTCTCCCTTGAGATAATTACCAGGTGGCATGCATTTAACACACAAGCACCTAATTCTTCAAATGTTGTACAGCAAACGCATTTAAAATGCAGGACAGCACACGGTCACTATGAAGGGTTTGGAATTGTCACCTTCCAAGTGATAACCATTCCACCTCAAAGAATCTTAAAAGCATCATCTGCAATGGTTAATTTTGCAGGAGAAATGCTATTTGACTTAGGGAAAGGCTTGTATGACATTTGAATAGGGTAGTATTACAATAATAAAATGACACTACAGAAAGTGATCATAGAGACAAAAAACAATTTTTTTAAAAGATTTTATTTATTTATTTATTTGACAGACAGAGATCACAAGTAGGCAGAGAGACAGGCGGGGTGGGGAAGCAGGCTCCCTGCTGAGCAGAGCCCAACTCAGGGCTCTATCCCAGGACCCTGAGATCTTAACCCACTGAGCCACCCAGGCACCCTAGACAAAAAACAATTTTAAAGGTATAAAGAAATCACACAAGCCAATGTAAATGTCAGGGCCCATGCCAAGCACATGTATGTTTCCGTGGCTTCATCAATATTATTCTTGGGAATTTATTTGAAATTGCCTCCACCTTGTAATGGTGGTGTAAACACACACGACTATTGGAGAACCAAAGGTACTAAAAAAATTTTTTAATAATTTTTAATTTTTTTTAATAAACATAAATTTTTTATCTCCAAAGGTACTAAAAATTTTAAGGGATATAAAACAGAAGGAGCAAAGCCAGCCACCCAGGTTATCTGCTGGCTTTCAGAAAGTTAACTTCTCCTTCGGATAGGCATGTTACGCAACAGAGGGGGAGAAATAATTCTGAAAAATAACCAAGACAGAACACAGTTATATTTCTAAAAGCATATTTGGTGAACAAACAAAAGCTTACAAACATCCTCAATGGTGATTTCTCCTTTACACTGTGCTCTAATATACTATAAAATTAAAATGTGGCTCACAAGACTTCAGTCAGGCCACACCTTCTACATCATCTATGTAATTACTATATATGATTTCACTTATAGTGAGATTATATATGAAATGGCCTAATTATTTTACTATAGTAAAAAATTCTAAATGGGGCCTCTGGGTGGCTCAGTCGATCTAGCATCTGACTGGGTTTTGGCTCAGGTCATGATCTCAGGATCATGAGTTTGAGCCCCATGTGGAGCTCTACACTGAGCATGGAGTCTGCTTAAGATTCTCTTTCTTGGGATGCCTGGGTGGCTCAGTCACTTAAGCGGCTGCCTTCGGCTTAGGTCATGATCCCAGTGTCCTGGGATCGAGTCCCACATTGGGCTCCCTGCATGGCCGGGAGGCCTGCTTCTCCCTCGGTCTCTGCCTGCCACTCTGCCTGCCTGTGTACTCTCCCGCTGGCAAATAAATGAAAAAATAAAATCTTAAAAAAAAAAAAAGATTCTCTTTCTCTCTTCCTCTGCTCCTCTACCAGTGCACACACTCTCTCTCAAAAAGAAATAGATAAATAAATAAAATCTATTAAATTATCATAAAAAGTTACCTAGAAGTTACAAGATGCAAAATAAAATTTTTTTTACTGGTGTTAAATGGACTAAAAAGAAATATTTGCAAAAGTAGTTCATGTAACTTTTTTTACAACTGAACAGTCTGTTATCCACCTAAGCCAAACTGTACTTGACCTCTGGAGTAAGTTCTATTGACCAGTTGAAGGGCAGAAACCTCAGCTTCATATTGTCTTAAAAGTGGGAGGGGTTAGTATGTGTCTTGATTTTATTAACTATATCTCTGTATTGACATGAGAGATGAGGATGCTGTGAAAGAAATCCTTACAAGAAATGAACTTATTCATAATCCCTTAACCGATACTTCACAAAAAAACACTAGACTTTTCACTCTCTACTCAGACAGATTTCCCTACTTAAGGGGACGCATCAATCAGAGCTCATGAACTTTTCCGAAGGATGAGAATTAGGAAAGTGAAAGGAGAAATTAAAATTTACCTGTCCATATTAGCTTAAAAGATTCAGATTTTTACTTATTATCCAGGTGTGTATCTGGTTTAAACATCTTTGAGTATGTTTCGTAATTTTACTTGAAAATGTAGATGATTCTGAACGATATCCCTGTGTCACACAGGGAATAACAAAAAGCTGTATTATATAAGCAACTAGTATGCAACAGTTCACCTATATCACCCCACCTTCCCATGCAGTATTTGCTATTATCCCATTTTTACAGAAGAGAAAACTGAGACTCAGAGAATTAAGCCCTCACTTATCTAAGATCTGAATATAGAAAAATTTTAAATTGCTGTACAACAAAGTATTATAAATAAAATATATAGGCATATCAAACAGTAGCAACATGTATGGCATTTATTATCAATGTATTAAGAATTAATACAATTTTAATAACACAAATAGAAAAGCTGACAAAGGTTCTGAAAAGAAAAACTGTATTTAAAAATAGCTCAATGAAAACAAATGATAAAATAAAAATAGCTTGATGGCCAAGAAGCCATCATGTAACACCATTCATTCACTAGTGATAACAAATGCAAAGTAAAATCATGCAATACTATTCTTTTATCTAAACTGGCAGAGATGAGGAAAATCTAGACCAAGGGTACTTAAGGGGAAAATAGACCCTCTTCACATACTACTGGGAGGAGTATAAAATCGGTACAAGATTTCAGGGCAATTGAATAATATGTAACAAAAACATTAAAAACATGCATACCACATCACCCAGTCGTTCCGCTCATAAGGATTTCACCTATGGAAATAACAATGGTTAACAACTACAAGGATGTTCGCTGTGACACTTCTAACATCAAAAAGTGAGAAAAAAAAAAAAAACCTAATGTCCCACAATGGGGACTAAGAAGTACATTTGAATATACTCACACAATGAAACATTATGCAGTTTTTGAGTATGACTCTTTCCTCTTGTCCTGGAACTGCAGTTAAGGTCCAAAGTTGATGGCTAGAAATGCTTACTGGCCCCAAGTTTCTAAAGAGAACCACCAGTGTGCCACTAATGGCTGGATCCAGACTCCTGCCCCCATGGCTAAATCATGAAGAGAACCAGCCCTATTCCAAATGCTACCCCCTCCTCCTTCACCAGCCCCTCCTCTTTACCACACCACACTGTCTTTATAAAAGGAGAAGAGGAATCAGGAATCTTTTTATGTCTAGTATCTGTGATAAGAGCCTTTCTCTCCCCTTCTTTCCCTTAGGACTTTTTCTTCAGGTTGACTTCTAGTTCCATAGTGTCATGGTCAGAAAAGATGCATGGTATGACTTCAACCTTTCTGAAATTTTTGAGGCTTGTTTTGTGACCTAATATGTGATCTACTCTGGAGAATGTTCCACGAGCACTTGAAAAGAATGCGTATCTGCTGTTTTAGGAAGGAATGTCCCGAATTTATCTATTAGATTCATCTGATCCAGGGTGTCATTTGAAGCCACTGTTTCCTTGTTGATTTTTTTTTAAAGATTTTATTTATTTATTTGACAGAGAGAAATCACAAGTAGATGGAGAGGCAGGCAGAGAGAGAAAGAGAGAGAGAGGGAAGCAGGCTCCCCGCTGAGCAGAGAGCTCGATGCGGGACTCGATCCCAGGACCCTGAGATCATGACCTGAGCCGAAGGCAGCGGCCTAACTCACTGAGCCACCCAGGCGCCCCTTCCTTGTTGATTTTATGTTTAGATGGTCTGTATATTGACGTAAGTACCTTCCCCTTAGGAGAGAAGACGGTGATTTACCTTCCCCCAAAGACATGTGATGGGAGGGAAGGGTTCTCTATACAAGTCACCTGGAAAGATTAGGGGAGTCTGAAAAAAAAAAAAAAAAGAATCTGACATTGTTGTCTTTAATTGGATGAGTAGAACCTTGGTAGATTGAGAAATCAGAAGGTGGGAGGTGGGGTGCTAAGCCAACATGAAGCAAGTCAGTTCTCACTAAAAATCCTCCAAAGATTTAGCACTGCTAGATATACTTGAAGTTACACGTGAGGGGGGACGGGCTGGAAATGGGGGGATCACTGGAAAATAAGATGAAGGCAGTTCTTTTGATGCCCTCCCTTTACCTGGACAGCAAGAGTCCTGAACACCTTCCCCACTCCAGCTGAAACTGTTAAGTTCATCATCTGGGTCCGTTTTAACAATGAAGAAAAAGGGGAGAGACACCATACTGAAATCCTACATATTAAATAGTGAAACCACAGTCCCTCCCTCTTCAGTACCCAGAATCCTACCAGCCAAAGTTCTACTGTAGGAAGTAGAAAGATTGAAGGAAACACTCTGGAGGACACTGAATAGCCAAAAGAAAGACTTGCAGATACTGACATCTGGGATCTCTTCAATGGAAAATCTGACCTGTCACACCATCTATCACCCTCCAGTGAAGCCTACCCATCAGCAAAACCCTATCCATACACATGGAACTTCTAATCAGCTTTTTAATACTTCAATCTTGTGAATGGACAACCAAGTAAATTCTAGGAATTTAAGGAAAACCCGTAAGATATAAAATAAAGATGAAAAGAAATAGAAAAAGAGGATCTTGGAGGAAAGAAGGACAAATACACTCTAATACACCTAAAGAGAAGAAGATATTACGTGCATAAACAAAGAAGGATGTTATAAACTAAAAGAACAACTAGTGCGTAAGAGAGAGCTCTAAATATGACTGTTAAATAAATTCAGGAAAAGAATTAGAAGAAAAAGTTGAAGTAATCTTTCAGAAAATAGAACAAAAAGAACAAAAACTAGAAAACAGAAGGGAAAATAGAAGAATGAGAAAATATATCCAGAAGGTCCAATATCCAACCAGGAGAAGCTCCAAAGACTATTGAGGGGAAAAAAAAAAAAAGGAGCAGCAATGAAAAAATTAAATTAAATTCTAAGATTAATTAATTAAATTAATTAAATTAATTAATTAAATTCTAAAATTAATTTTTCTAAGTTTCCTAGAACTGAAGAGCATGAATGTCTACGGTGGAGTCCAGTGGACACCCACAACAAAAAAATGGGTGAAAAGGTTCCATTCCAAGGCATATTAGCAGGAAACTTAAGAAACCAGGAATAAAGAAAGAATATCCTAAAACCTGCAAGAGGAATAACAGGTAAAATATAAAAAGGTCAAGAAACTGATTTGTATCCATACTCATGAAACTTTGCAGCTGTAATAATGGAAGCACAAAGAGAACGGTAAGTGTCTAAATTTTCTAAAGGGAAGTTAGTGTCAAACTAACCATGCCAGGTCAAACTATCAAACAAGCAAAATAAAGACATTTTTGGGCAGGCGAATTCTCAGAAAAAGCTATTTCCCATCCAGCCTTCTCCATAAGATACTAGGTAGGCTGGGCTCTCTCAGAACAGGGAGAAGTGTTCTGGGTCTAGCAGGACCTAATAAGCTCTACCCCCCCTCCAATTGTCCTCCGGCCTATGGCAGCTATTACGTCCAGACAAAATACAAAAACAGGTGACCTGAAGGCACTGGGCAATGAACAGAACTGAAGAGAGTGGACACTTGAGAGAAGGGAAAAGCATGGGGTGAATTACATTTTACAGCTTCCAGACTGAAGACAATCAAGTCAGGGCTGCTCAGGGCAACTCCAACTCCAACAGAAAACCTGCAGTCCTGGCTTAAAGAACCAGAGGCCAGCTGGGGGTAACCACACAGGTGGGAAATCCAGAGGAATCCCAACAATTGTTTCCAAAGTCCCGGAAGATACTAATCTTGAAAATTCCTGAAATCACAAGTTATTCTGTATATCACAATACTAATAAACAGTGAATCACTTTTCCGTTACAGGGTTATACTAAAAGCTTCAGCAGTTTTCTATTAAAAAAAAGGCATAAAAATAAATTCATGGCTTATCACTATTACAAATCAATATACTATGACATATATTTCTATATTATGTATATTGTGATCTATTTCAATAACATAAAAATGATCTTGAGATACAGTAAATATTTAAAGGAAACATTAACACAAAATAAATGCAAGGTAAGATTATTTTAAAATTTAAGTACTTCCAATATTTAATATAGAAAAGTTATTTTTCAAATTAAAGGTTTTTAAAACACACAGTGTAAATATCATATCTGATAGTCCTGATCTCTGCTGGTTGACAGCTATTCCATATACAGGAAAATGTCATTTGGCACTGACATTGATCAAATCATTAAGAGTGTATCCAAAATCATTTTCAAGTTGGGCATTAGAGTACACACTGCTTAATATAAACTCATTTCCCTTATTAACATGTGTCTGGCTTTGTTTACTCACTATTATCTACCCAAAGGCTCGATCCTCAAATACAGTCTCACTGGGGATTTGGACTTCACCTATGAATTTTGGGGGAATATAATTCAGTCCTTAATAATGAGCCTTTGGGCGCCTGGGTGGCTCGGTGGGTTAAGGCCTCTGCCTTCGACTCAGGTCATGATCCCAGGGTCCTGGGATAGAGCCCCACATTGGGCTCTCTGCTCAGCGGGGAGTCTGCTTCCCACCACCCCCTGCCGCGCCTCTCTGTCTGCCTCTCTGCCTGCCTCTCTGCCTACTTGTGATCTTTGTCAAATAAATAAATAAAATTAAAAAAAAAATAACGAGCCTTTGCGTAGTTTACAATTCAGGGTTACTATGCATAGGGCTATGTGAACATCCTAGCACATGCCTTTTAGTAAACTTTTGTATACATGTCTATTGGGTGTATAACTAGGAGCCAAATTACTGCTCATAGGGTATACCAACGTTCAGCTTAGTAAATACTGCCAAACAATTTTCCAAAGTGGTGGTAGCAGTTTACTCTCTTACCGGCATGTACAAAAAGTTCTACTTGTTCCACATCCTTGCCTACACTTCCGTTTTCCATTTCTTCCATTTTAGTAATTTTAGTGGACAAATTATGAATGATTTTAAGGTTGATTGTCTCAAATTATTTTTAGAAATGCGTGGGGCACAAAAATACAAATATAATTAACACAACAGTTAATCCAAAAGCATTTTCTTAGTAAGATGTCATTATGATATACATAAATTTAAAAAAAAATCTTAAAAACACTAAGATCTCTGGACTTTTTTAAGTAGGAAATTTCAAGAACATAACATTATTGCAAAATTTTCAGCTGGAGAGAATGACTTTAACCTCAAAATAGGAAAAGAACTTAAAAATGGAGGAAAAACAGGAGTAATGGGAATGAGTCTACGACTCTAGGGCCCTACTAGTCAGTTTTCCAGATTAACAATCTAAAAAGGCAGCAACATTACCTTATACTAAAAATCTACACTCAAAAATACAACCATGCCTGTGAAGCTCCAAAGGAGGACCAGGGTCAGATTTTTAAAGAAAAATCAAGTGTTTGGGACACAAGACCCACAGCTGGCAACAGGCATATTCAGAAAAGAAAGGTACAGAAAACACTCAAGGATATCAATCACACAAAATACAAACAGCAATTAAAATTAGACCCAAGTTATAAACATAATTTAAAATTATTCCCGCCTAACTAGAAGTCAAGAGCAGTTGCAGGGGAAAGCTGCAGCCTAAAGACGGCGCTAAATTAAATGGGGTTTTTTTTCAGTGTAGAAGGGAAGCTAAATTCAGAGCTTTCTTTCAGGGCTACAAAAATATCACGTCACATAGCGAGGAAAAAAAATGTTCTGTTCAGCGTTGTGTAATTCAATGTTAATCACAACGTGGTGTATCTTAAGAAAGAGTGCCTTGGGGAGCATCAGTATGATCAGGAGAAAATACAGGAATTAAGCTCAGAGGCTATGAACTGTAGCCCCTTGCCTCTAGAAGAACAGAAACATAAGCTCCTACAACGGAGTAAGGATAAAGAATTTAAGTGACTTCCTTCAATTCTGGGTCCTAACTCCACCAGTGCGATGCTACTGTGTGGCAGTGTTCGGGGCGGATAAAATGTGAAACAGAAAATCCACCCACCGATAATCAAAAGTAAGAGAATTAAAGTCATTTCTGAAGAAAAAGCGAAGTCGCTCTTTCCAAATGGTTTTTGTTCGGGGGGTGGAGGGATGGAGTCCAAGCGGAGTGCACACTATTTTTCTTTGTTCTGTAATGCCCTGGTAAAATACACCCATTTCACTGCTTCTGTCTCTTTTTGCTAAGCTCAGAAACTGCAGTGGACAGGCAGGTTTCTATTTTCTGTTAAGTAGTACCACTGTGTCTTTAAGTCAGAAAAGCCCTGGAATCAACCACCGTTTTGTTGCCAGGAAATTTGGCATCAACTCCTACAGGAAACCTGTGAGTACAGTACACTGGATTAAAAGCCTGATTGCTTTTGGAAGTATGAGAATCATGCTTTATTTCTCCATATTAAATTAGTAAACAGAGAGGAAAGTAATCAGTCATTCCAATTTTAAGAAAATTTCTATAGCTGAAATCAGGCACTCAACACAAAACTTAGACGGAGAAATAGAACATGTCAAAAAAAGACCTTATTATTGTTGGATCATTTGAAATTCTCAACAAAAATCCCAAAAGAAGTGGAGGTTTCTAGAAGAGGGTCACACATGAATTTAAATGGAAATTAATTTCTTCAAGAACCTCCCACTTCATTAGGATTGACTCAGAGGAACAGAATGCTACCCACACTTTGCCCCTTTATCCCCTTTTTAAAATCAACAGCTTGTTAGGGTATCAACAAGTAGAATAGGGTTGGCTTTCCTTGGTCCCTCTCTCTCCATGTTCTCTATTCCAGAGAGCCAAAGTTGATTCAACGAGGGAGAAATTTCCCCTTCCTCTTAGAGTTCTTGTGCCAAACTGCCCTGGCAGGGAGCCTTCTCACTCTACTGATTCCTTGTGCATTCATGCTGTACAGCTCTTTGTGCTCTTACCAAACATAATCTGGGGCTGGAGGCAGGTCTAAGATTAAGTTGGTTTATATTTGCCTTAATATAAAACAGACTTGGTTGCATTTCAAATCCTGTAGGTTTGTTTTACATAACGGAATCAGTTGTTAGAATGGATTTGGTCCTACTATTTATCTTCTCAATCATTCAAAGGCTTAATTGACTGCTCAGAGATCTATTTCAATCTCTAAATTTCCCACCGTTCTCAGTCACCTGGAGAGTAACTTACCTGGTTCCATTAATCTTGACCTGTGTATAATGCAGAAAGTGGGACCTAGCACCTTTTGCTCTCAAATTCCAGACCTTCACTCCCTCTTTTCAGCCCCAAACTCCATATAAAATTTCTACCGAATCTAAATATAGCATTTCCACCCCCACCTAATAAGTCAGTGGTGGAACAAGCAGAATTACAACTTGGTAGATACAATAATATTTCCTTTTCATAAACTTTAAGAAAAGCTAGAATGGACTGAAAATTATGAAAATAAATAAATAAAAATGAGAAGGAGGCTAGAGAGTAAGAAGCTCTGACTCCTTGTCAGAAGAAGAGAATCGTCCCATCCACCTTGGAAAGAGAGACCAACGGAGTTTTAATGGTTAAAAAAGTACACAGCAAGGAACTAAAGACCTTGGGCACTTGCCAGATCAGCTTTTATAATGTTGAAGATTGACCTTTATTTATAAATTTATAAATGACCTTTATTTCAAATGTGATCTATTTGAAGATGAAATAAAAGATAAAAAGAATTCTAAGGAAATCTAAAAACTTTATTCTGTACTTTTATATGTATAAGCACACATATCATTTACTCACGTACATATTGGGTATTAGCTTATTTACACCCTATTAGATGATTAGAGCCATGCTGCTGAATACTTTGTCAGTGTGTTCAGGGGGAAATGGTGGGCCAGCTCTATTCTGGTCCTTGTCTGGCCTGCTGGAAATCAACACTGTGATATACTATTGTCAAATGACTGTTCGATAAAGGAATGGAAGATAAAAGGCCTGCTGAGCTGACTGATGGAGTCTGAGAGTAAAGTTCATACAAGATGAACTTCTTTGGCTGCTCTTATGAATTCTTAGGCAGTATTTCAAACAGCTTCAAACTCTTGAAGTTATTAATTCAGTACTCCCTAAGTTATTATAAGATTAATAAAGTTTTTAATGTGTACCTGAATTAGGTCGAATATACAATTTTGTGATTTTTAACAGACATGATAAACAGTCTACCCAACTCTGCCCTACAAGATATAAAAAGAAAGTTGTTGTTTATTAATGTAAAATAGAAAGTTTGTAATGTCGCAGTGCCTTACTCATTCATAAACTATCAATAGGCGTTCTTATAAAAAAGATACTGTGCATCTGCTTTTGAGAACCAACTATACTTTTCCACCAGGGTGCTTGCGGCTCAGTTAACAGTTAAGCATCTGCCTTTGGCTCAGGTCAGGACCCCAGGGTCCTGGGATTGAGCTCTGCATGAGGCTCCCTGCTCAGTGGGAAGTCTGTGTCTTCCTCTGCCTCTCACCCTGCTATCTTATGCTCTCTCTTATTTTCTCTTGGTCTCAAAGAAATAACTAAAATCTTTAAAAAAAAAAAAAAAGCAGAGGTTGTTTGACTGAATAAAAAAGCAAGCTCCAACAATACATTGTTCATAGGAGATATCCTTCAGGTTCCAAGATACAACTAGGTTGAAAGTAAAGGACAAGAAGAAAGACATATTAACGCAAATAGCAACCACTACTAACATCAGACAATATAGACTTTAATATAAAAAATGTGATTAGAGATTAAAAGGGACATTTCATAATGATAAAGTTTCAATCCATCAGGATAATACAGCAATTACAGACATAGGCCCTTAACAACAGAGTCCCAAAATACATGAGGCAAAAACTGACATAAATGAAGGCAGAAACAATAACAGTTGGAGACTTCAATATCCAACTCTTTCTTATGATTTTATTTTTAAGTAATCTCTATGCCCAAAGTGGGGTTTGAACTTACACCCCAAAGATCAAGAGTCGCATGGTCTGCCAACTGAGGCAGCCTGGTACCCTCCAGCTTTCAGTAAGGCTAAACAACTAAAACTTGGACTATACACTAACTAGACCTAACAGACATCTATATAAATACTGCACCCAATAAGAGCAGAATACACATTATTCTCAAGTATACATGGAACATTCTCTTTTCTTTTTTCTCTTTTTTTAAAAGATTTTATTTTTATTTATTTATTTGACAGACAGAGATCACAAGTAGGTAGAGAGGCAGGCAGAGAGAGAGGAAAAGGAAGCAGGCTCCCCTGCCGAGCAGAGAGCCTGATGCAGGACTCGATCCCAGGACCCTGAGATCATGACTTGAGCTGAAGGCAGAGGCTTAACCCACTGAGCCACCCAGGTGCTCATGGAACATTCTCAAGGAAAGATCATATCTTGGGGTCATAAAGCAAGCCTTAATAATTAAAAAGGATTAAATTATATGAAGTCTGTTCTTAATCACAATGGAGTGAAATTAGAAATTAATACCAGAAAGGAAAAAGAAACATTAAAAAAAAAAAAAAGAAATAACACCAGAAAGGTATTTTGGAAATTCACAAACATGAAAATTAAACATACTCCTAAAAGACCAATAGGTAAAAGAAAGAAAACAAAAGAAAATTAGAAAATATTTTCAGGTAACAAAAATGAAGACACAACAAACCAAAACTTATGGGACACAGTTAAAGTAGTGCTTAGAAGAAAATGTATAACTTTGAATACCTACATTAAAAAAAAAAAAGAAGAAAGGGAGTCCGAGTGGCTCAGTTGGTTAAGCAACTACCTTTGGCTCAGGTTATGATCCTGGAGTCCTAGGATCAAGTCTCGCATTGGGCTCCCAGCTCTGCGGGGAGTCTGCTTCTCCCTCTGACCTCTCCCTCTCATGTTCCCTCTCACTCTCTTTCTCTCGTTCTCAAATAAATAAATTAATTGATTAAATTTAAAAGGAAGAAAAAATCTCAAAGCAATAACCTAGCCTTCTACCATCAGATTCTGTACAAAGAAGAAAAACTAACCCTAAAAGAAGTGAAAGGAGGGAAATAATAAAGATTGAAGTGGAAAACAATGAAATAGGGAATAGAAAAATAAAACAGCAAATATTTTTTTTAGAAGTTGGTTCTTTGAAAAAGTGAACAAAATTGACAAATCTTTACCTAGACAGACAAAGAAAGAGTG
Source organism: Mustela nivalis (assembly GCF_964662115.1). Taxonomy (NCBI): domain Eukaryota; kingdom Metazoa; phylum Chordata; class Mammalia; order Carnivora; family Mustelidae; genus Mustela; species Mustela nivalis. The sequence continues at coordinate 23,343,703 of NC_139024.1, forward strand.
AAGACAACAATTATCAAAATCAGGAATGGCAGTGAGAATATTATAAATATAAAAGATTATAAGGGAATACAATTAACAATTATATACCAGCAAATTAGATCTCCTAAATGAAATGGACAAGCTCCTAGAAAGATACAAACTACCAAGAAAATCTAAATAGAAGAGGGAACACTCTCCATTTCATTCTATTAAGTAAGAATTACCTTGATAGCAAAACCTGACAATGACATGAAATCTCTCATGACTATAAACACAAAAACCCTTAACAAAAGAATAGAAAATGAAATCAAGCAACATATTAAAAGGATTATATACCATGACCAAATGGGATTTATCCCAGAAATAACTTAAAATCCAAAAATTTATTAATGAAATATACCTTATCAATAGAATGGACCAGAAAAACATGATCATCTCAATAGACACAGAAAATGCACTTGTCCAAATCCATCACCCTTCCATGATAAAAATACTCAGTAACTAACAATAGAAGGGAAAGTCCAATATAATAAAGGGCATCTGTGAAAAACCCAGAGGTAACATCATAATTGATGGTTAAAGAATAAAGTCTTCCCTACTTAAGGTCAGAAACAAGACAAGGGTGTCCATTCTATAAAGGAATATACCATTTCTATTTAGCATTGTACCAGATGTTCTATGCAAGGAAATCAGACAAGGAAAGTATAAAAAGCACCCAGGGGGGGCATCCAGGCTGGAAAGGAAGGACTAAACTATCTCTATTTGCAGAAGAAATGATCTTTCTTATATTTAGAAAGACTTAGGAATTAGAAACTATCAGGAACTATAAGAAACTATTAGAACAAATAAACAATGTCAGCAAGGTTGCAGGCTACGAGATCAATGTGCAAAAATGAGTTGCATTTCTACACAGTAGCAATAAAGAAACCAGAATTGAAATCAGAAAAACAATTCCACTTAACACCAGCTTTAAAAAGAATAAAATATTTATAAATAAAATAAACAAAAAGAATTATAAAACTTTATACATTGAAGACTATAAAACACTGTTGAAAGGAATTACAAAAGACCAAAATAAATGAAAAGATAGCTGTTGAGGGTTGAATTGTGTCCTCAAAAATGTTAAACACCTAACCTCCAATATTTGTGAATGTGACCTTATTTTGAAATAGGATCTTTGCAGTTATAATCAAGATGAGGTCATACTAGTTTAGGATAGTCTCTAATGCAATGACTGGTATTCTTATACGAAGAAGAAATGTAGAAACAAAGACACATAGGGAGAATGGCATATGAAGATAGAGGCAGAGATTGGAGTGATGCACCTATAAGCCGAGGAATCACCAGAAGCTACAGGAGAAGCATGGAACAGATTCTCTTTTAGAGGACCCAGTGGGAACCAACCTGCTAACATCTTGATTTTGGACTGCTAGCCTCAAGAACAATGATAGAACAAGTTTCTGCTATTCCAAGACACTCAGTTTGTGGCACTTTGTATGGTAGCCCTAAGAAACTAGTAAAATACTTCACGTGGATGAATCAGAATGTTTGATACTGTATTTCCCAATGTGATTTACAGATTCAATACAATCCTTATAAAAATTCTAGCTGGCTTTGTGTTGTAGAAATTGACAAGAGGATTGTAATATTCTTATGGAAATTCAAAGGACACAGAATAAGTCAAATAATCTTGGGAAGAAAAAAAAAAGAAGACTTCTTGATTTCAAAACTTACTACAAAACTATAGCAATCAAGACAGGATAACACTGACATAAAGGTAGACAAACAGATTGATGGGATATAATTGAGACCAGAAATAAACCCTTATATTTACAGTCAATTAATTTTCAACAATGGTATTGCTATATTTTAATACAGAAAGAATAGTCTTTTGAACAAATGATGCTGGGACTATGAGATAACCACATGCAAAAGAATGAAGATAGACCACTATATCACATCACATAGAAAAATTAACTCAAAATTAATCAAATACCTAAATATAAGAGCTAAAACTGTAAAACTCATAGAGGAAAACATAGGTATAAATATTCACAAGCTTGGATTAGACAATGGTTTCTTAAATAGGACACCAAAAGTATAAATAATGAAAGAAAAAAATAAATTGGACAACATCAAAATTAAATCTTGGGTGCTTCAAAGGACATCATCAACAAAAATAAAAAGATAAACCACAGAATATGGAAAATATACGACAGGGGATCTATATCTAGAACGTATAAAGAACACTTGAGATCCAATAATGACACAATTTTAAAATGGGCGAAGTATCTGAATAGACTTTTCTCCTGAGAAGATACACAATGGTCAACAAGCAAATGAAACAATGCTCAATGTCATTACCCATCAGAGAAATGCAAATGGAAGCCATAATGAGATACCATTTGACATTCGCTAGAATTGTATTTGGGTTGGATTGTTACCCCAAAAAGATATGAAGTCCTAAGTCCCAGCACCTCAACATGTGCCCTTATTTGTAAATAGGGTCTTCATAGATGTAACTGGTAAAGTGGGAGAGCGCTTAATCCCATATGATCAATACCCTTATGAGGAGACGCAGAGCAGGACCATGTGACAATAAAGGCCGGGACTGGATCGACCCATTTGCAAGTCGAGGAACACCACGTACTGACGACAAACAACAGAAACGAGAAGAAGTAAGGGCAAGATTCTCTCTAGAGGTTTCAGAGGAGGCAAAGCCCTGCTGAAAACTTGATTTTGGATTTTTTGCCTCCAGAACTGCAAGTCAATAAATTTCTGGTGTTTTAAGCCACCCAGATCATGGTACTTTGTAACAACAGCTCTAGGAAACTAAGGCTAATAACTGAGGTAAGGACAAGCAATGTCAAAGGTGTGAAGAAACTGGAGCCATCACACACTACTAATGGAGATAGAAAATGGTACAGCTGCTTTGGAAAACAATCTGGAAGTTCTTCAAAAGACTAAATGTAGGACTAACCACACCCAGAAATTTCACTCCTAGGTCTACACAAAAGAAATAAAAATGTAAGTCCACAAAACAAAACAAAACAAAACAAAACCCTTGTATACGAATGTTCACAGCAGCATTATTTACAACAGCCAAAAAGCAGAAACAGCGCAAATGTCCATCAGCTAATGAGTGGACAAACAGAAGTTCTATATTTAACGGGATATAGTTTGACAAAAATAATAGGAATCCTAAAAAAATTATGCTAAGTGAAGGAAGGCAATCACAAAGGAACACATCTTACATGATTCCATTGAAATTAAATATTCAGAATGGGTAAATACAGAGAGGAAGAAAGTAGATTAGTGGTTGCCTGGGCCGGTCAGTGATTGGCTGAGTGATAAAAACATTCCACAGTAGACTGGTTCTGGTTGCATAATTCCGTGAATATACTAAAAGTCATTAACTATACACTTTAAACGGGTGAACAATATGGCATGTGAATTCTATTTCAATAAAGCTATTAAAAAATAAGTATAATATTCTTATCACACCTAACAAAGCTACCACTAATTCTTCAATGTCATGACATATGCAGTTAGTGTGTGAATGTTTCTGATTGTTGTTTCATACTGTTTTTATTTTTGCTTTTGTCCTTACAGTTTGTTTGATTCAGGATCTAAGTAAGGTCCATACACAGAAATGGGTTGCTAAGTTCCTTAGGTCTCTTTTAATCTATAGGTTCTCTCTCTTCTTTTATTTGTTCAAGAGGCAAGTTATTTATGTCATTAAAAAAATATGCAGTCTACATTTTGAAGAATATATTCCCGTGATGTTATTCAACATATTCCATTGCTCTTTAATATTTCCTGTAAATGGATCAGATTCAGGTTCCATTTCTACTGCAATTATTATAGAACTTAAGATGATTAACTAGTTCCATTAAACTGTGATGGTTTTACAAAATGGTGATATTCTAATTCTTTCACTCTTTTTTCATCTGTTATCTAGAAAACATCTATAAAGATAACCATCCCTCATCAACTATTTTGTTATACTAAAAATCAGTTCTTTTAAAACAGGCAGGAAAGATAGATTCTTTTATTTACCTGTTTTCACGATAATGGACTGGAAACTTACACTTCAGATGTGACCATAATGAAGTAACAGGGCCCAGATTTGCCCTCCAACCCTAAATAACTACAAATTGTCTAAACTATATGAACATTGTTTTTTCAGACACTAGATCACAGAAAGCACAGGACAGTGATCCCTGAGGGAAAGAAAACAAATGAGATGAGCTTCCAGGCTTCAGAAGAAAAAACCTAATCAGATCCCAGGGGTCTCTGTGTTGAGAAAACAGATTCAGAATTTGGGGAGGCCATGGCAGCTAGTTTTTGCAAGGCAGAATACTGAAGAGAGAGCTACACACCCAAAGACAAAGGTTCCATGATCTGCAAAGGGTCCCTCACAGGTCTTTGAACTGAATACTGATCTGTCCATGCATGAGAAGAAATGACTCAAGGCTGGAGGCGGGCTATGCCACTGGTGAAGCAGAGCAAAAAACAGGAAAATGGATGACTGTAGTTGTCACCAGGAGGCCTGCCATTTGAGTGTCAGAGTGCTCAAAAGTACCCAATGAGAGGACTCTTGGCTTCACTGTCTCCTGTACCGGCAGGCCTCTGGAGTGGGGTGGTAGTAAGGGGGCGGGGAGAGAAGTTGGGCCAAACAAACAAACAACAAAACAGCACTGGAATCACATAGCGTTACTCTTGGAGCTCCTAATGGCCAGAAATAGTTCATATTTCCTCCAGTCACAGTAGATAGCCCTACTAACACATGGAGCATTGAGCAGAGTCCTCAGAAGAGTACTACTTCGCTAGTAGGAGTAATTAACCATAGAATAAAGATTACTCTGGTCCCACTTTACAAAGCTTAGCCTTGAAAGGATACAATTATTTCCAAGTGACTTAACTGTGTCCTAGAACAAAGCCCAAATTCACAACATTTGGCCTTCAATAACAATTAACAGGCATTCAAAGAAGCAGGAGAATATAACTTCTAAAAAGAATAAAAACCCGGGCACCTATGTGGCTCAGTTGGTTAGACATTTGACTCTTGATTTCGGTTCAGGTGGTCATCTCAGGGTCCTGGGATCAAGTCCCATGCTGAGTCTGCACTCAGTGAGGAGTCTGCTTGAGGATATTTTTCCCTCTCCTCTGCCCCTCCTCCCACTTGCATACACTCTCCGAAATAAAATAAATAATCTTTAAAAATAGAAAGGATAAAAATCAATCAGTAGGAATAGACCCCAAAATGACATATATGGTAGAATTAGGGGACAAAGACATTGAAACGGTGATTATAAATATTCTCTGTATGTTCACTAAGCTAGAGGAAGGTATGAGGATTTTTTTTTTCTTAAGATTTTATTTATTTATTTGAGAGAGAGCAAGAGAGAGCAGAGGGAGAAGGACAAGCAGACTCTGGGCTTGATACCAGGATCCCATGAGACCTGAACCTAAGACAAATGCTTAACCAACTGAGTCGCCCAGGCACCCTAGAAGGTATAAGGATATTAAGAACAGAGAAAGAAGATATAAAGTCTTCTAGAAGTTGAACTTCTAGAAACAAAAACATACCATGTCTGAGATGAACAGTACGTGTGATAAAATTAACAGCAGATTACACACTGCCAAAGAAACTACCCCAAATGAAATAAGACTGAAAAAAAGATTGGGGGAAAAAATGAGCAGAGCATCAGGAAACTGTGAGACAACATACAGAGGTCTCATATAGGCATGACTGGAGTCCCAGAAATTGGAGAGAGGAAGGAGGGACAAAGTATGTTAAGAAATAAGGAATAAAAACTCTCCAAATTCAATTAAAACTATAAATCCAAGAAGTACAACCAACCTCGAAAAAAAGAAACAAACAAACAAAATCACACCAAGGCACATCATAAACAGATACTGTAAGATTTCTACATCTAATATGATATAAAACTACAACTAAAATAGATTACATACAAACATATAATGTCACATATGAATTAGTTCTTTTGCAACCCAGACAATCTTATGAACCATAGAAAGTGTTCCCATGTGAACTTTTTGGGTACTTTGAAAGATCTCTGATAATTCTTGATATTATTTGGATTGTGTTTGGTGACATTCTGAATTAGCTTTTGGAAAGTTAGACTAATAAAATACTGAGATAATGAATACTTCTATTTCATTAGAGATCATATGTAGGATTCTGCTTGTATGAAATCCTGAGATAATGCTTCATGTTCCCCCGGAGGAAAGCTAGAATTTTGTTTTTCTTTTCAGACTGCTGGGCGGTGGGCAATGAGATGGACAAAGGGGGAATCTGAACTTGTATGTTCAGGTACGAATGCCAGATGTTTAGGCAGATCTTTAGTAAAGAGAAACACATGTAATAGGGCAATATATAGTATGGAACATTAAAATCTGTTATGGGGGAAATTAATTCAGTTTCCCTAAAAGAACAAGAGCAAAAGAAACCTAATTAAATCAGAAATATTAACATGACCCTGGGAAATTTTCTTTGTCATGAAAGAAGTTCTTCCTATGGGCTCCTGTGAAACAGGAAAGAGATAAGAACATATATTATATTATATTATAAGAATTATAATTATAAGAATATAAATTATAGCCTTAGCAAATAGTATTCTCCCACTCCCGAGGGGATTTTAATTCCTGATTCTCCTCAGGAACACGCATCTGCCTTACCCGCTAAGTGAGCTGTGCCTTTAGGTTCTCTAGTTTTGGTTATCCGTTATAGTAAAGCTCTCTTTGCTGTTAAATACACAAACAAAATCTACCTTCCTTGAGGATTAAATGAATACATATATTTTTAAGAAAGTTGATCCAGAGTGCCATTCCTGGACTCTGGGTTGCTGTTAGCTGTTGTTTTCCTCCAGTAAGTATTTTAAATACCAACCTGAATTTCATTGTGTTAAAACTGCACTTTAGCAGGAAAAGGAAGAAGCAGCCTCCGGGAGAAGGTCGGAGAGAAAATGGCTATCCTCCCAACAAAAGCGGCTTTCCACATCCTGTAAATTCCACTGAGACCTCTCCAGCAATAGGAAACAAATCTCATGATGTAGACCCAGCCTACCATCCCAACTGAAGGAACTTCCCATTAGGAAAATGTTTTAATTCCTCCACATAAGGATACATTTTGTGGGAAAACAGGGGACAAAGACTGACCCCTTTGAAAAAGAATGCAGAGAATAGTAAGAAGCTAATTTCTAGGTACCACGCGTCGGGAATATCACGAAATTGGTAGCAAAGAATCAGGAAAGATTGCAAATATCAGAAAAATTTTAAAAACCTGCAAATATAAACATAAAAGGAACAGGGGGAAAAGTCCAAGCTAAAGCAGAAAGAAGTGTTTTAAGAATTTTTTAAAATTATAAAGTACTTTAAAGACAAAGTACTTAAGGGCACATGAAGAACCTTCTATAATAATCATCAGAATCTGAATAATAAACCGAAATTGTCCCCCTTGGTACACTGTAAAGCATGCAATTTTAATTATGTGATTTTTCTAGCTAATTTCTGCTTCAAAAACAGTAAAGTACTTCTGCTTACAAGGTGGCAGAGACAAGAACTTTGCTGAACCTCTTTTGTCATCAAAATTTAAATTAGCAGAAACATGCCTTTGAGTTAAATCACAATTAGCACTTAGACCTATTTATTGAGAACCCACTATGTGCCCAACGCTGGCGGGATACGCTAAACAGATTACATTTGTAAAGCACTTGTCCCTTTTCAGGTTCTCACAAATGACATTTTAAAACCAACTATTTGTTTGTCAGCATTAACTGCATGTGCTGAATACATCTATTATTATAAATAGCTCCTACTCAGGAGAGCCTTTGTTTTTAAAGGATAAAATATATACAGCTGTACTTGTGTATATATATTTCACATAGTTATGTTCGGAAGTCAGTCAACAATAATAAATACAACAGACTGTCGAACAAAATAAAACAACAATTTTGGGGGAACCGAAATGGCATATTTGTCAGGAGATGTCCACAAATAATTAATTACTTTCTCACAATAAAGATATTCTCTTAATCCTAGAGTCTCGTAAGAGGATCTCATTACTTTCTAACCATCTGTCATCACTCCTCCCCAAAAAACTAATTAGGGTTTCATCCAATCACACATTATAAATCATGCAAATGTGGATGGCAAAAAACACAGTTTAGAGAAGTTAACATTATAACATTTTGTATTCTAAGAATCACAGGCTTCAGAACTAGCCTTTCCTGCTCTAATAATGACCCTACTTATTTTTCTCATCTTTTCCTGATTAATTATTCGGTATTAACCTTAGAAAATTAAATTTAAGCAAAGAAAAACTTACAGATAGTAGAGTTTTCCTGCAGCAGGAAGTTCCCTTTTCCGGTAGTCGATCCCAGAATCGAGCTGGACCGTATTACAGTATTTCTGCAACCCAGAAACACAAACAAGTTGTGGCTCAGAATTATGATCTCTTGGCTATCCTTTTTCTTTTTTTAATCTTTGAACTTTTTCCTCAGGAAAACAACGCGTTTAGGACAAAACAAGAGACGTCAAGTAAGAATCATAAAAGTTGACCATTAAATATACATCAAGCCCAAAGAAATCAGTTCAAAAAAGTGAAGATTGGCGGCATGCCCTTCTGAAACTTTGCTATAACAATGCTAACTGGCAAATTCCCCACCTGATGGCACTACATTAAAAAAAATTTTTAAACCCCAATTTCTGTTACCGTTAAGTAAGAAGCTATAAGAAAAAAAATAACTCGTGTGTCTTCAGCATCACAATGGGAGAGAGCTGGGCCTGAAGGTCGTAAACCAAATGCTCTTACTGAAGGGATGCTTTCTGTATACCTGCACTTCACTCGTAAATGACCACCACTGCCCTTATCCCATCTCATAAATGACCACCACTGCCCCTATCCTGTGGAGTCCCCCTCTCTAGCCATCAGTGTCTTTGGAGTTCTTTCCTGCTGCAGACCCTCCCTTCCGCCGGAGTCCTGTGCCACCCTTGTCCTTCCACTCTCCCAATCACTTTTTCCTTTCCATCTCCCCCCACCCCGCCCCGCCCTGTCCAGGCTGCACATGTGCATGGAAACTCACACACACCACACACACACGCACACACGCACGCACGCACGCACACACACACATACACACGCACATGCTGAAACTCCTCCTGTAGAAGCTTATGAACTTTTGCTATACCTATCTCGGTCAGTCGGCTTTCTTTTTAAGGGGAAGGGGGGGCATATATATTATATATTATAGACACATATTCATTCCAGTAGAACAATGGTGAGCAAGGGTTTTCAGAACAATTCAAGAAAACATTTACAGGCTGATCTTTTTGTTTTCATCCTAAATGAAAATTGCTTTATGAAAATTCATGAGGAAAAAATTGTATTTTAACAACTTCATTACCTTTATTAGTGAAAAACTGCTTTTTTGGGCCAAGGTAATTGTGGCAAACTGTGTTTTCCAAAGATGGCTCCAGTAATCTCCCCATGCCAACATGCTGTGATGTTGCTACCCCAACCATCAGGGAGTGGGGTCTGTGCTCCCCCTCCCCCGAATCTTGTGACTAGGCAAGAAGATGCTCTGTGATAGTACCCTATGTGATCATGGCAGCAGCTTCTTACTCACCGGCTGGAACACTTGCTCTGAACCTGGAACTGTAAGGTAATGATCAAACTTACTGGAGAGAGCTCAAAGCAGCCCATACAGAGACATGACCTGGAGGGGCCCCGGGATGACATGAAACAGAGGTGTCGTCTGACCAGTCCCCAGCTGCTCCAGGTGTTGCCATTAGGGTCCTAAGGGAGCCGGAAATGCCAGCTGAGGCTTTCTCAAATCCCTAACCCAGGGAAACCAGGAGAAATAACGAGGCAGTGTTGTTTGTTTTTTTGTTTTTTTGTTTTTTAATATTTTATTTATTTATTTGACAGAGAGATCACAAAGAGGCAGAGAGGCAGGCAGAGAGAGAGGAGGAAGCAGGCTCCCTGCTGAGCAGAGAGCCCGAAGTGGGGCTCCATCCCAGGACCCTGAGACCATGACCTGAGCTGAAGGCAGAGGCTTTAACCCACTGAGCCACCCAGGCGCCCCGAGGCAATGTTGTTTTAAGCCTCTAATGTCTTCAGTCATTTGTTACACAGCAATAGATAATATAGGCACACTGGAAATGTGGCAACATTCTTCCTCTCTGAAAGTGCATCCTGGGCTGAACTGCAACCCAAGAGCCGAGGGCTGTTTATCCGCTGCACTGCAGGGAAGAGACTGTGCACAGGGGCAGGGAGAATACACTTCCCCCCTTCCGTGCTGCAGCTGCTAAGTGGCTCAAGAAGGGACAAGAAAGAGGGCGATCAACCATCCCCCTGGGACTGAGGGGTTTCCCTGGATGCAGGACTTTTGGGGCTTACATCAGGACAGTCCTGGGCAAACTGGGACAGATGATCACCTTAGGAATAACCCAGAAATCTAGACTGGAACGCTGGAGTAGTCTGATCCCAGGGTCCTGGGAACGAGCCTCGCATTGGGCTCCCCGCTCAGCGGGGAGTTGGCTTCTCCACCCTCCCACAACTTGTGCCCAAGCGCGCATGCGCACGCCCTCTCAAATAAATAAGTAAAATTTTTAAAAAATGAAATAAAATAATCCCTGATGGTCCTCTAGGGAAGTCTGCAAAACAGCTTTTTAATCATACCTGTGACAAACAACCCTTGGGCCTAACAAAGTCATGTCACCCTACAATGCTAGACCCCAGCAGCCAGTGGGCCTCACTATACAGACCCCCCCACCCCCCGCCCAGCTCACCATTCCAAGTGGCTCAAACCCACTCCCCAGGCCTCACTCTGGGGCCTGTAACCCATCTCACCAGAAAGGAATACGGTATCGCTCAAATACATGCACACGCATTCTACTCTCCTCTTGCCTCAGATGATGTTTTTTTGTTTGTTTGTTTTTGTTGTTCTATTTGTTTGTTTGTTTTTATGCTATCGCTGGGTACCTCTCTTCTCAACTTCAAGTAATGTACCAAAATTGGGAAAAGAGAGACCTCCTCCCCTTTGCCCAGACTGTCATTTTGGGGGCCCAGCCACCCAAGACAGGGAGGAGATAGTCTTGTTTTAGCTAGCAGCTCAAACTCTGTCTCCGAGAGAAACCTCCGGCCGCCATAAGGACCGGTGTTTCATAAGCTCGTCGTACCACAGACAATACAAATAAATAGCACGGCAATATATTCATGTAAGCATATTTACCCAGGCTCTCCATTTCTTTTAAACCACAGTTTATCTTACACGACCCAATATTCCTAATTTAGCCAAAATTTTTTCTTCTTTATTTTTTTGCTATTAAAAAAATAAAACTAATGGAAGTTATACAAGCTTCAATTTCTCTTTCTGGGTAACTAACTTCTCTCTCATAGGAGTGATTAAGCCCTACTGAATGATTGCATTTGTACATTCACTAATCACCACCAAGGAATACCTAATCAGCAGCAAAAAGAACTACAACCAAAGCCCTCAGATTTTAGCTCTTAATTGTCGGAAAAATACTAACACTCCATTTATACTTTTAAAGAAAAATAAACCTCAAATTTTCAGATTTTATTCACGGAAGCTAAACTAAGTTCTTCAGAACACTTTGCAGAAGGATGGAGGAGGGTGAGAGCTAAGCTATTTCCAAGTTGATGAATCTAGTCACAAGGGCATGATTTAATTTCCTAATTTCCAGGGATAGTTGCAAGACCTGTGACCTCTTATCACCGTCCAATTGCAATGAATAAAACTAATCAGCTACCAAAAGAAATTTATTTTAAAATAGTTTGTATATTTACATCTACAAAGGACAAACACAATTACACAATCTAAAAATGCAATTAGGAAATTTGGGGAGGAAGCAGAGGGAGGTGAACACACCCGTGGGAGCATATGCATGAGTGAAAGGCCTTGACTTTGCAAAGAAAAATGTGCTACTAAAAGAACCATTTTCTAGCAGTTTGCATTTTCCTCAAGATCTATTGTGTGTATTTTTAGCAACTATGAATAGTATCATCAGAAAAATAGCCATCTCACAAAATAACTTTATATAGCTTCTAGTCTGGCTTTTCCCTTCCAAGTTGGAACAAAAGAACAATAAATATTGGGGAGAAAATCCTGTAAAACCACAACATATTAACCTCGTAAGCAAAGACTGAAATAATGAAGTCTTGCCTATCTTAAATACTCTTTATTAAAAAGTATATTGCTTACAATGGAAAATTTGGAAAAAGAAAAAAACACATAACTCAAAGTTTTATGTCTTATCTAAATGATTATATTGAATAGGAACTTAAAAGATATACACTATTGAAGTTTTTTGACAATACTAAACTGATCAGTTTTATACATTTTTAATAAGTAAGCGTTAAAGGAAAATACGGTGGAGGCCTTTCTAGTTGCAGGAAATAAAATATTTAAATAACTAAAATCTGTCTTTTAACTTAGTACTTTCAAACCATATCTTTTTAAGCTAAAAAAGTGACCCACTCTCACTGTAAAAAATTCCAATACTAAAAGTGTAAAAGTAGAAATGAAAGTCTATCCCCTTCTCAGAAAAAAAGTTTGCTTATAGCTAATATCCTTCAAGTTTTTTCTACATGTTCAGAGATGATGATAGAGAAGCTGGGATCTTATTTATACATATAGTTCTAGGCTTAATTCTTTCTAATTTTTTTTTATGTTTTTTAAAATTTATTTGACAGAGGGAGAGAGATCACAAGTAGGCAGAGTAGCAGGCAGAGAGAGAGGAGGAAGCAGGCTCCCTGCTGAGCAGAGAGCCAGATGATGGATGATGTGGGGCTCGATCTCAGGACCCTGAGATCATGACCTGAGCCGAAGGCAGAGGCTTAACCCATTGAGCCACCCGGACGCCCCTCTTTCCCAATATCTTAAACGTTCTATGAGAGAAATAACTAGATTTAAATACAGGAAAGCTACACTGGCACTGTACTGGTTTGTTTGCTAAGAATGTAATTCTATAAGTAAATGACAAGTAAGAGTACAGAAAGATATTGAGCCAAAAAAGAAAAAAGGAGACTCGAAGGGGAGGGTCTCTTTTTGCGGCAGGGTATATATCCAGACATACATGCTGAAGCAGGTGCACATCCTAAGATACCTGAATCAATCACATTCAAAACAATAATGTGTTACCACTTTTAAGCGAAAGCAATGATACATAAAAATTCAACACGTTACATTTGGACATATTTTTAAGCTTTGTGCAATATAAATATAACATAAATGCAGAAAAGCACACAAGTCGTAAATGTCCAGCTCAGTCAAGAAACAAAACATTACTAGCACCGGTGAAGTCCCCCCTACTAGCCTGTTCTACCTCTTCAAAGGTAACCAGTCCTCTGATTCTAGCAATGCAGGATTTTGCCTCTTTGGGGAGTTTTACTTGAGTAGATCCACCCAGTATGTATTCTTTTACGACTGGGCTCATTTAGGTTTGTGAGATTCACCCATCCCCATGTTGTCTATAGTTACAGTTTGGTGTGTCATATACACTACATGAATAAGCCACAATCTATCAACTCATTCTACTGTTGGTGGACATTTGGGTTGTTTCTAGTTACTTGTTCTTTCCAATAATGCAGTCATGAACACTTCTGCATGTGAGTCTTGGCACACACATGCACATGCTCTTGTTGGATACACACCTAAAAGAGTAACAGCTTGGCCACTGGGTAAGCATCCATTTAGCTTTAGTAAACACTGTCAGGGTTCCAAGGCAATGCGCAACCTATACTCCCAAGTGTGTGTTTGCTACTAGTGGAAAAAAATACAGTTGATTTTTGAGTACTCAGCTTATATCCACCAGTCTTAGAAATTCAATTATTCATGTAATATTTTTTGTATGTTAATTTTTCAGGATGATACTAGAGATGTCCCCTATTTCTGGAAAATATGCTACATTGTTTTATATCACAAAAAAATACACATTTATGGTTTAACAAGTTCTCTGTAAATTCAATATCTACTTTGGATTAACTTAACAAACACCGAACACTATATACTGGGTACTTCCCTGGTTCCTAGAAATATTATAAATAAGCTTTTGCTCTGACAGCCAGGTAGAACTCAGATATTTGCCTCAAAGTTACCATTTTCTTCTTCTCCCACTCATGGATCTCATTCTTCAAAGTTGATAAGTTCTTTGCCAATTTCCCCAAAGTGCGATTTTAGCCTATTACTTAATTTACTTAATTTCCCCCTCAGTTTTCTCCTCTATAAAATAAAGGAATTGAATTATGATCACTTTCAGTCTCAAATTCTTTTTTTTTTTTTTTTGAGGTTTTATTTATTGGGATCAGTTGGTTAAGTGGCCCACTCGTGATTTCTACTCAAGTCATGACCTCAGGTTTGTGAAATCGAGCCCCTAGTGGGGCTCCATGCTCAGTGGGGAGTCTGCTTGAGATTATCGCTCTCGCTCTGCTCCTCCCCTCACTCGTGCACACTCTCACTTGCAAATAAATAAAATCTTTAAAAAAAGATTTCATTTATTATTTGAGAGGGAATGTGCAGGCCTGTGCACAAGCAAGGAGAGGAGCAGAGGGGAAGGGAAAGAGAATCCAAGCAGACTCTGCACCAAGTGTGGAGCCCAATGACGGGCTTGATCTCACAACCCTGAGATTATGACCTGAGCTGAAACTGAGAGTCCAACATTTAACCAACTGAGCCACCCACGGCACCCCTCAGTCTAAAATTCTTAATACAATCCTGAAATTCTCACACTTATTACAGCTAAGTTCTTGTTCAGGCTTTTTTAGTTCTGAAGTAGACCCAAGCCTCAGAGTCTATCACAAACCACTCTGCCTCCTTTGTTTTCTTGCTCATCTATTCCAAAACACATTAAAAAAAAATTTTTTTTCCCATTGCCCCACTCCTACTTCCCTGGATACCCTACTTGTTTCTCATTTAAAATACCCATACCCTACCACCTTAGCAGGTAAGGTTTGTATCTCTTCTTTTTAGCAAGCAATTTCAGAATTTCTTTTCCCTTCCACAAAGCAGGAAAGTAAGATAATTTAACCATTGCCAAGTGCTATTATGTTTCACTTGTGTTAATGCGTATTAACTTGAACTTACCTCACATAATCCTCAACTAATCATACACAGAGTAATTTTTTATCCCCATTTTACAGTTGAGGAAATTTATGGAGGATATTACTTTTTTAAAATCACTGCAAAGGCCGAAACTGTGTTCCCAGCAAATTCGTATGTTAAAGTCCTAACCCCTAGTACTGAAGAGTGTGGCTGTACTTGGAGACAGCCTTTAAAGAGGTGATTACATTAAAATGAGGTCTTTAGGGCAGGCCCAATCCAGTATGACTGGTGTACTCATAAGAGGAGGAAATTAGAACACAGACATGCAAAAGAGGAAGGACCAAGTGAAGGCAGAGGGAAAAGCCAGCCATCTGCAAGTCAAGGAGAGAGGCCTCAGGAGAAAACAACCCTGCTAACACCTTGATCTTGGACTTCTAGCCTCCAGAACTGTGAGAAAATACGTTTCTGTTGTTTAAGCCAACCAGTCTGTAGTATTTTGTCATGAGAGCCCAAGCATACTAATACAATACTAACACTCTTATAATAAGCATACAGAAAGACATTTTTTAAAAACAGTAAAAAAGGAAAGAACAGTTGTGACCAAAAAAAAAAAAAAAAAGCCAGGACCAAAGCTAAAAAGCACAGCTGTATACACCTGCTTATAATGTGAGCCTCACACTGCCTCTTTCTGTGGTCACAGCTGGAGGGGAAAACACAGTAATTTCACAATTCAGAGAGCTCTAGAAAGACCACATAGTTTGTAGGTGACTGAGTCATGATTTGCCCAGGTCACTCCCGACCCCAAATCCGTGACCTTCTCACCATGCCACACTGAGTTATTACACAGTAGCTACAAGATCATTTGTCCTTAGCCTCATACAATTTACATGATTATTTCTTGCTCCCCGATTCCTCCTTCCATATCCCAAGTCAATTACCTCCACACAGCATACATATGCTACTTGCTCTTCTAGAGGTCCATACTGTATGATTTCGTTATAGTTTCCTTTAAGTATTTAGTGCAACACTGTGTACGAGGTATGTTCAACCTATACTAAATTCTACATCCAACTGGATGGTAGTATAGTAGTCTTCCCTTATATAGGATGTTTTCTATGTTTAAAGTGTCTGCTTAACTCACAGTCCACTATTTTTGTGACCTGTACCTGATCATCTAAACTGATCTTGTCAGTCTTGGAAGGTAAACTCCAAGAGAACAAGAACTGCCTGCTCAATTAGTCTTTATCAGAACTCAGAGACAGAAAATTCAGCCAAAGAGTTGTATCTTCCTCCAAAGTAAGAGCTTCATCCCATGGCAGGATTTCTTCAATGAGAAAGAGATGAAACCAGGAACACAGCCACATTCATAAAACAAAAGTCCTGCGCTATGCTGATTAGGCTCCTTATGCCCACTACAATCACTCATGTAGCTTGGAAAAGACACAAGTTAACTTTGAGTCTCCTAAACCAAGGCAAATGGCTGGGAAGATGGAAATATCCTGGTTGGTAGACCAGTGGTTCTCAACACTGGATGCATGTTAGCATTAGCTGGCAATTATTTAAAAAGTACTGATGCCCGGGTCATACTCCCAGACATTTTTGCAGAGGAGGGCTTACATTGGCTGATTCTGTCTGTTTTATTTTAAGCTCCTTAGGTCATTCTAATGAGCTATCAGCAGTGAGAACCACTGGCTTAGCCTAATCTGGTCCCACCTGCAGTTGGTCCCATCCAAATCACATGGCTATTACTTAGTAAAAGAAAGGTGGAATGAATTTTGGAGAAAACCACCACATTATCCACCATAGGTAATAACTAAAGCCACAGAATCACCCAGGGTTGGTGTTTATGGCCCTAGAATAAAAGAGTCGGAGACTGGTAACATTGATTCCTCTCTTGTTTATGTTGGATAAAATGAGATGAAAAGAAATCACCATTACTTTGCAATGAGGGTAAAGACATAAAAGCATATGAGTTGTCAAAAATAAAGGAAATAGAATACTAAGTAAATAAAAGATTGATAAAACTTAATGTGGATTGGAGAAATATTCTGTAACTGAAGTAGTATGATTAGATGAAGAGGACTTGAACTAAATTTCCTTAGGGAAAATAAATATTTGAGAACATACAGAAAGGACAAGAGACTTGAGTGACTTGTCCAGCAGAGGATTCCAACATCTTAAACTAGATGACCCTAAGTTTATAAGTTGGGTTTTCAACTCACATTTCATATTATTAATGAAGCTACATTCTTTTTTTTTTTTTTTTTTAGATTTTTATTTATTTATTTATTTGACAGGTAGAGATCACAAAGTAGGCAGGGAAGCCGGCACACAGAGAGAGGAGGAAGCAGGCTCCCCGCTGAGCAGAGAGCCTGATGCAGGGCTCGATTCCAGGACCCTGGGATCACGACCCGAGCCGAAGGCAGAGGCTTTAACCCACTGAGCTACCCAGGTGCTCCTGAAGCTACATTCTTATCTTTTTGAGCACCACTATGATTTGGATCATTCCAATAGTTCTCTGAAATAATGAGTTCCTGGATATTTCACTAAAAATATTTTCCAAAAAAAAAGAGGCAAAGCACCAGCATCTGGAGTCATATCTGATCAAACTTAGCAGGTATAGAACTGAAGCCCAGCACAACAATTGTAGAGTTTTCCTGTCCGTATTTGGAACTCTGAGATAAAACCATGGCCCTTCAAAACCAAACCTCCACTTTCATCATCTATAGTAGGAAAGGTGAAACATCTGACTGTGGCAACAGCTACTATGTAACCAGAGACCTTGTTCAAAAGGCCAATGACTTACTTCCCCTTCTATATTCTTTCCCTGAGACATACTGATTCTTAGAAAATATTTGGACTCTAGTATACTAAAGTATGCTAACTATCATCTTTAGACTATCAAGAAGTAGGAAATTGTAAAGAACAAGAATGCCTCTGTCAACTTGGTCAAGTAACTTAGGTACTGTTAGTAGACTGGTTTCCTGATAAGACTTAATTTGGATGATCTAAGATACCAATTTGTGACTTAAATAATTATGTGCCAGGGAGGGGAGCACATCAGAATTGATGAAGTCGCATCCTTACACTATCAAATGGAAACTTTTGAGACATAGGACGCTACATAGAGTTTATGTGTTTTCTGCTTGTTGTAATAGAAGATGCCTCACTGCCCTTTATATATGTTTAACCATAAAAATGTTATATATAAATGTTTAATCATGGTTATCTTTATATTTTATAAAACTGTCACAAAAGAATAAAAATAACTATAACCACCATTTATTGAACACATAATTTTACAACAACCTTTAAAGATAGGATTATTGGCCTCGATTTACCAATGAAGTACTTAAAATTCAGAAAGAGCAAATATTTTGCTCTACTTGTCTAGAGTTATTTGGCTCTTAGGAGGCAGAGACTAAACTCAGGTCTGCAGACCATGCACTGCACGTATTTTCTATATTCAGAAAAAGACACAGAGCAAAATTCACACAGTTCAATAATTCAACCATCCTTAAATATTCTGGCCATTATGATTTTTGAAATAACATGATACTAACTCGATATGTCCAAGCAACATCCAGTAAAATTCCCAGAATACCTCACATTAACGACACATGATTTCTTGTCACTTATTTATTTATAACCTACTGTGCTCTGGAGGGTACATGTGGCTTCTTTTAAAAAATCATCTTACTCTTTGTATATTTAATTTTCATGGGTACATGTGGCTTCTTTAAAAAAATCACCTACTCTTTGTATATTTAATTTCCATTTAATTTTCAATGTTATCTAATACACAAGTGTAAATTGACAAAACCTAATGAGCTTTAATTACATAGAACTGTTGACCCAGAAATCCCAATTCTAGGATCCTATCCTTCAAAAACGTTAACTCCTGTGATTAAAAATGCATTTGTAAACAGGTTTTTTAAAGCATTATTTGAAAAGAAATATAGTAAACCTAAGTACCCAAAAATAACAGATTAGTTTAAAAATATTAATGACAAAAGGTATAAAAGCTATTTTAAAAAAAAGGTATAAAAAAGCACAAGGTTTCTGCCTGGCCCAGAGATTTTTTTTTTTTTTTTTTTTTTTTTTGGCCCAGAGATTTTTAAAGGGGTTTGATCAGATAAGGGAGTACAGTGGTCTGCATCCATTAGTAGAAATACAAAGCAGCCATTAAAAAAAAAAAAAAAAAAAAAAAAAAAAGAGCTGGAGTTATATCTGTTATAAAAAGATCTCCAGGATATCTTGAAGGTATAAAAAAGCACAAGTCAGATTAAGGTGAATCATTACTCCATGAATTTACAACAAAACTATATGCATAGGTATATATAGAGATCTGTATACATATAAATGTACAGAAAAATGCTTAAAAGATACAGATTTTCTTTCAGCTTTATTGGGATATTAATGACATAACATTTGTAAGGTTAAGGTGTACAACTGATAAACTTAACATACTGCAAAATGATTACCTATCATTTTGCAATATGTACCCTATCATCTCACACAATTACCATATCTTTTTTTATGACCTAACTTAGCAATTTTCAAGCAAATAATACAGTATTGTTAACTGTATTCACCATGTTGTGTATTAGATACCAAAAACTTAATCATTTACAACCAAAAGCTTGTACCCATCTCTCTATTTCCTTCGCTCCCCAGCACCTAGCAGCAACCAATCTACTCTCTCTGTCTCTATTAGTTCAGCTTTTTTAGATTCCACATATAAGTGATATCAAATGGTATCTGTTTTTCTCTGACTTATTTCACTTAGTGTAATGCCCTCAAGGCCCATCTACTTTGTCACAAATGGCAGTGTTTCCTTCTCATGGCTGTAGAATATTCCATTGTGTTTCTACACCTTGTCTATTGTGAATAATGCTGCAAAGAACACAGAAGTGCAGATGTCTGTTCAAGATAATGATTACATTTCCTTTGCATATATACTCAGAAGTGGAATTGCTGAATCATAGGCTAGCTCTACTTTTAATGTTTAATGTTTTTGAGGAACTTCAATATTGTTTTCCCTAGGGGCAGCATCAATTTATAGTCTCACAAATAGTGCACAAGGGTTTCTTTTTCTCTATATCCTTCCCAACACTTATCTCTTGTGATTTTGAGGGTAGCCATTTTAACAGACTGAGGTGACATCTCATTGTGGTTTTGATTTACATTTTCCTGATGATTAGTTATGCTGAACATCTTTTCATGCACATATGACCATTTGTAGGTCTTCTTTTGAAAAATGTCTATATGGTTCCTCTGCCCATTTGTTGGAGCCCCCTACTATTATTGTGCTGTTTGTGTATTTCTCTCTTTAGACCTTTTAGTATTTTCTTAATAAACTTAGGTCCTCTGATACTGGGTGCACCTATGATTGTTATGCCTTCTTGATAAGTTGATCCCTTTATTATTATACAGTAGTGTTCTTTGATTCATTGCAGTTTTTAACTTAAAGTCTATCTTCTCTCTTTTCTGATTTAAGTATAGCTATCCCTGCACACTTTTGGTCTCTACTTCCATGGAACATCTTTTTTTCATTCCTTCACTTTGAGCCCACATATCCTTAAAGCTATGTGTCCTTATAGGCAGTACAGAGTTAGGAATTCCTTTTTTGTTTTTAATCTATCCAGACAATCCATGCCTTTTGATTAGAGAATTTAATCCACTTATATTTAAAGTAATTATCGGGGAGCCTGGGTGGCTCAGTGGGTTAAGCCGCTGCCTTCGGCTCAGGTCATGGTCTCAGAGTCCTGGGATCGAGCCCCGCATCGGGCTCTCTGCTCAGCGGCGGGCCTGCTTCCTCCTCTCTCTCTGCCTGCCTCTCTGCCTGCTTGTGATCTCTGTCAAATAAATAAATAAAATCTTAAAAAAAAAAGTAATTATCAATAGGTAAGGACTTACAAAGGCCATCTTACGTTTTACTTTGGTTGTTTCCTTGTTCCTTTCTTTCTCTCTTGCTGCCTTCCTCTGTGAACAGATAATTTTCCATAGTGGTAGGCTTTGATTCCCTTCTCTTTATTTTTAGTGTATCTACTGCAGCCTTTGTTTTGTGGTTACCTCATAAACTACCTTATGAATATAACAGTATATTTTACACTGACAACAACCTCAATCTCATACAAAAACTCTACCCTTCTACTACCCTTTTTTGTTTTTGATGTCACAATTTAGCCATTTTCATATTGTGTATTCATCAATAAATTATTATAGCTATAGTTATTTTTAATACTCTTGTTCTTTAACCTTTATACTTGATTTAAGTAGTTAACACATCACCAAGTTACAAAATTAGACTATTCTGAATTTGACTATACTTCACTAGTGTATTGTATATTTTCATATTACTAATTACTGTTTCATTTCAGTTTGATGAACTTCTTATAAAGTAGGTCTAGTGATGATGAACTCCTTTGACTTTTGTCTGAATAAGTCTTTGCTATACTTTATTTCTGAAGAATAACTTTACTGAATAGAGTAGTCTTGATTGGCAGGGTTTTGGTGGGGTTTTTTTTTTTTTTTTAATTCTTTGAGGTTTTTGGATGACCTACAAGCTTTATGAACTTGGATATCCAAATCTCTCCCCAGATTTGGGAAGTTCTCTGCCATTATTTTTTTAAATACACTTTCTCCCCCCTTTCTCTCTCTTCTCTTTGTGGAACCCCAATAATTCAGATTGTTTCTTCTGAAGGTATCTCGTAGTTTATGTAAATTTTCTTCATTCTTTTTGAACCTTTTTTCTTTGTTCTTCTCTGACTGGATAATTTTAAAGTTCCTGTCTTTAATCTCACTGATTCTTTCTTCCACTTGATCAAGTCTAATGTTGATTGCCTTCTATTGCTTTTATTTATTTATTTATTTTATTTCATTAATTGTATTCCTCAGTTTCAGAATTTCCATTTGGTTCTTTTTAAGATTTCTCTTTGTTAAATTTATCATGGTGTTTGTATATGGTTTTCCTGATTTTTTTGCACTATTTTTGTGTGTTTTCCTATAGACATTAAGTTTCTTTAAAACAGCTATTTTGAATTCTTTATGGGGTAAATCCCAGAAGCCCATGTCTTTGGGATCAGTTATTGGGAAACAACGGTGATTCCACGATTTTTCATATTCTTTGAACTTTTGTACTATTGTCTTCACATCTGAAGTAGCAGCCCTCCTCCTGTTTTTACTAATAACTTTCAGGAAAGAAATACCTTCCATCAGCCGGCTAGGGATTTGGGGACTTTCTCAGACCTTCTATGAATATATGTGCTCCACAATTATTGCTCTTTCTTGAATTCTTAAGCTTATATGCTTTCTCTCAATCCTGCAATATCCTGAGTCTAATAACCTTCCTTTTATTTTCCCAAAGGGAGCACTTAAGCTCAAGTTTGTAATCTCTCCCTTATGTGCAGATTCTGGCTGGCTTTCTGAACATGCTCACTAGCCATCTGCCAAAGCTCATTCTTATCACAGCCACTGGGAGCATATACAGGGCATCAGCCATGAAGTGAGGGTGTGTGTGGGTGTCTGCACGTGCACATATGTGTGATAATGCAGAGCACGGGAGATGCCCTTGAGCCAACAGAGGATCTGGGCAAGGGTCCCCAGCAGCTTGTGAGCAGGCTTCTTGATGTGTGTGAAGCAATTCATAGGATCCACCTTTCTTTAATGCCTTCAAACAGAGTGCTCCTCTCCTAGCCTCTTCCTGCCCTCCAGCCATGCAGCTCATGATTTAGTACTCTGGATGGGACAAAAGAGAAATGAGCCTCAGGCAGCATCCCACACAGCTGGGGAAGCAGGGTGATCACTCACTTCCTCTTACAATCCCCTATAGGAGAAATCACAGGCCAAGAAGTTCTCTCTTGGCCCTAGGCTGTGCTGCCTTGGGGGAAGGGTGATGCAGGTAAAATCAAACTGTTCCTCTTACTTTCTCCAATGTGTCCAAACCCAGGTTTTGTTTGTTTTTTGCTCCAACAGTATGTTGGAACTCTTCTACTAGAAACCTGGATATCTACAAAGACTCTCTCATCCTTGGGTGACTGTTTTAAGATCGGGTTTCCAGGGACTCCCAGACCACAGCTGAGAGAAGCTAGTGCTGGTTCACAGACCACTGCAAGGCCACACCCAGGACGAGGTCTATATTCCTATTACCTGACACATGGGTAGGCAAGCCTCCTCCCAGGTGCCCTGTCATATGATGGTAAATCCAACACCACTCATAAAGTCATTTTTGTCTGTGAATAGATGCCAAATTATTGTTGGTTGGGGGTGGGTGGGACCATGAATAAGAGATGTCTTATTCGAAGTGCCTGGGTGGCTCAGTGGGTTAAAGCCTCTGCCTTCGGCTCAGGTCGTGGTCCCTGGGTCCTGAGATCTAGCCCTGCATGGGGCTCTCTGCTCAGCAAGGAGCCTGCTTCCCCCTGTCTCTCTTTGCCTACTTGTGATCTCTGTCAAATAAATAAATAAAAATCTTAAAAAAAAAAAAAAGATGTCTTATTCAATGCTGATACTGATGTCCCTCTGCTACATTAAATTTTTAACAGCAGCTACTCCTGAGGAGGGAAGCAGGAATGACATAGGAGTGGAGGAGGGGAGGAAATGGGGAGAGGGGAGAGTAGTGAAGGGGGGGGCATTTGATATTTAGTAAAGAGACACTTAGGTGGCATTCAGATTTTTAAATATAGCATGTATTCATTTCTCTCTTATGAAATTTTATAAAAGGAAAGATCCTAGAGAACTCCATGGATTGTCCCAGAATAGTGGTATATGGGAAAATCTGATAGCTGTTATTGAAATTATAGCCATTATACATTTCCAGCTCTGTCATGACCAACAGAACTTTAATTAATATTCCATTGCTTCTCCCACTGTTTACTTTATCCAAAAAAACCAGAGTCCTCATTCCTGAGGTAAAAAAAAAAAAAAAAAAAGAAAAATATAAAAATGACATCACAGAATGAAAAGAAGTTGATGTATATGCCTTTTGAAAATCTTTTTTATAACCATACTACCAACCCATAACTGTGGCACCTGTAAGCTTTCTTTTCCTCCCACAAAAAGGAACTGTGCAATCTACCCTCAGGCCAAAGGGAACTTCCCACTACATCTGCAGCACTGCAAAATGTATTTTTTGAAAATCCAGTAAATTTTACTCGCAATTTTTTTCCTTCTTTTATACAAATAATCAGGGGTAAGCAATAACTTCTCTATCTTAAAAAAAAATAAAACCATATAAATACACGAAGTACATAATACATGTGATTCATTTATACTGTAATCACAACTTCTAGAATGATAAAAACTGAATCTAAAAATATTTAGCTTAAAAAATAATTTTCAGAGACCTTGTTAAGACTTTTAGCATCCAGGATAGCATTTAGAAATATTCTCAACTCTGGTTCTGCTCTTGCTGCCTTGTATTTGCTCGGCTTTTTGCCACTTCACTGTTCATTAGCACTTTTATTGAAAGATGAAAGAGGAAGAGAAAGAAGATGAATTCAGTCAATCTTGTAACTTATTCTAATCTCTGATAAAAGATCTGAAGAATAAATTTTAAGCTATTAGCTAAAACAAGGTTGAACACGCTATATTTATCATTGTGTACAACTAAAGGTAGATTAATAAAGTAGATTATACTTTTATAAAAGAAAAAGAATTCTTTGTTCATAAAAGCAGATGAGAATATAATTAATTCTACCCAAAGACAAGATTACAACATGTAAATATAACAAATATATAATGTTAAAGACACATACACATGTGCACACACATATTGAGCAACACGGTTTGCGGAAAGAATGCTCAGTAAAAAAGCAGGAAACCTGGGCTCTAGATTTGGCTCTGCCACTAGCCAGGCAATCTTAGACATGAGCCTCAACTGCTCAGACCGTATAAAGTGATGGTATAAATATTTCTAAGGATGCTTCAGCATAGTCCTTGCTCCATATTTCTCAGCTCTCACTATTCATAACTTAGTGCTACATCAGGTGTCTTTTCCCATATACACTGAAACTATATTTTGCTTTCTCCCTCTGCCCTCGCCTTTCCCTTCTAAGCCTTGTCCAGCTTTCTCAAGAAAATTTTCACTTAATTCCAATTAGAGCAAAACAAAACCATAAGCATGACTATTAAACCAAGAGAGATGGCAGGGATACACCTAAGTGAAGAAAACAAAAGGCCTAACAAACAAACAAAGGTTCAGTTTCATCAACCTCTGAAATTTGTAGATACATACAGGAGTCCATTCAGAATTCACATAAATTTCCATTTCATTCACTCATCACCCACAATCACCAGCATTATAGAAAGCAGAAAAATTTTTTTAAATTTGTGGGTCTATCACTGTTTTTTAAATAATTCTTAGCACTGTAATCTTCTAACACACAGTTAATCACTCCTAACTCATTCTATATTGAAGTATAATACTTTTCCTATACTATAATTATTTGCTGGTATGCCTATTTGCTCTACTAGAACATCCTGATCTCCTTGATGGCAGGATTCATTTCAGGACAGCTTCATCACAGCAGCTAAGCACTTAATAAATGCATATTGAAATATGAATATTGTTTTTCTTCTATTTTACCTTACAAAAGTATAGTATTTGAGCTACTTGGGCAATTAAGCTTTCATAGATAGCTAGCCTAGGACTGCAACACCACACTTAGAAAATGTTGAGGGGGGGGAATCTATCATAATTCAAAAAAAAATAATTTATAAGTCAATTTCTGAAACAATCTCTTTGAAAATTTATAGCACTATATATCAGGGTCTTAGCAATCTTTCAGTCCAATCCATCATTTACAAATGAAAAAAATGTAAACTCCAG
Source organism: Mustela nivalis (assembly GCF_964662115.1). Lineage (NCBI taxonomy): Eukaryota > Metazoa > Chordata > Mammalia > Carnivora > Mustelidae > Mustela > Mustela nivalis. The sequence continues at coordinate 23,369,602 of NC_139024.1, forward strand.
TGGACTCAAGAGACTTGCCCAAAGTCAGGAAAAGAGCTAGGCTTAGAAAGAACTGCCTCCTTAAACCATGGTTCCTCTGCTGTATCATGGACACCACAAAAATATGTGTGAAATGACTGTATGGCTTCTTCTTGCTTTAAGCTGTTAAGAATTTTAAAAGATTTTATGGCAGAATTTAATCAGCTAATCAACCATAACTTTATAATATATGAATCCTAATGATCATTATTGACTGAGGAATACACTATAAGAACACTCACATGTCTTCAGAGACAGATTACAAAGTACACATTTATTCAAAAACAAAAACAAGCCGAACACTACTGAAAGTACATTCTGATTATCCATTAAGGAGCCCTTTCTATTAACTCTAATTTTAGGGCCAATCTACATTTTGTTATTTATTTTATGTTCGTATATTCAGAGAGGATACTGTCTCAATAAGCTGTATAATATTTAACTTGAACTTGAAAATGGGAAGTGTAGATACAGTCAATAGTAAAAGAATAGACACAGTATTTTGTACCAAGCACCCCTAATATGCTATCATTTTGAGAGAGAAAAGCTAAATTCACTAAAGCAGAAAAAGGTTTCTTGGATATCTTGAAGCCTCAAAAACTTGGCCAAACTATTGTTCAGCAGCACACAGTTTGTGTCTTCATGCTCAGATGTTGTTGAAACAGCAGACTTAAAAGAAATAATGTCAATGAATCCTACCAAGCACTATACATGACCTCTGGGGTAATTAGCAATCATTCAAAAGCAACAAGACTAAAATGTTCTATTCTTTATTACTGTCAGCTCTTATCTTGATCAGCATTTTAATAAAGATGCTTCGTTTCTAAGACAGTTTCATGAATCAGTCATAATTACATTCTGACATGCAGTGAATAGTAAAGCAAAACTAAATATCACTTCATCAACCTTTCTAACCTTTATGCAAGTATTAACTGTAAATAATTTTTACACAATCCTACAACAGAAAATCTGCATATTTCTTAGCTTTGTACATACTTTACCCCAAATGAATTTCCTGTGACCTATACCTGAAAAACACAATCAGCCATAATTATCCAGTTTTGTGAGATGTTCAGGTGTTGCCTTTCAGAGTTCAAATCAACTTCAAGTATAAAAGGCTACTTTATTCTACAAATGGCACAATATGCAAAATGGGTTAAGTAGCCAAAAGCATCTCAGAGCATTGTGGCTTGAAAGAAGTCTATCCAGAATCAAAACGTCAGAACAAAAATACGCTAAAGCAAAGTGACACTTATAAAAATAGATTCATAGATTACACATTAACACATGGATCTTGATGACTACTGCAGAAAGTCTTATCATTAAAATATGTTAAAAGAAGAATGTTAATTAGAAGGAAATCTGAGCAGTTAAAGGGTAGATTTTTTTTTTTTAACATGACACCTAACAGTTTATGGAAGAGGATAGAAACTTATCAGAAATATAAACTTACTTAGAAATACTACTCTGCCATGGAGGATAATAATGCAAACTCTTTTAACAGCAATAACTCCCCTCCCCCCATTCATGATTTACTTTAGAGTTTTGAAATAGTTAACTTCTCTTTTTTGGTGAAGACTTTTAAAAATATTTTTGATAGTCAAGGTGAACATAATGCAACTATCAGAATAAACTGATGATAGTTTATTCTAAATGATACTGCATTTTAGGTGATTTATTGTTTCAGGTTCTTAGAAGATTCCAAAATAAATGCAATGTTTCTCAAGAATAATTCCTGTGTTCTCAGTACTAGATACGGAATATCTGCACACAGCTAGGTTCCCAAACCTATATTTTCACAATGTCCTTCAAATAAGTAAAGTTTACAGGAAATCTACCGAGAGATATTTTTAACCATGCAGATTTTAAAAAGTCAACTATAGTGAAAAAGGAACATAGTTACCATTTTACTTTGTGTGATTGCAATTTGAAAAATAAGTTCCTTCTAAAACCAATCTAAAATCATTCTCTATATGTTTTCTTATACATTTTATTTTAAAACGACCTTCCTAGAATGTTACCAATCCGAGGCGAAAAAGCGCTAGCATCTTTCCCATATGGAACTAAAAACACAAAAATGTATTAAAAAAAAAAAAAAAGCCACACAAAAACGTATGTCTTTTATGTGATAATTTTTGTTTAACTCTTGTATTTAGCTTTCTGCATCATTATTCCTTCCTCTTATTGGAAGTGCAAGCAAAGAAGGGAAAAGAAGTGTTGATTTAAGAAAACAGATTTCCCAGAAAGAAAAAAACTGTGATTAAGATTTAAACAAAAGCTAAAGATGGCTTCCTCCGAGCACTGATGAGGTCCGCTACCTCATTACTAACAACTGAAAACTTGTGATGCATTTTGTTTCAAGAGAATCCAAAAGTCCTTGCTATAAAGCAGACAGGGGGGTGCAGAGTCCATTCACTCTTTCTGTGTCACGACCATTATGTAAGAAGTATAAAACACTGCCTTTATGCTGCCAAGCCACAATGACTCTTCCTACATCAAAGGATTTTCACCACCAGGGTTTTTTCTTCAAAATTTATTCAAGCTAAGGGCAGAGAGACAACAATTCATACACGCTAATTACGTCTAATTATCTACTCCCTTTTCTGACCAGCTTCGGCCAGTGTTATTTGCTATCTGGATTTCTCACAACCTCCCTTTGCCCTGTCCATCCAGCCCAACAGTGAAGGCTTTGAAGAAAACAGTTGTGGCTTTTTTGAGTTTTCTCAATATAAAGTTCAAGCAAATTAAATAATTATTCTGTTAGTTTTGACACATTTATGCGTTAAATATGAGGACCTCTTGGTTAATTTGGCAAATTCCTCACATCTCTTCATGGTTGGAATCATAGTAACACCCTCTCTTATAGGAGCTTCTCCTCATGCTTTCTTTTCATGATCTAAATGAAATGTTTATTGGATTAAAGTTCTTCTCTGCAGACCTCCATGGTGGCCTATGACAAAGAGCTTAAAAGTTCTATTAATGGGCTTGAGTTTTCAGGGAGGGGAAAGGGAGAATTTGATTTCACATTACATCACTAGCCAAGAAAATTGCCACGTGTAATTAAACTAATTTATCTCATGAGTCAAAGAAACAACTAATTCATATTTAAGACACACTTCCTTTCAACCATTCTCACCATTAAGGAACTGATTTCTTCTAATTTAACCAAAAATAACTATTTATTATTCTAAGAGAATTCAAGACATACTTGAATTCAGTACATATTTTATATATAATACACATAAGCAATAGCTTGCTGTAGTCCTATTTGATGCAAACATATCATTTTTGTATTTTATATATTACCTAAATACAAATGTATAATTTATACATTTCATGGAAAGTCTTTGTTTTCATTTTATGTAAGAATATTACAGAAAATACAAAGCATACACTCAAAATGACTTATCTATAGGCAGACCCTGACTAGCAGAAAGTGAACATTCTGGTATGAAGACAGACAAGAATTACATTTTAAATCCACACTACAACAAATTTATTCTAGATATCTATTCATTTCAAGGACACAGCACAAAACTACCACCACAAATAAAGTTTAATGCCTGTTACAAGAGCCAATTTGCTTAAATATATTTTCTCAAATACATATGGAATAGGCTTATGAAAATAAATCTCCTTAATTTCTTTAGCCTAACATGGCAAAATACAGGTATGTTCCGCAAGACAGTCACTTTTGTTTCTTAAAACATTAAATACTGAAGTTCAAATGAACACTTTAGTAGTTTGTGGGGGAAGTCAGAACTCTTTTCAATTCCAGACTACTACTTTCCTATATCTTCTTTCTTCCGATCTTAAGTGATAAAAAGTTAACTCATAAATAAAGATATTATGTCGCCCTAATGAAGGGTTAATCCTTGCTACACTGACTCAGGTGACAACACAGTGGAGGTTTGTCAGTGGGGCTGACAATGACCTCAAAGGCTGTTTCTGATTATTTAGCCATCTGAAAGCTCCAGTTTTGCAAGTTATAATGAACAAACTGACAAATCAATTTCAACAGTAACATGAAATCTGTGGCAGGAAGAAATGGCAAATATATACTTAGTAAGCTCATAAATCCCAATGCAGGTAGTGGGCAGTCTGAGCATTAAAGTGTCTTACCTAAGCGTTATAAACAATTTTTCTAAAGTTTATAACTAGACATCACATAGGACATATTCTCAGAGTTTACTGTGGATACAAGATTTCTTAGGGAAAAAAAAAAAAATCCCTCAGGAAACAAAACCAAAAGTTAATACATGGCTTTTTGTGTAAGTTTTAGAAAAAGGATGCATAACAACTGAGAAACATTAACAACCAAGTAGAAGAAATGAAGTTATTACCTGAATATTAAACAAATACTATAAAAATAGTAATAATAACAAAGCTATTACTACTTCAGATTATAAAGCGTTTTTATGTGTTGCATATTTATACCCAACAAGTGTTAAACCAAATCAGATTATGATGTTTTCCAAATGGACAACTCTTTATCAAGAAAACAGAAATTCATATTTATAAGACTTAATGCAGTATCTTCTTTTTCTATTTCACCACCTAACATTCGTCAAAGAGAAAATGATAGTGTAGAATGCCTTGCTGACCAGCTTACCGTGTGATTTGTGATATTTATGACCAGCTTACAGTGTGATTTTGGTAAACTATTAATCCCCTAATTAATTTAATTTAATTTTTAACTCCTTTAATTTTAAATAGAAGATTTTGAATTTAATAAAGAAAATAGTTTGTTAAAGTGTTAGGGTGAATTAAAGTTAAAATACCCGATTACTGATAATAGAATCTATCACTATGTGGCAAAACACTACGTAAAATATTGCATGGGAACATTTCCCATGGGGGGAATATTTTAGATCTGTCCATACTGTGAAACTGATTAAGAAAATCATAAAGTGGGGTGCCTCGGTGGCTCAGTGGGTTAAGCTGCTGCCTTCGGCTCGGGTCATGATCTCAGAGTCCTGGAATCAAGTCCCGCATCGGGCTCTCTGCTCAGCAGGGAGCCTGCTTCCTCCTCTCTGCCTGCCTCTCTGCCTGCTTGTGATCTCTCTCTGTCAAATAAATAAATAAAATCTTTAAAAAAAAAAAAAAGAAAGAAAAGAAAATCATAAAGTGGTGCCTGGCTGGTTCAGTCGGTGGAGCATGAGACTCTCAATCTTGGGATTGTTCATTTCAGTCCCATGTTAAGTGTAGAGATTACTTAAAAATGAATCTTAAAAAAAAAAAAAGAAAGAAAAGAAAAAAAAATCATAAAAAGGGATGCCTGACTGGCTCAGTGGGTAGAGCATGCAACTTTTGATCTCAGGGTTGTTGTTTTGAGCCCCATGTTGAATGTAGAGATTAACTTAAAAATAAAGTCCTTAAAAAAATCATAAAAAGTTTTAAAAAATTCTCCATCTGAATTTTGGAATTCTCTAAAATTTTGGAATTCTCTAAAATTCAGATGGGGAATTTTTTTTAACTCTAAAATTATGATTAGCATTTATTTCTTAAAGGGCTCATTATGGAATGCATCATACACAATGGTTTATTTAAGTGTGATGGAGTAGAGAGACAGATTTTACTCAAATATACAACAGCTGTTCAAAATACCATGGATTGCTGGAATTTGGTCAGATGAGAAGAACAGTGCTTGCCAGGCAATCTATGTATCAAGAAAGCCAATAATAATAGTCCAGTTGAAATTAACCTAAGAAATTATTCTTCCGTTCAAAATAACAATTGGTCCACTTTTCCCTTCAACCACATGATTTTAAATAAAGTTTACAATGGGATGAGATTATGTTCAATGTATATTATACAATGAACACACTTTTAAGATGTTATTTTCTTAAATGTGTAAAAGTGAAGATATTTCCAAGAAAGTTGATCTTAACAAAACTGGTATTTCTCAACTTACCAAATTATTTGAAACTGATACTGAACCACCTTTTTACCTTGTGGTTCCCCAAGCTTCATCCCTTCTATCAACCATATATAGCAAGTTCTTAAATGCCACTTTCTGCAAGACCTACACATGTAATGAATCTATGTGGGACACATGCTTTCTATCACATAAAACAAGTTGTATTTTACAGAAAAGAAGTGCTACATACATATATTCATTTATTTTTTTTAAGATTTTATTTATTTATTTGACAGACAAAGATCACAAGTAGGCAGAGAAGCAGGCGGAGAGAGAGGAGGAAGCAGGCTCCCTGCTGAGCAGAGAGCCCAATGCGGGGCTCGATCCCAGTACCCTGGGATCATGACCTGAGCCGAAGGCAGAGGCTTTAACCCACAGAGCCACCCAGGTGTCCCTATACATATTTTCTTTTAAACACTTATCTCTCTTTCCTTTGCATGTTGTATAAATCAGGGATAAGAAAACTTTCTGTAAAAAGCAAGATAGTAAATATTTTAGGATTTGAAGGCTATACGTGCCACAGCTACTTAACTCTGCTGCTGTGGTGTGAAAATGGCCAAAGACAATACAAAAATGAATAAGCATGACGTTTTTCAATAAAATTTTATTTACAACAGGTGGCTGCCCAGATTTGGCCACTGGCTATAGTTTATATAAAGATCTTGAGATCTATGTATCTCAAGATATATAGATATATAGAGATATATAGATCTCGAGATCTCTATATAGAGATCTCTCTCTCTCTCTCTCTATATATATATATATACTATACATATAGCATATATATAGTATATATCTATATTTCTGGTATAGATTATCACAGTCCCGCAGGGCCAAAATGAGACAGATGTATTTAACTTTATAGGATAGTGCTAGGTAGACACCAACACATGCTTTCACAATTATGTCTGTTCATCTACTTAGAAGAACTGCCTACATGTTATTAAAAATCACAACAGAGATTCTTTAATTCTTTAAGAATAAATCAGCAAAATCAGGATATTATGTCACATGATCAGTCAGGGGTTTCAAATTTGAAGCAGGTACAATAATCATAGTATTGACCACCTTTCTTTTTATAGACGGGGATATTAAGTACTGTATTTTTTTAAATTACAGTAGTCGCCCTGGCTTTATCTGTGAGGGGTACAATCCAAGATGCCTAAAACTGCAGATAGTACTGAACCCCATGCATACTAGATTTTCTTATATACACATACCTAAAATAAAGTTTAACTAGTTTAAATTTAGTTTAGTTTAACTAATTTAGGCACAGTAAGAGATTAATAAGAATTTACTAATAATACAAAGATCTGACTTTTAAATAGATTTCCAAGTTTCAAGCAAACAGAAGGACAGTGATCATTACTATTTTATGAAATCCTCAAAGAATTACTGATCACAAAATCTTAAACTGGTAATTCTCATGCTTCTGTCTTTTCCTTATGTTTTCTTCTCCATGAGGACTGCTCTTTCCCACTTTGCCTGGTAAATTTTATTATATGCTTATTTCATTTAAGCATCATTTGTTCTTTGGAAATATTCCTGATATGTACCACTACTCCATTCAAACGGCTACTGTGGGTTGGGGCCCCTTTTCTATATTCTTTAGCATTCTGCAGTTAACTCAATTACAGAAGTTCCCACCTGCTTATGAAAAAATTTTACTAACTTGCAGACCAGAGTAAGACAATATTTAATCAGATTCAGTGACTTCACCAATGTTTTCTTACCATAATATCTCCACCTACAGATTATTAATTTTGACTTAATCTTAAAGTAGTTTGTTCAATTAGTTTCATGAGTTGTACACTCCTGTGACACCACATATCCAAAAATATGTATCTACAGGCTTAGATTTTCATGACAGCTTAGCTAACAAGAGGGCATATATTTATTTTTAACAAAGTAAAATCTATTTTATTCTATATCTACTTGTAGCAAGTAAGTCTCAATCCAGCTTGATTTTTTTCCCACTGATTTTCTTCTAATTAACCATAGGACACTTCCTTTATCCTTGAAGTTCAGTTATGCACCAGAAAAATGTATTATTCCTCTATATTATTTTTCTCTCTTAGAAATATGAATTCTGTGAATGTTTGATCTCTGTCATCTGCTTTCCAGAGCTAGCATTTTCACAATAGTTTTCTCTCTGACTCTTCCAGCTTCCTTTTGTGTGATTTTTTTTCATAAGTTGGGTCTCTTTATCACTAATTTTATTTTTAGCATTTTTTATTCTTTAACTTGCTTTTTCTATGATGCTCTTCAGTTTTTTAATGGGTCTCCCCTCACTTTTCTTAGCTCTGCCACTTTACTTTCCATCCAATCTTATAGTTACTTTATCTCTGTTTTCATATTTCATTGGTACCCATAACTTCTATCATTTCTTTTAAAATACAGAAAAGTTTTATCTGAAAAAGTTTCCCATTTCTTGGGGTAGTTCTTCCAAAGTATAACCTTCATGTGCTTTTACTTATTAGTGGATATTTACTTCTCCTGTCTGCTCCTGCTGCTTCCTTCCTGTGCCCACCATTCCACCCTTTTCATGATAGCCTCTGTACATATGACCTATATTCATTCCATTTTGCTTTTTGCTAATTTCTCGACTTCGAATGTGAGTAGTCCTATACATATCTGCTGACTTCCTAAGAAGGGTAGGCAAAAATTTACCTGCTTTAAAAAAAAAATGGGTTTTATTATAAAAAAAATAACACAAGATCATTCCAGAAAAGTCTAATGTTAGAAATCTTAGAAAAGTCTAACAGAGAAAATGTAAATCATCTATAATCTTATCATCCAGAAAAAAGTTCTAGTTATATTTTGGGATTACTTATTATCAGGATTTATTTTCCTATGTGTGCATATTATCTCCATAATTAAGAGTTACAGATATAAGATATACTCTTGCATCATATTTTTTCACCCACATTATTTGTAAGCATTATTATACATTATTAAAAGCTTTTTGAAAATATCATTCCAAGTAAGTATACTATATCCCTTCATGTGACTGTACCATCATTTAAAATCATTCCTCTGAACATAGGAAAGATGTTCCCATCACTGCTTTTTAAAATAGTTATCCTACTTATATTTTTAAAGTATCTAGAAAAAAAGAATATGGTTCTGAGTTTCTAAATTACAAAATATCCTGTCTTCTTCTTTACAATTAAAAGCCAAGATAATGGAAACCATCAACAAATGAAAAGGCAACCTGCTGAGTGGGAGAAGATATCTGCAAATGATATATCCAATAAGGGGTTAATATTCCAAAATACATAAAGAACTTATACAACTCAACACCAAAAAAAGCCCCAAGTAAATGGATGAAAAGATGGGGAGAGAACCTGAATAGACATTTTTCCAAAGAAGACAAACAGACAGCCAAGAGACACAAGAAAAGGTGCTCAACATCACTCCTCAACAGAAAAATGTAAATCAAAACCACAAATCACCTTACATCTTGTCAGAATGGCTAGAATCGAAAAGACAAGAAGTAACAAGTAATAGGATGTCTGGCTGGTTCAGTTGGTAGAGTATGTGACTCTTAATCTCAGTGTTGTGAGTTCAAGTCTTACACATGGAGCCTACAAAAGGAAAGAGAGAAAGGAAGGAAGGAGGGAAAGAAAGAAAGAAAGAAAGAACGAACGAACAAGTATTGGCAAGGATGTAGGGAGAAAGTAATCCTGGTATACTGCTGAGGACCTGTAAATTGGCAGAGCCGCTGTGGAAAACAGTATGGAGGTTCCTCAAAAAATTAATAATAGAGGGGCGCCTGGGTGGCTCAGTGGTCTGAGCCTCTGTCTTCAGCTCAGGTTGGGGTCTCCGGGTCCTGGGATGGAGCCATGCATCAGGCTCTCTGCTCAGCAGAAAGCGTGCTTTCCCCCTCTCTCTCTGCCCACCTCTCTGCCTGTTTGTGATCTCTCTCTCTCTGTCAAATAAATAAATTAAATCTTCAAAAGAAAATTAAAAATAGAAATAGCATATTCACATTCAGTAATGCCACTACTGGTTATAACCCAAAGAGAACAAAAAAATACTCATTCAAAAAGTGAGTTGGGGGAAATCAGAGGACCTTAAGAAACAAACTGTGGACCTTAAGAAACGAACTGAGGGTTCTGGAGGGGTAAAGGGTGGGGGGTTGGGAGGGCCTAGTGGTGGGTATTAAGGAGGGCATGTATTGCATGGAGCATTAGGTGTGGTGCATAAACAATGAATCTTGGAACACTGAAAAAATGAAATGAAATTTTTAAAAAAGATACATGCAGTCCTGTGTTCACTGCAGCATTATTTACAATAGCCAAGATAATGGAAGCAACCCAAGTGTGCCTAAACAGATGGAAAGATAAAGAAGATGTGGTATATATACACAATGGAATATTACTCATCCATTAAATAGAATGAAATCCTTCCATTTGCAACAATATGGATGGACCTTGAGGGTATTATCTAAGTGAAATAAGTCAGACAGAGAAATACAAATACTGTATGATTTGACTCATATGTGGAATCCAAAAAAACAAAAAACAAACAGACATAAATAAATAAATAAATAAATAACACACATGAGAAAAACCAGACTCCTAAATATAGAGAACAAACTGATGGTTGCTCTCAGGTGGGGGATGGGTGAAACAGACAAAGAGGATTAAGAGGTATAAATTTCCAGTTATAAAATAAATAAGTCAGGAAGATGAGAAGTACAGCTTAGGGAACATAGTCAATAATACTGTAATACTGCTGTTTGGTTACAGATGGTGAATACACTTATTGTGGTGAGCATGAGTACTGTACAGAATTGTTGAATCAATATGTTGTATACCTGAGGCTATATATTAATTATACTTCAATTTAAAAAATGTACGTTAATTATACTTAAAAAAAAAACTAAGAAAGAGACTTACACTTTTAGTCAAAGCAGAGTATTTAGAACTCAATTTTACCTTCCTGCCATTACACAATAAAACACTGGACGTAACAGGTAAAACATTTGCTATCAGATGTAATACAACGGGTAGCGAAGGATAGCAATCCCTGAGATGTAGGAAACAAGCCAAGCAAGCGTTACATTTCCCATGGCTTTCTTTCAGAGGCAATTTCTAGACTGTAGCACAGCAGTCTAAATGAGTTGAAGAGACAGTGACCAGAGTTTAGGGAAATTGAGGCAGTTGGGATTTGCATGAAAGAGTTCACTAAAAAAGGAAATAATAAGTAGAGAAAGAGCTCTAGATATCTGCATAGGGAATGTCTATAATCTTTGGCTGAATATTAAATTGCACGTGCATAAGATGAAACTTCACAAGACTGGGGAAAGAGCAATCCACACAAAGCTGGAAGACAGAAGCATTCTAAACAGCCAGAGTAGAGAGATGTCAGTGACACTAAGGGGATTCAGTACAGAGCCTAGAAGGGTCACATGTAAAAGAAAGGCTAAAATAGTCTTAGTGTAAAGGCTACTGAAGACACATTACTGAAATTTAAAAACAAGCCTCGGAAGGATAAAGCTGATCTGCAAGAAATGTAACTACTTGCCAAACTAAACACCCAACAGCCTTAAAGGAAGTAACACTCAGTATCATCACCCACAATGTCCAGCATCCAATCACAAATTATTAAATCCGCCAAGAAGCAGGAAAGTAGGACGCAAAACCAGGGGGAGAAAATCAGACCAAAAAAACAAAACCAGAAATATTAGAATTAGCAGAGAAGGACATTTAACAAACTGACATCCACTTCTGGGAAGATGGAGTAGATGCCCTTTCCCTATCCCTCCTGCTCTGTACAATTGAAAATCCTGGAGATTATATAAAAAACAAACATAAAAATATACTAAAAAGTAATTCCTCGAGTACAAATCCTTTACCCCTTTGGTTAGGTTTATTCCCAGGTATCTTATGGTTCTTGGTGCTATAGTAAATGGAATCGATTCTCTAATTTCCCTTTCTGTATTTTCATTGTTATTGTATAAGAAAGCCACTGATTTCTGCACATTGACTTTGTATCCTGCCACGTTGCTGAACTGCTGTATGAGTTCTAGTAGTTTGGGGGTAGAGTCTTTTGGGTTTTCCATATAAAGAATCATGTCATCTGCGAAGAGAGTTTGATGTCTTCATAGCCAATTTGGATACCTTTTATTTCTCTTTGTTGTCTGATTGCTGTTGCTAGGACTTATAATAATATGTTGAACAAGAGTGGTGAGAGTGGGCATCCTTGTCGTGTTCCTGATCTCAATGGGAAGGCTGTGAGCTTTTTCCTATTGAGGATGATATTTGCTGTGGGTCTTTCACAGATAGATTTGATGAGGTTCAGGAATGCTCCCTCTATCCCTATACTTTGAAGCGTTTTAATCAGGAACGGATGCTGGATTTTGTCAAATGCATCAATTGAGAGGACCATGTGGTTCTTCTCTCTTCTCATATTAATTTGTTATATCACATTGATTGATTTGAGAATGTTGAACCATCCTTGTAGCCCAGGGATGAATCCCACCTGATCATGGTGGATAATCTTTTTAATGTGCTGTTGGATCCTGTTGGCTAGGACCTTGTTGAGAATCTTAGCATCCATATTCATCAGTGATATTGGTCTAAAATTCTCCTTTTTAGTAGGGTCTTTGCCTGGTTTGGGGATCAGGGTAATACTGGCTTCATAGAAAGAGTCTGGAAGTTTTCCTTCTGCTTCAATTTTTTGAAACAGCTTCAGGAGAATAGGTGTTATTTCTTCTTTGAAAGTTTGGTAGAATTCCCAGGGAATCCATCAGGTCCTGGGCTCTTGTTTTTTGGGAGGTTTTTGATCACTGCTTCAATCTCGTTATTAGATATCGGTCTGTTCAGGTTGTCGATTTCTTCCTGGTTCAATTTTGGTAGTTTATAGTTTTCCAGGAATGCATCCATTTCATCTAGGTTGCTAAGGAATTACAGAACACTCATGAAAGAAATTGAAGAAGAAACAAAAAGATGGAAGACCATTCCATGCTCTTGGATCGGAAGAATAAACATTGTTAAAGTGTCTATACTGCCTAGAGTAATCTATACTTTTAATGCCATTCCGATCAAAATTCCACCGGTATTCTTCAAAGAGCTGGAGCAAATAATCCAAAAATTTGTATGGAATCAGAAGAGACCCCGAATCGCTAAGGAAATATTGAAAAACAAAAATAAAGCTGGGGGCATCACATTATCTGATTTCAAGCTTTATTACAAAGCTGTGATCACCAAGACAGCATGGTACTGGCATAAAAACAGACACATAGACCAGTGGAACAGAGTAGAGAGCCCAGATACGGACCCTCAACTTTATGGTCAAATAATCTTCGACAAAACAGGAAAAATTTACAGTGGAAAAAAGTCTCTTCAATAAATGATGCTGGGAAAACTGGACAGCTTATATGGAGAAGAATGAAACTCGACCATTCTCTTACACCTTATACAAAGATCAACTCAAAATGGATAAAAGACCTCAACGTGAGATAGGAATCCATCAGACTCCTAGAGGAATCCATCAGACTCTATTACTCATAGGCAGTAATCTCTTCAATATCAGCCACAGCAACTTCTTTCAAGATGTCTCCAAAGGCAAAGGAAACAAAAGTGAAAATAAACTTTTGGGACTTCATCAAAATCAAAAGCTTCTGCACAGCAAAGGAAACAGTCAAAAAAACAAAGAGGCAACCCACGGAATGGGAGAAGATATTTGCAAATGACAGTACAGACAAAAGGTTGATATCCAGGATCTATAATGAACCCCTCAAACTCAACACACATGAAACAGGCAAACATATCAAAAAATGGGAAGAAGATATGAACAGACACTTCTCCAATCAAGACATACAAATGGCTATCAGACACATGAAAAAAATGTTCATCATCACTAGCCATCAGGGAGATTCAAATTAAAACCACACTGAGATATCACCTTACACCAGTTAGAATGGCCAAAATTAACAAAACAGGAAACAACATGTGTTGGAGAGGATGTGGAGAAAGGGGAACCCTCTTACACTGTTGGTGGGAATGCAAGTTGGTGCAGCCTCTTTGGAGAACAGTGTGGAGATTCCTCAAGAAATTAAAAATAGAACTTCCCTATGACCCTGCCATTGCACTCCTGGGTATTTACCCCAAAGATACGATGTTGTGAAAAGAAGGGCCATCTGTACCCCAATGTTTATAGCAGCAATGGCCACGGTCGCCAAACTATGGAAAGAACCAAGATGCCCTTCAACGGACGAATGGATAAAGAAGATGTGGTCCATATACACTATGGAATATTATGCCTCCATCAGAAAGGACGAATACCCAACTTTTGTAGCAACATGGACGGGACTGGAAGAGATTATGCTGAGTGAAATAAGTCAAGCAGAGAGAGTCAATTATCATATGGTTTCACTTATTTGTAGAGCATAACAAATATCATGGAGGACAAGGGGTGTTAGAGAGGAAAAGGGAGTTGGGGTAAATTGGAAGGGGAGGTGAACCATGAGAGACTATGGACTCTGAAAAACAATCTGAGGGGTTTGAAGTGGCAGGGGGGTAGGAGGTTGGGGTACCAGGTGGTGGGTATTATAGAGAGCACGGATTGCATGGAGCACTGGGTGTGGTGAAAAAATAATGAATACTGTTTTTCTGAAAATAAATAAGTTAATTTAAAAAAAATATATATATAGGGGCGCCTGGGTGGCTCAGTGGGTTGAGCTGCTGCCTTCGGCTCAGGTCATGATCTCAGGGTCCTGGAATCGAGTCCCACATTGGGCTTTCTGCTCGGCGGGGAGCCTGCTTCCCTCTCTCTCTCTGCCTGCCTCTCTGTCTACTGTGATCTCTATCTGTCAAATAAACAAATAAAATCTTTAAAAAAAAAAAATATATATATATATATACTAAGAAGTAGAAAGAAGAAAGAATAGCTAGGGATTAGCGAGGGATCTCAAGACCTGTTCAAAAGAACAGTGAATTCTCTGCTTTTCTTCTTAATTTAAATTTTTCAGACTTGGAGCTGAAGAAGCCAGCATCTCTGAAATGCCAACGGACATAGACAAATAAAGACCCAACAAAAGTCTGCTCTTTTTAGCTAAGGGACCAGAAAAATGGCAGCATAAGAGAAGAGACAAATTTTTGACAAAAACTTTTACTGCAATGCAGTAAACACTGCAGGGAAAATTATGTACTGTGGGTGCCACCTCCACCTATTCCAGTCAAAAGAGGAGTCTAGAAGTATATTCTCAGAAGCTTTTAGGAGGCACTCTAACCCTCCTGCCAGTAATGTCAAAGACCAAGTAGGGAACTGAAACCTCCATCCCTGCCAGTCAAAAATGAGCACCCTTTCCCTCCCCTGATAACATCAATGGAACCTCTCTACCATCAGAAAGAAGGTGCATCTTCTCAACAGATGCTGAATAGAGAACCTGGGCTTCTACCTGTATCTGGCAATAAAGAGATGGTGCCTAACCTTTGTCAGAACAGTGTCCAAAAAAGCCATTTAAAACTAAAGTTTGAAGATGATAAACGGGTTCCTGGGTGACACAGTTGGCTAAGGGACCAACTCTGGATTTTGGCTTGGATCATGATCTCAGGGTCATGAGCTCCTGCCATGCACTAGATTCCCTACTCAGTGTGAAGTCTTCTTGACTCCCTCTTCCTTTGCCCCTCCCACTTCTGCTCTCCCCACCCCCCCCTCTCTAAAATAAATAAATAAATCTTTAAAAAAAAAAGTGAAATAAAGATGACAAACAAATGGTCAATAAGCACATAAAAAGATGCTACACATCACTAATCACTTGAGAAATATGAATCAAAACTACAATGAGGGATGCCTGGGTAGCTCAGTTGGTCAAGCCGCTGCCTTCAGCCCTGCCTTCAGCCGCTGCCTTCAGAGTCCTGGGATCGAGTGCCGCATCGGGCTCCCTGCCCCACAGGGAGTCTGCTTCTCTCTCTGCCTGCCACTCTCTGCTTATGTGTGCTCTCTCTCTCTCTGACAAATAAATAAATAAAATCTTTAAAAAAAAAAACTACAATGAGCTACCACTTTACACCTGTTAGGGTAGCTATAATAATAATAATAATGATAATAACAATGACAAGTGTTGGCAAGGATGTAAAGAAACTGAAAACCTTGTGCATTGCTGGTGGGAATATAAAATGGTGCAGCTTCTAAGGAAAACATTATGGCAGTTCCTCAAAAACGTCAATATAAATTTACATATGACCTAGAAATTCAACTCCTGGGAATATATACAGAAGAATTTAAAAGACTCAAACCAGTATTTGCACAGAAGTGTTCAGAGCAGCATTATTTACAAGAGTCAAAAGGTAGAATTAACCCAATGTCCATCAACAGATGAATAGATAAACAAATTGTGGTATTACATAAAATGGAATTTTATTTCTTAAAAAGGGATGGAATTTGACACATGATACAGTATGGATGAACCCTGAAGACATTATGCTAAGTGGAAAAAGCCAGAAACAAAAGGACAAATATTATGATTTCATTTACATAAGGTGTCTAAAAATGGCAAATTCACAGAGATAGAAAGTAGAAAGAGATAGAAAGTGATGAGCAGGATTGGGGAGTAGAAGAGAATGGGGAGTTATTATTTAATGAGTACAGAATTTCAATTTGGGAAGATGCGAAAGTTCTAGAGATGGATGGTTGTCTAGTGTAAATGTTCTTAATGCCACTGAACTGTACATTTAAGAATGGTCAAAATAGTAAATTTTACATTACATGTACTTTACCATAATAAAAAATGATTTAAAAAATAAGATCCAAAGCCTTATGACAAATTATGAAAATGTTCAAGATTCCAATGAAATTCATTCATACCAAAAACCAGGAAAATCTCACATGGAATGTAAAAAGACAATCAATATATGCCAACTTCAAGATAACAGAGATGTTAAAATTATCCAATAAAATTACCCTATGCATGTTCAATTCAAAGCAGACATGAAAAAAAAAATGCTTCCACAGGCATATGACTACGCTTGAAACAAAGGAGCTTATATTACTACTTAGTAAAAACTGTCATTAAGGGCGTGGCTCAGTGGATTAAGCCTCTGCCTTCGGCTCAGGTCATGATCTCAGGGTCCTGGGATGGAGTCCCGCATAGGACTCTCTGCTCAGCAGGGAGCCTGCCTCCCCATCTCCCTCTGCCTGCCCCTCTGCCTACTTGTAATCTCTCTCTCTCTCTCTCTCTCAAATAAATAAATAAATAAATAAATGATAGTTATTTCCTAAAAATGTCATTAAGGAAGTTCTGTTCACAAGCAATATTTAATCATTTCAACTCTGCATGTAACTTATAATATAACCTCCAAATATGTACGGTCAATGACAAAATTATCAGAAAAATGGACAAATTCACAATAATCATGAGTGACATTTTCCATGAGCTTCATAGTACTTGATGGGAAAAAAATAATAAAAACTGGAACATGATAATTAAAAATTCTAATTTAATGAGTGTAATGTTTATATATACTAGCACCAACAACTATATTTGAATACTCACTATTTTTAAGAATATAGAGAGTATATGGGGTGCCTGGCTGGGTCAGTCAGAAGAGCATGTGACTCTTCATCCTGGGGTCATGAGATGTCATTTTTACATAGGGTGTAAAAATTACTTAAATAAAAAAACTTTAAAAGGTATTTTTTAAAAGAAGAATACAGAGAATTTTTTTTAATTGCCACATATTAGGGCATAAAGCAAGTTTCAACAAATGTCAAAGGATTTAGGTTGCACAGACCATATCCTCCAACCACAATGTGATTAAGCACTTGTTAAGAAAATAATAACAAAGGCATAACTAGAAAATTTTTTATGTTTGTTTGGAAATTAAGAGACATACTTCCAGGTGATTCATGGGTTAAAGTAGAAATCACAATAGAACTGAGAAAATACTTAGAATTTAACAGTGAAAATACTATCAAACTTAATGAATGTAGCTATTTAAAGGAAAATAAATAGCCTTAAATACATTTCAGAATGAAGGTTGAAATGAGATTTTTAAAAATTAAAAAAAGAACATCGAAATAAACTCAAAGAAAGTGCAAGTAAGAATGAAACAGGAGCCTCCCTACTTAAAAGGGAGTGGAAGTTATATGTAAAGGTCTGCTTTTTTGTTTGTTTGTTTTGCTTTGTTTTGTTTGAAGGGATTATTCTAGGAAGACTTCCTACAGGAAATATACTTGAACACTTTATAAATCCCTTCCAGTACTATGACTTTTCTCCTTTTGTAATAAATTGTGGTAAAACATACACAACATAGAATTTATTATTTCAACCCTCTTAAGTGTACAGGTCAATGCCATTAAGTACACGGACAATGCTATGCAATCATTACCACTGTCTATATCCACAACTTTTTCATCATCCTAAAGAGAGACTCTACCCATGAAACAATAACCAATCATTCCCCTCTCCTCTCAGCCCCTGGTAACCTCTATTTCACTTCCTGTTTCTCTGAATATGCCTTTTCCAGGCACCTCATATAAGTGGAATCATATAATATTTGTCCTTTTGTTTCTTGCTTCTCTCAAATGTTTTCAAGGTTTGTCCATAATGTAGCATATATCAGAATTTCATTCCTTTTTTAGGGCAGAACAATAACTCATTGTTTGAATAGACCACATTTTGTTTTTTAATGGCATATTAGTCTTCCTCATCATTTCTACTACCTTAGGACAATATTATTATTTACTAAGAGCTTTTATAAGCTCTTGGGTTTGTTTGTTTGTTTCTTTGCAAAACTCCAAGCAATAAATCACAAGTTCTTGTAGTGAATTAGACTTGTTATCATTTGGTTTATAGAAGTGGACATAAAGGGAAAAAATGGATTTTACACTGTGTTTTCCCCCAAATAAATTTCTACTTGATCTATAATCTCTTCTTTTTAAAGATTATTTATTTGTTTGTTTTACAGACAGAGATCACAGGTAGGCAGAGAGGCAGGCAGAGAAAGAGGAGGAAGCAGGCTCCCTGCTGAGCAGACAGCCCAATGCAGAGCTCCATCCCAGGACCCTGGGATCATGACCCAAGGCAAAGGCAAAGGCTTTAACCCACTGAGCCACCCAGACACCCCTATAATCTCTCTCTTTTTTAAAAGATTTTATTTATTTATTTATTTGTCGGAGAGAGCACAAGCACAGGGAGCAGCAGGCAGAGGGAGAAGCAGGCTTCCAGCTGAGCAGGGAGCTCAATATGGGACTCGATCCCAGGACCCTGGGATTAAACCAAGATTCTCTATTTGTTTTAAGATTGTCTTCTGCTAAATATCTCTCACAGCTAGGCCAATTTGCAAGGGTAATGCTAGCATATGTAAATAGGCAAAATATCATTTAAATAAATATGAAACAACCTTTTCTTACAAGGGAAACTACATATGCCTACCAAAAAAGTTCCAGGGAAACCAGCCACAGCATATATTTATTGGGCTGTTTTGTTACATGTGAAAAGTCTTTTGAATAAATGAGACATTTTAAATATTTTCTCATCCAATCTGGTATTTAATTCCCTACAAATTTTAGTTTATGTTCAATTTCAAATTATCTCAGTTCTTATTCAATTTCAACTTTGGATTATTTATCTCTTTGGTGTTCCTTTCTCTACACACACAAAAAAATTAAAGGTGAAAAGGGTAAAAAGTTTAAATTCTGGTCAATTTAGTTGCTTATTAATAATGCTATTATATATTAAAGTACAAAAAATTACTTGCCAAAAAATGTTTGTGGTTAAAAAAAAAAAAAAAGTACCTACAAAGTTCCCTGAGAACCTTTAACTTGCTTCATTATGTGAGCCTTCACTTTTATATTTTATATATTTTCTGCTACACGAAGGTACTATTTTTAATACCCATTTTTCTCAGCCTCCCTATTTATATTTTGATATCTATATCTACCAAATCACTTCGGATTCCCAGCATAGAGAAAACACCACAGATTTACCTTCTCCCCAAGTGTAAAACATGAATGCAAAGGGGAAAAAAATACTAACGGCATAAATCTTCAAAGAGTACTTTGCCTTACATCTATAAATATCTCACGGAAATTAAAAACGTCTGGGAACTTAAAATTGGTCAAGAAAATACATGTTTTAATTCTCCTAAGTATAGCATAGGGAATAAAGTTTGGCACCAAGAACATCTTCAAAAATATTGTCTGACTAAATCTTTAGAATATTTAAAAAAAAATATTCTTCTTTTTAAAAATATTTATTTATTTGAAAGACAGAGAGAGAGAACATGCACGTGTGAGCTGGGGAGAGGGGCAAAGAGAGAGGGAGAGTATCTCCAGCAACTTCACACTGAGCGCAGAGCTGATGGACTCAATCCCAGGACCCTGAGATCACAACCTGAGCCAAAATCAAAAGTCCATACTCAAACAACTAGGCCATCCAGGTGCCCCATTATATGCAATGGGGCATATAATTATATGCTTTCTTCATAAGAATTTTTTAGGTTATTGGGTTTTTAAAAAATAATACAACTTTATCCCTTCTTCAGTTATATTGCTATAGACTTGGAAAAATACGTAACTGAGAATTATGGGAATTATATTTTGGCACACATGCTTCTTTTTGGTACATTTTTGTTTGGTACTTCATTTTGCTTTGTGTTATAGATATTTGTGCATGTACTATATGCCCAACTAGAATATAAATGACTTATAAGTAAGAAACATAGCCTATTTCATGACTGCATTACCCATCATGCTTAATGTAGCACTTTGCACATAGTAGGTTCCCAATAAATACTGGTAGGATATAGAATTATTGAAAATTTGTGTAAAAAAATATTTAAATTAACAGTGAAAAAGGAGGTTACTTTATTCCTAATCAGATTGTAATGAAGACTATTTCAAACTCTATGCAGTGATGATACACACAAATATTTAAACTATTTATGTGCCTCAACTTGACATAATTTCATGATAACTTGATGGCAATCACATTTAAATATATTAGAATATTTTTGTAATAATGCTACTCTAGAATAGCAACTTTAATAGCTGAGAAAACATGTTAAAGACCATTAACCTGAAAGAAACAGAACACTAAACATTTTTTTCAGAAATCAATGTATAAGGTTAAACATTCCACTATAATATTTATGAGCAAACCTCAAATTAAAATTTATAAATGCAAACTATCAAATGTTTCAGTTAGACAATAATTTAGATTATATTTTATAATTCCTCCTGTGTACACATTGATGAATACTATATAAAAAAACGTTCTTTCTTCTTTAATGTCTTTGACTGTAACTATCTAGTTTCAAAATTAATTTTGCTTGAATGCAAGGCCATGGCAATGTTATTAAAGCCCTTAATTATCAGTGAATATGATATTAATCAGTGAACACAAGTAAGTGATTTTCCTTACCTTTAGGACAGCAATGAATGGTACGAAGTTAGCTCTTTGGAGTCCATTTTTATAGAGATCTGAAAGAAAAAATTGCTATTAGTTTTTTATTTAGGCTAAATCTAATGTTAGCTCATATCTCAGTCTAGAAAATAAAGCTTTCTATTTATAAAAAAGATAAACATGCAAAAGAAAAATAACTGAAATTGATTTCTATTCTGGTACTACACAAAATTCATTATATTCTTAATAAGAAGAAGAACTGACAAAATTATGAAAGAAAATCAAAAGACATTCAATCAAATTGGCTTTGAGCTGTGGTTTAAAAAAAAAAGTAATAAAAGAATTTGGAAGAGATCACAAATAATCCTAAGTCAATAACTCAACATCAGATATTTTTTAAAGTATTTAATATTTCAACATATAGAATTTTACTGGGAAAGGAATCACATTGCCCTTTATCTCAATCTATAGTAAAAATTCTCAGTACACAATTAAAAATGTGTAACAAGATTAGCCTTTTAAGAAAACACATCAAAAGACAAAACTGTGCATGTATTTGTATCAAGATTACATATTTAACATAAAGGTAAATGACACTAAGGCCACTCTACTTTAAGATAAATTACCTAAAAATTAAAATTCCATTCTCAAAAGACTATAAATTTAATAGTTATAAAATAATAAACAGCTAGTATTTTTTGCTTTATAATATGCATATGTCACAGTGCATGTATGTTCAGACATATCCACACACATGAACACACACTGTCAAGAGCAAAGCAGTGGAAAGAGGTAGCAAATTTTAAGCTTTCCATATTTTTCTTCATTTTCTCTTTTTCTTCCTAAAAAAAAAAGGACTTGGAATTTTATTCAAGAGATTGAAATGTTATTGCATATAAAACATCCCTTTTAAAAGTAAAATCTGAAGTAATGAGTTTTTTTAAAAGAGTATAAAAATGGGAACAGTAAAGAGTCTTCTCAATAATAAAACCCATGAATTAGGTTATGTGTCTTGATTTTTTTAAAAATATGCTTTAGAGTTTCCTTCCTATATTTCCTTGTTTAGAGAAAATTTGATGACTGAGATAGACCTCAACTGCCACATATACTTATGGAAATAAAATATGGTCATTAGGAAACATTTATTCTCTTTAGAAAAATATTCATCCTAACATCATTATAGTGTAGAATGTATTTTCAAAGCTCTTTGGTTAATTAAGGGCAAGAGGCTTTAATTCAGTTACATTTAATATATTTATTTAGGGATATTACAAAAGGTAAGATAATGTTGGCCAGGCTGTTGGAATTTTCAAATCCAAAATGAGATCTTTCCTTTCCTATAATCAATAACCTCAAAAGAGTAAATAGGTAAAATGCAGGAAGTGGATTATTAAGTTAGATGTTTTCATAATCTTCCCTAATTATTAGGTTGCTGGGGAAGGTACAAAAAACACTACTGTATGATAAGAGTTCACAGCCATGATTGCTAATAAGTGGTAACATTCAAAAATAAAATATTCTTATTTTATTTATTTTTTTTTAAGTAGGCTCCATGCCCAACATGGGGCTTGAACTCATGACTCCAAGATCAATAGTCACATGCTCCACTAACTGAACCAGCCAGGTGTCCCAAAAAATAAGATCGTTTAAATACACTCAATGTTTACAGCAGCTTTACTTGTAATAGCCAAAAACTGGAAGCAATCCAAATGTCCATCATTACACGAGTGGATAAGAAAACTGTGGCTTTTCTGTATAATGAAATACTACTTAGCAATAAAAAGTAGAAACCATACACACAACAAAAGAAATGAAGCTCAAAATAATTATGCAGAGTAAGAGGCCAGACCCCCCCCAAAAAAAAAAAAGGTACATACTGTTTGATTCTAATTACATAAAACTCTAAAAAAAAAAGCAAACTAAAGCTACAGTAACAAAGCAAACTGGTGGTTGCCTAGAGAAGGGGTCACCTGGGGTGACCAGGAGAGATGAAAATAAGGAAAGAAGAAAGTTTGAGTGTGATGGAAATATTCATTATATTGACTGTGGTGGTGATTTCACAGATATAAGCACATGCCAATATTTTGGAAATTGTACCCTTTAAATATGTGCCATTTATTGTATATCGATTATAGCTCAATAAGTTCTTTTAAAATTTATTGGGGAAAATACCAAAGTGAATATCAAAGAACACTGTGTTCATATTACACTAATGAAAGTTTATCTATATTAAGGTAACCTTTTGGTCTCACAGAATAATATCTTTGTTATGGACATATAAAGCTCTGAGATGTCTAACTTAACAAATGTGTACCTTTCAGTAGGTTCATGACAATGAAAGATGTAAAAGGCCCACTTGTCATATTCTTGACTGAAAGCTTCCACTCATCAGCAAAGTTAAAAATCAAATAATACCTTTCAGGCTTCAAGAGTTAATTTTTTAAGGGGTTAACTTTAAAAACACTCTGCCTTTATAAGGATATATAATCCAAACTTTATGCTCTGAGAAGTATTCTCTAAACAGAATTCTAAACAAAATTCATTTGGCTTGAAAACCTTTAGGTTTTTATAGGACACTTAAGTGAAAAAGAACGGTACTCATTAAATTGAAGAGTTTTTTTGCAATTCAAATATTATGCTAATTATCAATGCAATAGATCTCCTGAAATGTTACTTAGCTACCATTTTTTTCCATAGTAGTTGTTTAATATTCTTTTTCTCAGACATAAAGATTTTATAATACATTTATATCAACATTTGTCATTGTTTACTAAATACTATTTAAAAATTCAGTAGAAGTTCTTGCCTACAATTTTTAATGATTTCTAAACAGAGTTAAATGAGCACTTGGTCATATAAGAGAGAGTACTGAAATTACGGCACATTCATTTTTCAAGACTGGTAATAAGGACTTCTACATTCTCCACAGTGAATAACTATAATAATACTTACAGATGAAATACATGCAAAGAGGATTTTTAAAGGAATTACAAGGACCTAAATACTTTGGAGATGTACATGGATAGACAGATTTTCTTCCTTAAAAATCCAAGCATCGCAGAAAAGGTTATATACAAAAACATAATGGTAAACACATATCAAAACCACTAGTAAGTATGCAAAGAATAAGGAGAAAGAAATTCAAACATATCCCTAAACAATTAAGCAAAACATGAAAGAACGACAAGGATCAGAGGACATCTTTAGAAACAATCACAAAACAAATAGCAAACTGACAATAAATACATTTCCATCAATAAACTACTTTGAATGTAAATGGACTAAATGCTCCAATCAAAAGACATAGGGTGACAGAATATAAAAAAAACCAAGATCTATATATATGCTGCCTACAAGAGACTCATTTCAGACAAAAAGATATTTGTAGACAGAAAGTGAGGGGATGGAGAAACATCAATCATGCAAATGGATGGCAAAAGAAGGCCAGAGTAAAAAAAATACTTATATTGCACAAAACAGACTTTAAAACAAAGACTGTAACAAGAGACACAAAAAGACACTATATACTAATAAAAGGGGTAATCCAACAAGAAGATATAATGATTGTAAATATTTATGCACCCAACAGAGAAGCACCCAAATACATAAAACAGTTAATATTAAAAATAATAACAATCACAAAATAAAGGAACTAATTGATAACAATACAGTAACAGTAGGTGACCTTAACACCCCACTTACATCAACGGACAGACCATCTAAACAAAAAATTAACAAGGAAACAATGGCTTTGACTGACACACTGGACCAGATAGATTTAATAGAATTCAGAAGATTCCATTCTAAAATAGTAGAAATACCTTCTTTTCTTTTCTTTTTTTTTTAAGATTGTATTTATTTATTTGATTGACAGAGATCACAAGTAGACAGAGAGGTAGGCAGAGGGGGGCGGGGGAAGCAGACTCCCTGCTGAGCAGAGAGCCTGATGCGGGGCTCTATCCCAGGACCCTGAAATCATGACCTGAGCTGAAGGCACAGGCTTTAACCCACTGAGCCACCCAGGCGCCCCTACCTTCTTTTCAAGTGCACATGGAACATTCTCCAAAACAGATCATATTTTAGCTCACAGAACAAACCTCAACAAATTCAAGAAGATTAAAGTCATACCATGAATCTTTTGGGACCACAAGGCTATAAAACTAGAAGTCAACAACAAGAAAATATCTGGAAAGACCACAAATACATGGAGGTTAAATAATCTGCTACTAAACAATGAATAAGTCAGGAAATAAAAGAAGAAATAAAAAGTACATGGAAACAAATGAAAATGAAAATACAATGGCCCAAAAGCTTTAGGATGCAGTAAAAGTGGTCATAAGAAGAAAATTTATAGCAACACAGGCCTCCCTCAAGAAGAAAAATCTCCAACAACCTAACTTTGCATCTAAAGGAGCTATAAAAAGAACATGCAAAATCTAAAACCATGAGAAGGAAGGAAAAATAAAGATTAGAGTAGAAATAAATGATATAGAAACAAAAAACAAAACAAAACAAAAAACAATAGAACAGATCAACAAAACTAGAAGCTGGTTCTTTGTAAAAAATTAACAAAATTGAGAAACCCCTAGCCAGACCTACCAAGAAAAAAAAGAATAAGGACTCAAATAAAATCACAAATGACACGGGGCGCCTGGGTGGCTCAATGGGTTAAAGCCTCTGCCTTCAGCTCAGGTCATGATCCCAGGGTCCTGGGATCGAGCCCCGCATGGGGCTCTCTGCTCTGTGGGGAGCCTGCTAACTCCTCTCTCTCTCTCTCTCTCTCTGCCTGCCTCTCTGCCTACTTGTGATCTCTGTCTGTAAAATAAATAAATAAAATCTTTAAAAAAAAAAATCACAAATGAGAGCAGAAAAATAACAACCAATGCCACAGAAACATAAACAATTATAAGAGAATATTATGACAAACTATATGCCAACATATTGGCCAACCTAGAAGAAAAGGATAAATTCCTAGAAACATATCAACTACCAAAACTGAAACAGGAAGAAATAGACGATTTGAATAGACTGATAGCCATCAAAGAAATGGAATCAATAATCAAAAAATTCCCAACAGACAAAGTCCTGGACCAGAAGGCATCACAGGCAAATTCTACCAAACATGTAAAAATGAGTTAATACCTATAATTCTCAAACTATTCCAAAAAATATGAAAGGAAGGAAAACTTCCAAATTCATTCTATGAGCCCAGCATTACCTTGATACCAAAACCAGATAAAAACATCACAAAAAAGAGAACTACAAGCCAATATATTTGATGAACACAGGTGCAAAAATCCTCAATAAAATACTAGCAAACTAAAATAAATAAATAAATAAAAATAAAATACTAGCAAACTGAATCCAACACCACCTTAAAAAAATCATTCACAATGATCAAGTAGGATTTATTCCTGGGTTGGAAGCGTGGTTCAATATTCACGAGTCAATCAATCTGATATATCACAACAATAAGAGAAAGGGTAAAAACTACATGATCATTTCAATAGATGTAGAAAAAGTGTTTGACAAAGCAGAACACCAACTCATGATAAAAACTCTCAACAAAATAGGTTTAGAGGGAACATCTCTTTTTTTTTTTTTTTAACATTTTACTTATTTATTTGACAGAGAGAGCAATCACAAGTAGGCAGAGAGGCAGGCAGAGAGAGGGGGGGAAGCAGGCTCCCTGCTGAACAGAGAGCCAAATGTGGAGCTTGATCCCAGGTCCCTGAGATCATGACCTGAGCCAAAGGCAGAGGCTTAACCCACTGAGCCACCGAGGTGCCCCAAGAGGGAACATATCTCAACACGATAAAGGCCATATATGAAAGACCCCACAGCAAACATCATTCTCAATCAGGAAAAACTGAGAGCTTTTCCCCTAAGGTCAAGAACAACACAAAGATGTACACTCTGTCCACTTATATTCAACAGATTACTGGAAGTCCTAGCAATAATATAGCAAAATGAAATAAAAGGCATTGAAATGGGTAAGAAAGAAGTAAGGGGCGCCTGGGTGGCAGTTAAGCAACTGCCTTCTGCTCAGGTCATGATCCCGGACTTCCAGGATCGAGTCCTGCATGGGGCTCCCAGCTCCTTGTGGAGTCTGCTTCTCCCTGTGCCTTCTCCTCTCTCATGCTCTCTCTCACTCATTCTCTCTCAAATAGATAAATAAAATCTTTAAAAAAAAGAGAGAGAGAGAGAGAGAAAGAAAGAAGTAAAACATTCAATTCATTATTTGCAGATGACATGATACTATACATAGAAACCCCAAAAGATTCCACCAAAAACCTGCTAAACTGTTAAATTCAGTAAGGTTGCAGGATCTACTGAAATTTGTTGCATTTCTATACACCAAAAATGAAGCAGCAGGAAGAGAAATTAAGAAAACAATCCTATTTACAACTGCACCAAAAACAGTAAGATACCTAGGAATAAACCTAACCAAAAAGATAAAAGACCTATTGAAATAAATTGAAGATGACATACAGAAAATGAAAAGACATTTCGTGCTCATAGACTGGAAGAAAAAATGTTGTTAAAATGTCTATACTACCCAAAGTAATTTACATATTTAATGCAATCCCTATCAAAATACCAACAGCATTTTTCAGAGAACCAGAAAAATAGAATCACAAAAGACCCCAAATAGTCAAAGCAATCTTGAAAAAGAAAAGCAAAGCTGGAGGCATCACAATTCCAGACTTCAAGTTATATTACAAAGCTGTAGTAATCAAAACAGAATGGTACTGGCCCAAAAGTAGACATACAGATCAACAGAAGAGAACAGAAAACCCAAAAAGGAACCCACAACTCTATGGTCAAATACTATTTGACAAAGGAAGAAAGCATATTCAATGGAAAAAAGACAGTAGTCTCTTCAACAAATGGGTTTGGGAAAACTGGACAGCAACAGGCAAAAGAATGAAAATAGACCACTTTCTTATACCATTCACAAAAATAATTTCAAAATGGATTAAAAACCTAAATGTGAGAACTGAAACCATAAAAATCCTAGCAAAGAACAAAGGCAGTGACTTCTTTGACATTGGCCTTACCAACTTTTTTCTACCTCTGTCTCCTGAGCCAAGGGAAACAAAAACAAACTACCGGAACCACATCAAAATAAAAAGCTTCTGCACAGCAAAGGAAACAATAAAACTAAAAGAAAACTATGGAATGGGAGAAGATATTTGCAATGACATACCTGATAAAGAGTTAATATCCAAAATACATAAATAACTAATACAACACAACACCCAAAAACCAAATAATCAAATTTAAACATGGCCAAAATATACACACAGACATTTCTCCAAAAAGGTATCAGATGACCAGCACACACATGAAAAGGTGTTCAATATCACAGTGATGTACAAATCAAAACTTCAATGAGATATCACCTCACAGCTGTCAAAATGGCTAAAATCAACAACACAAGAGACAACAGGTGTTGGTAAGAATGTGGAGAAAAGGGAACCCTGGTGTCCTGTTGGTGGGAATGCAAACTGGTGCAACCACTGTGGAAAACAGTATGGAGGTTCTTCAAAAAATTAAAAATAGAACTACCTTGAATCCAGCAATCACACTACTGGGTATCTACCCAAGGAATATAAAAACACTAATTCAAAGGGATACATGTGTTCCCTATGTTTACAGCAGCATTATTTACAACAGCCAAGATATGGAAGCAGCCCAAGTGTCCATCAATTGATGAATGGCTAAAAAAAGATGTGGCATATATACAGAATGGATTATTACTCAGCCATAAAAAATATGAAATCTTGCCATTTACAATGACATGGATAGAGCCAATGAGTATAATGATAAACGGAATAAGTCAGAGAAAGACAAATACCCTATGATTTCATATATATGTAGAATTTAAGAAACAAAACAAATAAGCAAAGGGAGAAAGAGACAAATCAAGAAACTGACCCTTAATTACACAGAACAAACTGATGGTTACCAGAGGGGAGGTAATTGGGGGGATGGGTTAAATAGGTGATGGAGAGTAAAGAGTCCACTTGTCATCATGAGCACCTAAGCCCCTGGTGATATTTGGAATTGTTGAATCACTACATTGTACACCTGAAACTAAAATAACACTATATGTTGACAAACTGGAATTAAAATAAAAACCTAAAAAACAAATTCAAGTGTCAAAACTAACAAGGTGTAATGCTTATTTATATAAGTACATGTCTGTCAAGAGAAAGAAAACTTTCAAGATTGATAATTAGAAGGAGTGTTCCTTTTAACACAATGAGATACTACCACACACCAGTCAGCATGGCTAAAATTAACAAGTCAACAACAAATGTTGGCAAGGATGCTGACAAAGGGGAACCCTGTTACACTGTTGGTGGGACTGCAAGCTGGTGAAACCACTCTGGAAGACAGTATGGAGGTTCCTCAAGAAGCTAAAAATATTATCATTTTATTTTCATTTCAATATACTTTCATGAATTCCTACACATAGTTATGCTGAAATGAGTGCTGAAGACAAAAGATAAATAAAAAAGGGAACTAGATTTACAGAATCCTTACTAGGAGCCAGGCAATTCACTAGGCAATGTATACAAATCACAGTAACACTACAAAACAGATACTTCTACCTCCCTTTTATAGGAAAAGAGACTGATCCTCATAGTTTCAGATAATTTGCTGAATTTCCAGCCAGTAATAGGTATACCTAGGAGTCAAGGTCTTGAATGATGTTAAAACTTGTGGACTTCTTCAGAACCATGTTCTGTTCAGCTTATCACAGCCGACAGACACAACCAGACTATAACCATGATTCAAGGTAAAAAGGGACAGAGGTATAAATATAATACACAGAGCAAGAAGCTATTCATTTTATCATGGTTCAAAGGCAGCTTTACAGAAGTAAGAGTGGCACTAGACCACCTTGAAAAAATAAGCAGGGTGCCTCCCAGCAGAGAGGAAGGAAGAATATTCTAGGCACGAGAGTCAGTATGAGTTCATGACTCTACTTTCTTTTCTAACAGTATACAATCTATCATTCAAATAACACATTCTGAATCAAACTTTCTTAAACCCACCATGTTTGACAAACTTTTAGAGTGGCCCTCCATAAACCCCAGACCTGGTATTATGCTTAGGTGTAAACATTGGACACCAGGATCAAAGGACAGTTATCCCCGAGAATAGGAATCAAGTGCAGTGAATTCTACAGTTGCCCCAGCTTAGTGCCAGGGCAAAGCTGACAGCACTCTGCCCAGAGAGGGGGAGTCCAGGCAGCATCTGGCAGCCTTCCTGAATGGAGATGGATGAGAGTCCTGGGAGGACAAAGCAAGTAGAGTTCCCAGGGCAGAGTACCAGAGAAAAGAAAGCTGCCTAGTAAAAAAGCTCTGGGGATCTGCTAAAGGTCCCTAATGAGTCCTCAATGAAGTACTAATCAGACATGCGTGGAAGGAAACTATCGAAAGCCACGCAAAAAAGATATCAGGGAGTACTAGAGAAAACCACCACTGGGGCTCACACATGCCTGTCTCCACCAGTCAGATTGGAAAACCTCATAATTCATGGGGTACTGGGTAGAGTACTCACCTCACCAGTGAGAAAAACTAGTTTGAGACTAAATGTACTCTGTCCTGCTGTACAAAGCTTAGAGACAATAGCCCCCAAAATCATACCAATTCTAAGAATGGGAACGAAGATCAGAAGTATTTATTGGAATATAAAACTCTCTAGCACTCAACACAGTAAAAATTACATTGTCTGACATCCAATAAGAAATGATGAAAGCATGCAAAGAAAAAGGAAAATAAGGCCCATAATGAGGAGAAAAAGCAATCAATAGAAACAGACCTAGGATTGACACAGATAATAAATTTAGTAGATAAGTACATTACAGTTATTGCTATAATCCATGTGTTCAAGCAGCATGAAGAAAGATTTTCCCAATCAAATAGAGTCATGGAAATTATTTTTTAAAAACCCTAAGATGAACTTTAAAAAAAATTAACATATGATGTATTATTTGCCCCAGGGGTACAAGTCTGTGAGTCATCAGTCTTACATAATTCACAGCACTCACCATAGCACATAGCCTCCCCAACGCCCACAACCCAGCCACCCTATCCCTCCCCTCTCCCCGAAGCAATCTTAGTTTGTTTCCTGAGATTAAGAGTCTCTTATGGTTTGTCTCCCTCCCCAGAACTTTTAGAGATGAAAACAGTATGTGGAATGAATAATATGCTGGCCGGGAAGGAGATTACACAGTGCAGAAAAAAAAAAATCAGTGAACTTGAAGATACTGCAATAGAAGCTAGCCAAAATGAAGCACTGAAAGAAAAGGTAAGAAAACATAAGACAGAATAAGTGAGCTATGGTGCAACTTTAAGCAACCTAATACCTGTGTAACTGTATTACCCAAAGGAGAGAAGAGGAGAGGATATTAAAAAAACGTGAAGAAATAATGGTCAAAATATTGCCAAGCTTGATGAAAACTATAAACCCATAGATCTTCTTTGCTCTATGAGGCCCAAGCACAACACCAAGGCATATTATAATCAAACTGCTTAAAAATGGTAACTAAAGGAAAACAAAAATCCTAAAAGCAACCAGAGAAAAAAGGTACATTAAATATACAGAAATAAGGATAAGGATGACAGCACTTCTCACTGGAAACCAATGTAAGCCAGAACACAGTGAAGCAATACCTTTAAAGGACAATGGAAAAAAAACAAAACTGTCAACAAAGAATTCTATCCTGAGCCAAAGTATCTTTTAAAATACAGACTTTTGGGCCACCCGAGTAGCTCAGTCAGTTAAGTGTGTTGACTCTTTCTCTGTGACTCTTGCTCTCAGCTCAGGTCTTGATCTTAGGGTCATGAGTTCAAGCCCTGATTCAGGCTCCACACTGGGCACAAAGCCTCCTTGGGGGTGGGGGGGTGGAATCAGGAGGGGGAGACAAACCACGAGACACAAGGACTCCCGGAAACAAACAGAGGGTTTTAGAAGGGAGGGGGGTGGGGGGATGGGTGAGCCCGGTGATGGGTATTAAGGAGGGCATGGATTGCATGGAGCACTGGGTGTTATACACAAACAGTGAATCATGGAACACTACATCAAAATCTGATGATGTACTGTATGGTCACTAACATAACACAATAAAAATTAAAGTATAAAAATGCAAAGCAAAATAAATGAAAAATAAAAATAAAACAACAAAAAACAGATTTTTTGTGACATTTAAAAGCTGAAAGAATTCATCACCAGAATACCAGAACTACAAAAATCTTAAAAAGAAGTCCTCTGCCAAAAAAATATTAGATGGAGCCCCATAATACACAGAGGAATTAAGAGCAACAGAAATGGCAATTATGGGTAAATATGAAACTTTATTATTGTTATCTAAATGCTTTTTTTAAAGATTTTTATTTATTTACTTGACAGACAGAGATCACAAGCAGGCAGAGAAACAGGCAGAGAGAGAAGGGGAAGCAGACTCCCTGCTGAGCAGAGAGTCCAATGCGGGGCTCAATCCCAGGACCCTGGGATCACACCTGAGCCGAAGGCAAAGACTTTAACCACTGAGCCACCCAGGCACCCCTAAATCCTTTTTAAAAATTTTTATTTATTTATTTACTTACTTGAAAGAGAGAGAGAAAGCATGAGGAGGTGGGCAGAGGGAGAGAGAGGAGAGCAGGGAGCCTGATATGGAGCTCCATCCCAGGACCCTGGGATCATGACCTGAGTCAAAGGCAAACACTTAAATAACTGAGCCACTCAGGTATCCCCAGTCCTTTTTTTTAAAAAAAGATTTTTAATTTTAAGTAATCTCTACACCTAACCTGGGGCTCAAATTCACAACCCTGAGATCACGAGTTCCATGCTTTTTCAAATGAGCCAGCCAGATGACCCTTATCTAAATCCTTTAAAAAGATAACTATTTAAGGGAGCCTGGGTGGTTCAGCTAGTAAGAGGCAGACTCCTGGCTTGGCTCAGGTCATGATCTCAGGGTCAGGAGAGAGAGGAGCCCCCACCAGTCTCCATATTCAGTGCAGAGTCTGTTTATGCCTCTCCCTCCTCCTCTGCCCCTCCAAGCCCCACCTCCCTCACCACTTGCATTTTCTAATAAAAAAATCTTTTTAAAAATTAAAATAAATAAATAAATAAGGGTGCCTGGGTGGCTCAGTTGGTTAAGTGTCTGCCTTCAGCTCAGGTGGTGATCCCAGGGTAGGTCCTAGGATTAAGCCCTGCATTGGGCTTGCTGCTCAGCAAGAAGCTTGCTTCTCCCCCTCTCTCTGACCCTCCCCTCTGCTCCTGTTCACATGCTCTCTCTCTCAAATTTAAAAAAAAAAAAAGAATTTAAAAAAAATTTTTAAAAAGGTAACTATTTAAATCAAATATAACAGTATATTTTGGCATGTATAACATGGGTGTATTAAAAATGGGTGCATACTGTTAAAGGTAAGCTTCTTCCACTATACTAGAAGTGGTATAATATCACTTAAAGGTAGACTGATAAAGTTTTATATGATAATCCCCAAAGCAAACCATAAAACCTTTTCTAAAAACCTCATAAAAGTGAAATTTTAGAGTATATGTTATTTTGTATAAGGCTTCTTTAACTCGGCCTGTTTCTGAAATGTACCCATGTTGTTATGTTCATCCCTTTTCATTGCTGAGTAGTGTTCCATTTTATTCATATGCTACAAATTCTTTATCCATCCTCTGACGAAAACCTGAGTTGTTTCCAGTTATTGGCTATTATAAATAAAGCTGCTAGAGTCATTCTTTTTTTTTATGCTCACTTAGTCTATATGTTAACTGATAGAACCATTCTTCTATAAATTTTTTTGTCAACTTTTTTTCTTCCCATTTCTGTGGGTAAATATCTAGGAGTTTAACTGTTGGGTCATAGGGTTAGAAGTACATTTAATTTCATAAGAAAATGTCAAACATTTTTCAAAGTATCTTACACTCTGCATTGCCATCAACAGTGTAGGAGAGTTTTAGTTGCCCCACAGCTTCATCAGTAGTGAGTTTTGCAAGCCTTTTTAATTTGAGTCATTGTGGTGAGCATGTATTATGATGTTTCACCGTGCTTAATTTGCATTTGCCTGATGACTATTTAAGCTGGATTTTTGCATGTGTCTCCTAGCCAAAAGAAGTACCTGTTTAAAAATTGGGCCCAGTGGTTTAGGTGGTTTATTATTGGCTTTTAAGAATTCTTTGTATATTCTGGATTCTATTCCTTTGTGAAATATATGATTTACAAATATTTTTTCCTAGTCAATGGTTTGCCCATCCATTTTCTTAAGGTGCTTTTTAAAGGAGCAGCAGTTTTTAATTTTGTTGAAATCTAATTTGTCATTTTTTTATAGTATTGCTTTCTAGGATTTGTTTAAGAAATCTTTGCCTTCCCCCAAATCATGAAAATATACTTCAAGGTTTTCCTCGAAAAGCTTAATAGTTGTTTTTTTTTTTTTTCTTACTTAGGTCTATGATCCATCTCAAATTAATTTTTATGATATTTGAGGTAGGGATCAAAGTTCATTTTTTCCCATAATGATATCCAGATATTCCAGCATTTTCCCCCCAACAGACTGTCCACTGCCTTTGTCAAAAAGTCAAATTATTAGATAAGTAGTATCTGTTTCTGAGCTCTCCATTCTCCATTCCAATCATTAAACTCCACTGATTAATTTTTCTATCCTATGCCAATACCACACATCTTCCTTTTTTGCAGATTTCTAGTAAGTCTTGAAACTGTTTGCCCTTCAGCTTTGTTGTTCTTAAAAAAAAAAAAAAATGTGGGAGGGTGGGGACGCCTGGGTGGATCAGTCAGTTAAGTGTCTGCCTTTGGTCAGGTCATGATCTCAATGTCCTCGGATCCAGTCGCAAATCAGGCTCCTTGCTCAGTGGGGAGCCTGCTTCTCCCTCTGTCAACTACTCCCCCTGCTTGTGCAGCTCTCTCACTCTCTAACAAATAAATAAATAAAATCTTAAAAAAAAAAAATTTCTTAAATAGACTCCATACTCAACATAGGGCTTGAACTCACTGTCTTGAGATTAAGAGTCGTGTGCTCTACCAACTGAGCCAGCCAGGAGTCCCAACTTTATTCTTCTTAGACTGTTTTGTTTACTCAAGGTATTTTTCATTGCCATATAAAACTTGTCAATTTGGGACACCTGGGTAGCTCAGTGGGTTAGGCCTCTGCCTTCAGCTCAGGTCATGATCTCGTGGTCATAGGATCGAGCCCTGAATCAGGCTCTCTGCTCAGCGGGGAGCCTGCTCCCCGCCCCCCCCCCCGCCACACCTGCCTCTCTGCACACTTGTGATCTCTGTCTGTCAAATAAATAAATGAAAAATTTTTTTAACTTGTCAATTTCTACCCCCCCCAAACAAAGCATGCTGGGGTTATGATTATGATTGTACTAAATCTACCAATCAATTTAAGAGGAAGTGACATTTTCTCTAATACTGAATGCTGCAATCCAAGAAAATAGTGTATCATTCCATTTATTTATGTCTTTAATTTCTCCCAGCAATGTTTTCTAGTTTTTCAGTGTAGAGAGGTATTATAGGTTTTCTGTTAAACCTATTTCTAATTACTTTATGCTTTTGATGATATTATTAAAAATTTGGGGGTTTTATTCCATTTTCAATGCCCTGCTGATTTTTGTACACTAACCATATGACCTGTGACTGTGCTAAATTCACATGGTAGCTCTATGAGCTTATTTGAAGATTTTAAAGATATTTCTATATAAACAGTGTCCTCTGTAAAAATAGATCATTTTAGTCCTTCTTCTCCATGTTTTTTTTTCTTTCCCTTACTTCAGTTACTAGGGCCTCTAGTATTATGTTGACCAGAAGTGGAAAGAGTAAGCATCCTTGTCTTGCTCCTAGTATGAGAGGAAGGGGAGAATGTCCAATATTTCACCATTAAATACACTTACTGGTTTTGGTGGATGGTTCTGGTAGATGTTCTTTATCAAATTAAGTTTTTTCTATTCCTAGTTAATTGGTTGATTGTTTTTTTAGTAAAATGCTAGCCCTAGCATTTAATAATGAATGTGAGCTAGATCTTGTAAAATGTTTTTTCCATAGTTGTTGAGGTATTATTTTTCTCCTTTATTCTGTTAATATAGATGACACTGATTGATTCTCAAATTTTTTTTTAAGATTTTATTTATTTATTTGACAGAGAGAGATCACAAGTAGGCAGAGAGGCAGGCAGAGAGAGGGGGAAGCAGGCTCCCCGCTGAGCAGAGAGCCCGATGTGGGGCTCAATCCTAGGACCCTGAGATCATGACCCGAGCCGAAGGCAGAGGTTTAACCCACTAAGCCACCCAGGCGCCCCTGATTCTCAAATTTTAAAATAATATTGCATTCATAGAATAAACCCCAAATAATCATTATGTATTATTATCCTTTCTTTATATGCTGCTGAATTTGCTTTGCTAATATTTTGTTAATTATTTTTATGTCTATGTTCTTGAGAAATATTATCTTGTTAGTTTTCTTTCTTTGGAATGCCTCAGTCCAGCTTTGCTGTTATGGCTACACTGAACACATAACAGGAGTTGGGAAATGTTTCCCATTCTTCTGTTTTCTGAAAGAGTTTATGTTAAGACAGTAGCTCTTTCTTCCTTAAGTGTTTGATAGAATTCATCAGTAAAACTATCTGGGCCTAGATTTTTGGTGAGAACGTTTTTATAACAAATTAGAATTCATTAAAAACTATATGGATATTCAGGGGCACCTGGGTGGCTCAGTGGGTTAAAGCCTCTGCCTTCGGCTCAGGTCATGATCTCAGGGTCCTGGGATCCAGCCCCACATTGGGCTCTCTGCTCAGCTGGGAGCCTGCTTCCTCCTCCCTCTCTTCCTGCTCCTCTGCCTACTTCTGATCTATCAAATAAATAAATAAAATCTTAAAAAAAAAACCTATATGGATATTCAGATTTTCTGTTTCATTTTGTGTCAGTCTAGCAAACTTAATTTTTTCATAACTTTGTTTCATCTAAGGTGTGACATTTGTAGTCATGGGCTGTTCACAATATTCTTCTGGTTATCCTTTAAATATTTATAATCCTTCTTTCATTCTTAATATTGGTCACTTGTTTATTTTTTTTCTTGATCAGTATAGTCAAAGGTTTTACAATTTCATTCATCTCAAAAAACTTAGTTTGGGGTTTGTTAAATTTTACTATTGCTTGTTTTCTAATTTCATTGGTTTCTACTCTTACCTTCATTTTTCCTTCCTTCCTTCTACTTACTTTTAATTTGCCCTTCTAGGTTCTTTTTTCTCCTTTTTTTAAATTGATATAATTGACATATAACATTATATACTAGTTTCAAGTGTCTAACATAATGACTTGATATTTATATATATTGCAAAATGATCACTCAAAATAATTTTAGTTATCATCCACCAGCAGCTACAATTTTTTTCCTATGGTAAGAACTTTAAGATCTACTCTCTTGGAAACTTTCAAACACACGATATAGTATTATTAACTATAGTCATCCGGTTCTATGTTACATCCCCAGGACTTATTTATAACTGGAAGTTTGTACCTTTTGACCACCTTCACCCATTTTGTCCACCCTCTCTCTGTGGGAACCATCAATTCCTTCTCTGCATCTATCAGTTCAGTTTCCAGAAGTGGAATTGCTAGAGCATATGGTAGTCTATTTTTAATTTTTTGAGGAGCCTCCAAGTTTTCCATCATGGCTGCAAAAATTTACATTCCTATTAACGGCACACAAGGGTTCCCTTTTATCCACAACCTCACCAACCCTTGCTATTTTTTGTCTTTTTGATAATAACCATTCTCAGAGGGGTGAGGTGACAACTCATTGTGGTTCTGATTTGAATTTCCCTGACAGTTAGTGATGTTGAGCTTCTTTTCCTGTTGGCCAGCTGTATGTCTTCCTTGGAAAAATGTCTATTTAGATCCTCCTGCCCACTTCTTAAACAGATTGTGGTTTTTTGCTATTGAGTTGTAAGAGTTCTCTCTATATTTTGGATAGTAAACCCTTATCAAATATATGATTTGCAAAGATTTTCTCCCATTTGGTAGGTTGCCTGTTCGCTTCTCTTTTTTAAAAATTTTTAAAGACTATTTATTTATTTGACAGACAGATCACACTTAGGCAGAGAGAGCAGAAGGGAAGCAGGCTCCACTGAGCCACCCAGGTGCCCCTGCCTGTTGTCTTCTTAAGGTCACTGATTTTAGAGACTTTTTTTCCTCTAAAAAAATTTTTTTTAACT
Organism: Mustela nivalis; assembly: GCF_964662115.1. Lineage (NCBI taxonomy): Eukaryota > Metazoa > Chordata > Mammalia > Carnivora > Mustelidae > Mustela > Mustela nivalis. The sequence goes on from NC_139024.1 coordinate 23,408,156, forward strand.
ACAAATTTTCCTCAAAGAACTGTTTTGTTTAGTAACATCTTAAAAATTTCAATGTTACACTTTCATGTTCTTTTACTTCAAAACATTTTCTCATTTTCATTGTGATTTCTTATTTAATCCATGGATTAGTTACATGTATTATTTAGTCTGCAAATACCTGAGAATATTCTGGATATCTCATTGTTATTCACATTTAATTTAATTCTACTATGGTCAGAATCATTCCATATGATTTCAAACTTTATATATTTGTTGAGACTTGGTTTATGGCCCAGCATATGTTGAGTCTTAGTGAACATACAATGTGTACTTAGAAAGAAAGACTGAATTCTGTAGTTACTGGGTTTAATGTTCTATAAGTACTAATTAGGTCAAACAGATGATTATCTGTATCTTTATAAATTTTCGTTCATTCAACCACTTTAGGAGGGATGTTCAAATTTCCAACTATGATTATTCAATTGTCTAGTTCACTCATTAAGTCTGTTTTGCTTTGTGTAATTTGGAGATGTGTTATTAGGTGTATACATTTAAGATTGTCATGGCTTTCTAATAAACAGACTTTTATCATTATAAAATGTCATTCTTAATCTCTAGTAATATTTGTTTTGGCATTTATATTTTTGGAGTTTTGGATGAAACTTAGAATTTACAGATTTATAAAAGTATTTATAGAATTTATAAAACCATAAGTACAGATCTCATATAGACTTTACACATACTACATAATGTTTAACTATCTGTTCTTCACAAAACATCTGGGTTAAATATAAAATTTACATTTATATTATTTAATTTACTTTCTTCCTTTCTTAGTTCTTTCTTTTTATTTTTTCCTTCCTTTTTAATCATTGCCCATCAGTTTAAACCAACAAATAAAACTAAATTTATTCTAGAGAGGTTCTGTACCACCACTATCATGACCATAAGAGCTTTTTTTTTTTTAATGCCAATAATGTGTTTGGTCATACACAAATAAAAAATCAGAAAGAAAAGCTAGGGTGATCTACACATCTATTATTATTGATGTTTTGTTACTGCATATAACCTTAGCTAATATTTTCAATGAAAACTGATATAGAGATGATGGCAGGAAGATGAAATCCTTCTAATCAATCCTATAAATAGTCCTATAAATTAAATCTACTTTTTATTTAAATAATAATTACCAGCCCCTCATTTTAGATACAATACAACATTTTAAAGGATACAATCCCCATTTCCTCTAATCCAAGGAAATTAGAGGCACCATGAAAGAGAAACTTCACAAAATGTTACATAAATCTTTATTACAAAAATACTATGATCCATATACTTATATATTTATTTTCGGTAAAGTTAAACACCAATAAAGTAGTTTTTCAAACCAGAGCTTCTTTTTCTAATGAAAGTCCATAGATTTAAATATCATGACTTAAGTGTTCAATGAGAGAACAGAACATCTATATTTCTGGGAACCTTTTATGCATGAAGACCATCCAAAATGAGCCAGGCAAAAATTAGGGGCAGAGACTCCAACTCTCCTCTTAACTTTTAGAACCATCTATTTCATTATCTAGTGTGAGTGGCTGAGGCTTAGTTAACAACAGCTTTCACTTGGACTCTAAATAAATGTTGTCTTTGTATTCTGCGGTTCTTACTACCAGATGGAGTATTAGTGTGAATGAATGGAATTCTTTGACAAACTTCTTTAGAGTTCATTTAAGTTCATTGTAGTTTTTGTACTGATCTCTACAAAAACTGTATGAATGAGTCAGTGGAGTCCTTAGCATCTCTCTCCATGACTTTCTTTTTATGATAATATCACACTTATTTCCTACAATGTCAACTACAAAATTAGATGGGCCTTGCTGTCAAAGATCTTTTAATTGATTCCTTAATGTTGAAAATATTTCCTCTTTTTGGTATCATAAATCATTATAGCTGAAGTAACTGTAATAGTACATTCTAGTAAAGCAGAAATCACTCTTATGCAGCTATATCCCAGATTAGGAAATTTACATGCTCATTTTGGTACTAGACAAAAGATGCCCTCTTACTTAAATGATCTTAGGTTATTTCCATTCTGCTATTAAGCTCATCAAGTGAACTTTTACTTAAGACACTGTCTTTTTTTAATTCTAAAATTTAACTTGGTACTTTTTTATGATTGCTGTTTCTCTGCTGAGAATTCCTATCTCTTCTTTCATTATGAACATATTTTTTCTTTACCTCATTTTTCTACAATTATTGTTTTAATTGTAGCTTTAAAGTCTAATGCCAATATCTGGGTCATATCGGGATTGATCTCTGTTGATTGTTTTTCTCTTGAGGATGGATCATATTTTCCTCATTCTTCATTCTGAGGCTGTATCCTGGACCTTATGGATTCTGTTTTTTATCTGAAGAGTGTCAGTATTTTTGTTTTAGCAATAAATTACCTTGGATGACTCTAACTACAAACTGAAATCTTAGTTCAGTACCCTATCTTTAGTAGGAAGTTTGTGATCTACCTTGCAAACGTATGGCTCAGAGGTCAGTCAGAAGTTTGGGCAAGATTTATACATAGAACTTGGGGCTATATCCATCTAGTTCACTCTGGGGTTAACTTCTCATTTTCCTACAGTAATGCTTGCCCCAAACTCCACCATCTGGTTCTTTAGGCCAGAAAGACTGTGAGTTTTTTATCAAAATTTCAGTAATTCAATGTAGAACTAACTTTACCTACCTTAAAGATGACAGCTATTTGAAAGAAAGAAAGAAAGAAAGAAAGAAAGAAAGAAAGAAAGAAAGAAAAGAAAAGAAAAGAAAAGGAAAGGAAAGGAAAGGAAAGGAAAGGAAAGGAAAGGAAAGGAAAGGAAAGGAAAGGAAAGGAAAGGAAAGGAAAGGAAAGGAAAGGAAAGAAAAAAGAAAAGATATTCTCTCCAATTTTGGACTTTCTTCTAAGTCTATCTCCCTTCTAGGATCTGCCTGACATTTTTTTACTCTTCAAGACCTTCACATAGTTGTGTTATTTATTTTTTCCATATTGTCTCAAAGAAGGCCATTTGGCTAGGAGCTTACTCAGCCATATCAGAAGTTTTAGTTTTTATTTTATTTTACTTTAAATATTTTATTTATTTATTTGAGAGAGAGATCACAAGTAGACAGAGAGGCAGGTGGGGGGGGGGGGGTAGAAGCAGGTTCCCAGTTGAGCAGAGAGCCAGATACAGGGCTTGATCCCAGGACCCTGAGACCATGACCTGAGCCAAAGACAGAGGCCCAACCCACTAAGCCACCCAGGCATCACAGAAGTTTTCGTTTTTAATAGAGAAATGTAACCCATTTATATTTTCTGTCAGCATGCCTGATCTTGTTTTACATTCTTTACCCATACTTGTTGCTGTTTCTTCAGCTTTCTAGTTTTTGCTCTAAGAGATATTTTTTCTTTTATCTTCTCTCTAGTTATTTGAAAAATAAAAGGTGTAACTTAAATTCTAAAATAGTTGACTGTGGGGTGGCTCAGTTGGTTAAGCATCTGCCCTTGGCACAGGTCATGATCCCAGGGTCCTGGGATGGAGACCCCACATCGAGGGGGGGAGTCCCTACTCAGCAGGGAATCTCCTTCTCTCTCTGCTGCTCATGCTCTCTCTCTCTGTCAAATAAATAAATAAAATCTAAAAAAATAATAAATAAAATAAAAGTACCTGACTGTGTATTTCCCTAGTAATAAATACAACAAATGATGATGCTGTTACTCAGGATCAGCAAACACTCTCTCAAAGAGGAACACAATTCACAAATATCTAAGCAAGCAGTAACTACAAATATTCATTTACATTCGGTTCATTGGTATCATCAATTTTCTTATTTCAAGCATTTCTTTTTAGTAAGTTCATATTAAGAACTCTTTCCCCCAGGACACTTATTTTTTTCATCATTTTATTCTCTTTATTCTATTTCTACATACCTCTTATGTTGTTTTTCTACATCACTGATTTCATTTTCTGTAGTCTCAATTCTAAAAGGTAATGCTTCTAATGCTTTCATTAATTTAAATTAACTTAATCTTTTTTATTTCATTTAACTTTCTTTTATTTTAGCCAATTCCTTATAAAAAGGTTTTCAACTCAATCTGTCTTTTCTCTGCTTAGATCTTCTATATTACAGTCAATATTTCTTGATTTTTAAAGACTCTACACAGAAATTTTCTAATACTTACTTCTCTTTTCTACTTATTGTTCCCATATTATGATATTTTCTTTTTATATAACCTTGAAAAAGGAGTGATATGACTAATCTTGGAGAACCCCTAAAATGAAGATATGTGGTTTTTCCTTGGTTCCCCTCCCTAACCTCCCAGTTGTTCTTATGTCTCTGTCTCTACCGTAGTTCAATGTTAAAAAGTGATAGTTGGCACCCTTCCTTTGTTCATACTTACCACAGAAATACCAGTGTCCCCACTAAGCATAATTCTGACCTTTGAACTCACATACCCATATTTGATATCATATTAAGAAACTACCCATCTGTTTATCTTTTAGGAAGTGATTCTATCAAGAAAGAGGGTGAATTTTGCCAAATGTTTGTAGCCTTTATGGTGAACACAACTGGATTTTTTTCTCCCTAGAAATATTAATATGATATATTACATTTATTGTATGTGTGTGCATAACTTCTAGCCAACTTTCTAGTGATATCCAGCTTTTTATTTACTGTGGATGTGCCTGCCTGAGGAAGGATCACATAGTGTTGTTGCCTGTTAATCTAATACAGGATCATTCTTGGGCATTCTAATGCTGCCTGCAGCATTTTTATCGTAATAAACAGTAAATGTAAAACTAGAAAGACCAGAATGCACTCTTCTGAGTCCTAAACTTCAGTCAGTAGGGGACTTTCTTTTTTTACCACTCTGTGTTTTACTGTCAAAGAAGCACAGTTGAAATGAATTTACATATTCTAGTTCCCCATAAAAATGTATTCTTATTTTTTGATTGAAAAAGTTCTTAAACTTAAAATTTTACATTTTAAATAATTTCATTTACTTGCCTATTATCAATCTGTTGTTAGGGTCCTCATGTTCTTAAATATGTATTTTCTCTATTAGAATATCATTTAATTAACAAAGTTTTATTTCTGAACCTAAAAACTGAGTAGCATAGATATAAAATTTTAATTGTAGATTTTTGTTTTAGGCTTTTCTAATGACCTGACAGCATAATCTTTGAAAAGTAAAACTGTCTATTTGTATATGGGCCACATAAACTATTTCCTTAAATGATAAAAATGACAAATAAATCCTCTAATTGAGATTTTACAAAAATAAGAAATTAAATACAAAGTAGATCTAGATCTAATTTATCTGAAAATTTTCTAGCAATTCCCTATTCCTATGGATCTGATCCAAGATCCTCTGTTTCACTTTCAAAAGCCTTAACCAGATTATCCAACAAAATATAAAATAGTAGCATTAAAAATGTTACACTAGAACTTCATTTAAAATATACTAAACATATTTAAAGCCTGCAAGAAACTAGAAAAACCCCTACAGACTAACAAATAGGAGACTAAAAGCTAAAGCAGTAATCATCAGCTGATACTGGTTTGGGTTTTTTGTTTGTTTGCTGTTTTTGTTTTGTTTTGGCTTTGCAAAAATAGATACAAGCTTTATTGAAATACATTTGCTTATGAAATTTATATTTGTTTGTATCCCCAGGTTCCAAAAAAAAAAAAAAAAAGATTTAAGGAAGCTTATGAGATTAAATAAAATGCAACAAAGTAACACAGATTAAAAGTAGGAACACTGAAAAAAATAAATAAAAAAAAAAGGAGGATGAGAGAAGAAGAAAATGAGACATTAAATGAAGCTGGGAACAAAGCCCAAACTGCAGAGTTTAACGACTTGAATATTTGCTCTGGGTCATCTACAAGTTTGAATCTAAGCTTCCTAGCAGTGAACATGAAAAGGGAAACATAACCAAATACTCTATTGACAATGATTGTGAGATAAATATAAACTGGTGTTGTGAAATACAAATATTGACCCACCCCCGCAGCCCAGGAATAAGTCCCACATGAGTAGTGAATGATTCTTTAAAGGTACTGTTGGATTCAATTTGCTAGTATTTTACTGAACACTTTAGCACCCATGCTCATCAGGGATATTGGCCTTTAGTTCTCATTTTTTAGTGGGGTCTATACCTGGCTTTGGTATCTGGGTAATGCTGGCCTCAGAATTAATTTAGAAGTTTCCCTTCCATTTCTTTTCTTTTCTTTTCTTTTTTTTTTTTTTAAGTTTGGGTTGTTCTTTTTTTATAATTATTATGTTCAGTTAGCCAACATATAGTCATATAGTACATCATTAGTTTTTGATGTAATATTCACAGATTCATAAGCTGCCTATAACACCCAGTGCTCATCACAACACGTGCCCTGGTTTGAGGTTTTAACAACTACATGGGGGTATAGAGGGTGCAGCCTTGGGCCCAAGCAAGACAGGAATTCAAAAGTAGGACATACAGGCAGTCACTCATTGTTACCTTATTCCCTTCACCCCCACCCCCCAAGTTTTGCATCCTTTTCTTCTCTTCTACAGGATTTTTCTCCCTTAGGTTCCTAAACTCTGGTGTTGCTTTCACTTGGCTATCAGTTTTTTTCCCATTAAAATTACTGATTGCTGGGGCGCCTGGGTCGCTCAGTTAGTTAAGCAACTGCCTTTGGCTCAGGTCATGATCCTGGAGTGCCAGAAACAAGTCCTGCATCGTGTTCCCAGATCGGCAGGGAGTCTGCTTCTCCCTCTGACCTTTCTCCTCTCATGCTCGCACGCTCTCTCTCTCTCTCTCTCTCTCTCTCAAATAAATAAATAAACAAACAAACAAACCAATTAAGTAAAAAATATTAGTTGCTTATCAAATGTTTCTGATCACTTTCTACTAAAATTAATAAATTGTCTATTAATTGACAATTAAGCTATAGGCTGTTAAGAGATGAGGGTATGAGAGTAGCTTCCATCAACAACAATAATCCCCATTCTTGTTCATGAAGTTGATGCTTTACAACTAGAAATGGAGGCAATGAAATGAATGAAGTGGAAGAAAATTAAACAGAGAGGCTAAAAAAATTAATGAAGGAGAAAAAATGTTTTTCTCACCTGAGCACTATCTTCTGAATCTTTAACCTCCAGATTATACTGTCTTTATTAAATGACAGACATCACCACCTAGTTGTACAAGCCTGAAATTTTAAAGCAGTTTCTACATTTTCCTTTCTCTTTTCCTTAGTATTCAACCCATAACCAGGTGCTATCCATTTTACTTCTTGACTATCCTTCAGATCTATCTTCTTCATATCCATAGGTATCACCTTATATCAGACTTTCTGAACCTCTGAACTATAGACATTTCTGGCTAAATAATTCCTTGTTGTGGGGGGTAGCCATGCATACTATATGACATTTTGGCAGAATTCCTGGCTTCTATAGAATGACTAGAGGCCGACAGCAGTACCCACCACCACCCTGCCTAGTTATGACAACCAAAACTACCTTAACGTTGCCAAATAGCCCCCTGGTTGACAATCACTGCCTTATAACAAGCTAGCACCACTTCTCACCCAGTGTACTGCAAGATCTCCTAAGATGTCTTCACTGAAGCCACCATATTAACGCACCCTACTCCGTAACCACTCTGTACACTACACCCAGTGACAGTCCACCTCTGATCTTGTCAGTCCCCACTTAAAGTACTTCAGTATCTTCCCACTTCTCTTAAATAAAATCCAAAAAACTTTGGATTTTATTATTTTTCTTCCTTTTTTAAAATTTTGTTTATTTTTCTTCTTTATTACAGGTTTATAAAGTCTAGCTCTCACTTCTCCAGATTCACGTTGTGCCTCACTGCATCCTACTCCCCCCTCCTCCGGTTCTCCCACAGCACTGGCCACCTTTCAATTCCTCACATGCGTCATGCTCTCTCCAGCTACTGGGAGAACTCTCTGGCGAGAAGATTCTTCCCCCACCTCTTGTAACACTCCAAGAATTAGTAGATACTATTTTATTATTTTTTTAATGATTTTATTTATTTATTTGACAGACAGAGATCACAAGTAGGCAGAGAGGAAGACAGAGAGAGAGAGGGGAGAAAGTAGATGCTGTTTTAAAACAGTAACAACCTATGTTGAGGCTCTAGATTAAAGGCTATGACCAAGGGGCGCCTGGGTGGCTCAGTGGGTTAAAGCCTCTGCCTTCGGCTCAGGTCATGATCCCAGGGTCCTGGGATCAAGCCCCACATCGGACTCTCCACTCAGCGGGGAGCCTGCTTTCTCCTCTCTCTCTTTGCCTGCCTCTCTGCCTACTTGTGAGCTATCAAATAAACAAATAAAATCTTTAAAATTAAAAAAAAAAAGCTGTTATCTAAAGAAAAAGTTGAATGCATTTTGTTGGTTGGAAATCAACCAAGTTGTTGGTCTTTTTTCTAGGACAGAGTACACAAAAGTCAGTGATGACCAATAACGAGAAATGATAGAGGACAATGTGTTAAGAGTCACAATATCTAGGTTCTAATCTCTCCTCTGCCATTGATTATCCATGTGATTTGTTGCTAACTTCAATTAACTTTTCTAGTGTACAGCTCTATCTGTTTGAATACATGTAATCACAACCACAATCGGGATGCAAAACAGTTCCATCAGCCCCCACAAAAAATCTCTCATTTTGCCCCTTTGCAGTCAAATGTCTTCCACTGTAGTCTCTGGCAACCCCTGACCTATTTATTCTTTGTCCTACACATTTATCTTTACCTGGCATATATATACATGCCATCTTCTTTAAATTAAAATATTAAGCCATTCATGATGATCACTTGTCTGCCATGGCCAAAAAACCAAATATGTAACAGTATCCTTCTATGGTTCACATTTGTGGTTAATGCCCAATTTTTTCAATTCCACATCTTAAACTTTCAGTCTTCTCTGGAAAAGTGGCTCTACATGCTACCCTGGTGGGCCTGTAACTTTGCTCACTCTACAAAGCTACAAGATCCAGAATGTTCCTTAACATTTCCTTGTGGCAGTCCTTCCTCAGTTTATCATAGCCAACTGCAATTTTCTTTTCAGTGGTCTTTACTGGTGGTAAGGGAGGCGGCAAGCTTGCTCTAGCACCTTGCTAATTATGAACATAGCTTGTCACTGAGTGTCTGAAGATAATACTGATGACACTATTAGGTCAACAGTCAGCTAAAGGAGAGTCTTGATAAATGATGTAATATGAAAAAACTCACTGCCTTGTCTCATAAGGTTGCCACCCTGATAAATCATAAGAATGCTCTCCATAAACTTATATAAATTTTAATAAATGCCCCTGACAGAATCATTCATAATTTTCTTGTAGTGTAACAGATTAGGTATAATTACACTTGTTTGAATAACTGGATTCAGAGGTATTAGTAATTGGGGTGCCTGAGTGGCTCAATCGGTTGAGCATTGGACTCTTGGTTTTGGCTCAAATCATGATCTCATGGGTTGTGGGACTGAGCCCTGCAGAGCATGGAGCCTGCTTCAGATTCTCTCCCTCTGCACCAGCCCCCACTCACACTCTCTCTCTAAAATAAATAAATCTTTTTTTTAAAAGGTACTAACTAATTAATGTCTCCCACAAGTGCTTCTTTGTTGTTGTTTTTTAAAAAGATTTTATTTATTTGAGAGAGAACATGAGGGTGGAAGCAGAGGGAGAAGGAGAAGCAGACTCTCCGCTGATCAGGGAGCCTGATGCGGGGCCAATCCCAGGACTCTGGGATCAAGACCCAAGCTCAAGGCAGACGCTTAACAACTGAGCCACCCAGGTGCCCCACAAGTGCTTCTTTAGAGGTTAAGTATTAGAAACTACTTATATGCAAGCAAGAGTTAAGTCTTTTTCTAAGATTCAGTTAGGAGTTCTCTATCTTTTATTTCATTGAGTTTCTTTTATGACCCCTAAAAAGCAATTAGAAAGACTTGTATTTCTGAGACAGAGAAACTGAATAATTCCATAAAAATCTGCTTTTTGCTCCTTTTCCTGCTTCTATTCTTGCTAGGACCTGTACCCCCACCCCACTTTACACATTCCTTAGAATACAAATAGTGTATGTCCTCCTTGTAAGGGACAAGAAGTTCATGACTTCTTCAAAAACAAATAACGTCTAAGGAAGAACCAGATGACAATGACTGAGCAAAGCTGTCAAATGTGTATTCCAGACCACCAGCGCTAAACATCTCAACACCAAGACACCTCGGCTCCAAGGAATAACGCCCAGGGCTCATCTTCATTCTCACTGGCTCCTGGATGCCTGAGAGGACACATGCACCACACCGTCGTGATCCTTAATAAAAAATGCCAGACCCCAAATAAAGACAGAACTCATCCTCCTTTCTTTTCCAAGTCTCCCAGTCGCTTCGTCTGTATCTGCCCTCTCTGTACATTCAATAAACTCTGCTCTCACTTCTTGCTGCTTTGCATTTGCCAACCTGCACAAAGCCAAGGACCTCTTGGCTAGTCCTACAGGACCCCCTCCAAGTCTTCAACATCATTTTTTGATATGAACTTAAATCAAACACTCAGAGAAACACAGCAAGTCTGTCGAACACAGGGGATCACATGGATTCACCTCACTAAGAATACCAACTGATTTTTTAGATTAAGTCCTTTAAAAATTAATGATAAGCAAAGTCATCAGATTCTATTAACACAGTAAGATGAATATAAAAAGTATAGATTTTTTCAAAGCTTGTCAGTTTCCACCTAATTGGATGAGACTAGCACAATGTTTGTTTTTACCTTCCGGTGGCCTGTTGGATGTTGCCACAACGACGACCCCATTTTTGAACAGATTTTCAAAAAGCTGTTTCAGAATCATGGCGTCAGCAATGTCAGTGACCTATGGACAACAACACATTTGTTTTATGTTAATTTCACTTCTGCTCTAACAAATTTGCTAATGGCTCATCTTTTTTTTTTTTTTTTTTTAAAGGATGGAAGTGAATTCCAAGAGAAAAATTCTAATTATCACCATGAAGAAAAGAGTAGATAATTAAAAGCACGAAAGACTGTATGATAGTCTTTTAAACTTGACTCTTTCTTTCAAGCCTATCATTTCTAAGCAAATTATCAAATGGTTCTATGTTAACTTCTTTTATAAACTACAGGTGGAGAGCACAGATAATTGTCCTAAACATTTAGGAAGTCTGATTAATTAGAACTAACATGACCAAATCCCTCCTCCTACTCCCATCACACACTCCATCCAACCGCCCCCCCCCCCGCCCCTCAGGGCAAAAAGAGGAGAGAAGGGAAAAAAAGAAAAAGAAAAAGAAAAAAAGAATAATAAACAAGCCAATTGAGATTTCTAATACCTTTCTGGCAAAGGTCCCTGAAAAGGTGACTTTAAATGGTCATGGGACTTTAGAAATAAGGACAAATAGCCAGTGAGACATAATCAGCTGCTGTTGAAAATAGAATGATATGACATAGATACTATTGTGCAATTGTTGCACAAAACAATTCAACAGATGGCCCATCACAAAAATAAGCAATTTCATTGTTCTTTTTAAGTGCCTTCTATTACTGTCCATGAATAATCAAAAGGCACTGCAGTCACTTCCAGCACAGCCAGCCTCTGCTAACCTTCGCAAACACAAATATTCCTTCTATTAAAAAAAGAGAGAGAAAGAAAGAAAAACTTACAAGCATGGTTCATGCAGGACTTTAAAAAATTACTTCTGACAAAAGCAGAAATGTGTAATATAGATAAAACCATTCCATCTAAGTTACAGAAATGCATATATCCTCTAAATTTTTTTAAAAATCCACATTAGTAAGCTTACTAACTTTTTAAAACGCTTTTTAAAGTCACAAAGAAATAGAGAAATTAAGGAGGGAAGGAAGTTGAGTTCAAAAACAAATGTATAGTGAAGGTAGATATTAATCATTGCACCTTCCCTTAAAAATTTAATAATATGGGTTTAAAAAAAAAAAAATTTAATAATATGGGTTTTAGATACTTTTCAAGTAAAAATATTTTGATCTCTAATAGCATTTTAGATCATCATAATAAAATCTGTTTTATATTCACAAAACATATCATACAATAAAAATCATTGTTATTTTTAAACTATGTTAGAGCATAGAAATTGGGGGAATTCTTTCAAATTAGATAAAAATACTTAAAGTTACCAACTAAGAGGCTGTATAACACAACAACCAACCACCTGGCTTACTCAGGTCTATGTCAGTTTTCTCTTTTCAGCTGATGTTTTATGCAAAAGTTTCATTATTCCTTTCCCACTTGAACAAAAACCAAACCAAACCAGGAAACAGGGATGTGCAGAGCTTTTTTTTTTTTTTTTGGTCTTTTTTTGCTGTCTAGGCTATAATTTTAAAACATTAACTAAAAAACTCCTGAAGATTCCTTAAATTAAAAAGACTTCAGGAAATTAGAGAGTGGTGAATAAAATGAAAAGGAAAGTCGTACTATTTAATTATTTAGGAAAGTGATATTTAATTTGGAGCTTAGGATCACTGTCAAATTTTGCTTCCGCAAAAATACTCACAGAGAAGGCCCTTTTCAAATGCTTAGACACCAGTGGCATTTCTGATGAGAAAGCAAACAAGCTTGCAAATTTTAGAAGCTAGTGCACTTTTAAATTGGATTCCCAATACATTGACTTTGAAAGAGAATGCTATCAATTAAAAGTTGCCCAATTTTAGAAAATAAAAATGGTCATTTGACTATCTATTTCAATGGTTTTGAAAAAAAAAAATTAAAAACAGCTTTTGTGCCCTACAGTTTAGAAAAGTGAAGAGACATTTAGCTTTTAATGGTGCAAAGGTTTAAGCTGGAAGTTGAAGAAAAGCAAACAATAAAGACTTGTGGTTGAATCATAATTTGTTGTTTTTGTATTACAAAATGTCTTTGCTCTACCAGAGTAAATTAACTTGGAGAAGCTATGGCTAATTAATAAAGCAGGAGTCACTTGGGGTAGCCGGGTGCCAATGTATACTCTTTTGATCTTGTCCCTGCACTTGCTCAGCTTTGCTGGGGAACAGTAATTTTACAGTAGAAGTGAACAGAAGACAATTGGCCACACATTCTTGGAGAGCGGGCTTTTTTAGCACCCGGCATTTCATTACCACCAAGAACAAAAGAGAAGGCTACAGATTACCAATAAGGGTAGTCTGCTAATACAGAGAGGGGGAGACATTTCATTAGCATTAAAGAGAAAAGATTTTTTATGACCTAGAGTTGCTTTCCATTATGACTCACTTAAGTAAAAAAGAAAAAAAAAAAAAATCTAATGGTTAATTTACATATGTAAGTGCCTGAGTCTCAGTCACCACTGATTGGTACAGTGCCATGTAATGAGTGACAAACATAAGCATGCATTATCAGTAATTAGTATTAGCACAAAAATAAGCACCTATTTTTTATTAGCAGTTTTTAATAGCTTTCCTGTTTTACAAAAACGGTCAAAACTATTTTTTAAATGATATTGATAGCTTATAGAGGAGAATTTTGCATGATATTCTGCTCATCAGAATTCTTTTTTTTTTTTACACTCTATTAGTAAAACATCTATCCAGTGGCCCTGAAAGAGAGAGGAAAAAAAAACTTTCAAGAAGAAAAATCAGTTTCTTTCAGTATTATACCTTCAGAATCATAAACGGGTTAACAACAACAAAAAAAATGTAAATATTCAAAGTCAACATAACAAAGACCCTAAAGAAAACTTTGAGGAAAAGCTGCTCTTTTATCTTAGCAACTAGAACACATAAAAACAACCTACCAAGAAAAATTTCTCAAACAGAATGTAGTATATTTGACAATCTGGCAAAACTGAAATGCTATACTTAGTGAAATAACCAAGCTAATGAGGAATACATTCTGCAAATGTAATCTGAATGCTGCCAAAACATAACACAAAAATTCTCCAGATTCAAGAACACATGTATTCTTGTTTTTAAGCAGCAATAATTCTCTTTCAGCTCCCTAGTAAAATAAATATTATATTAATTAACACCACCTAAAGGCCAATAATACCTAGTTAAAAATCAAGAACTAAGAGGATTCAATTTTAGAAGTGAAGTGGTGATTGTAGACATACAATTGTTAAAAGTAAAGTGCCTAAAAAATTCTTTTCTAGTAAATCAGCAGTGTACTGTACCAGGATTAATAGGCTTAAGGATAATTTTTACGTCCTATTATTAAAACATCTACTAAAAGTCTATCCAGCTCCAGATCTGTATATTTAAATACATAATACAAGACATCATATGCCAAAGAGAACATGTAACATTGCTGTTACTACTAGTGCATTAGAGCACTAATGATGAATTCGAACTGAGTTACCAGCTGTGTGACCTTAGACGAGTTAGTTAACTTCTCTGACTCTTTATTTCCTCATCAGTATAATGAAGGTAGTAATAATACCTATTCTGCAAAATTGTTACGATCCTTACAGTAAATCCTCAAGAAATGTTAGCTAGGACTATTATCTGTGTATGGTATATATCCTAGTATAATTACATGCTATTTATATATAGCTGTATTGAATTTTAGCTGTAGATGGGAACAGTACACAGCACAGTAGTTAAGAGCATAGGCACATAGTACTCAAACAATAACTAATGTTATAACAGAATATACATAATAGGTGGGATATAAGCATTCCAATAAATGGCATTGTCTCAGATAATTCATAAAAGATGAATTTTAACTAGTTACTAAACAAATGTAGAAAAATTTCAACTATATTATTTCTTAAGGAATATACATTAAAACAAAGACCTACCATTTTTCATCTATTAGACAAAAAATGTGAAGATATATCAGAATGTTGACAGGAAAATTATGAGATATTATTCTATATATATGGAAGTAGGACTTATTTGAGAGACTACCTCAATATTTACGGTTTGGTACTAGGATTTATTCATTCATTCTTTTACTCATTATTACGCATTCGCTCATCCTCAAACATTGTTCTAGACATCTGAGATACATCAATTACCAAAACAAAGATTTCTGCCTTCAAGAGTACATTATTATACATATAATATATAGCTAATAAACAGTAAATATAATTAATATATATATACATGTCAGAAGGTGATTTATGTTATTATTTTTAAGAATGGTTTTAAAAAGGACAATAAGGGAATTTGATTAATGGCAAACCACAATTTTATAAGACTAGGTCTTGTTAAGGAGATAACTAAGGAAAGATCTGAAGAAGTGAGAGACTCTTTGGGGGAGGGAGGCTGTGGGGGAGAATGCCCCAGGCAGAAATTTCAGTGCAAAGGCTCTGCTTTTTTGTTCTAAATTATGTGGATGTTGGGAACCAGAGTGCTGCTACAGCAATATTTTGGGGGTATCCTTTTACCTCTGAATTTTAGAAAAAGGAGACAAGAAGAGATCTAGATTAGCAAAAAATCCAGTTTTGGTATGCTAGAGGAACTTTTCTAAAACCAGTAGAAGACAGTCCAGATATTGAACTTGGAGATCCAGGTTCTGCTCAGGGATCACCTCTGTCCTTAGTGGACATATTCTTCCCCTTACACTCTTAGTTTCTCTGGTTCTTCTCAACAGTGGGTATATACAGATAATTGGCCTTTTCTCACATATAGCGGTAAACTCCAGGCTTGGAGGCTGGAATTGCAGAGGAAATAAAAGAACAAAACCACTAATATTTTTCATCCTAGGACATGCAGGCCAACTCTGTTCAAAGGCAGAGCGTTCTCTCATGTTGTCAACTCTAACGTAATAGAATGCTACATTCCAGTAGCATTTGTCATCAAATAAAAGCAATCAATTTGATATTCAGTCTGGTTTTAGTATCTCTGAGCATATCTTCGTCAGAGCCCTAGTGGGAAAGAGGCATTTGGTATAACATCCACTATTAGCTCTGGTTCCCAGATCCAACCCCATCAAGGCTGTTTGCAAGCAATCGGCACAGGAGACTGAGCCAAAGTAAAGGGGTTTACTGGAGACTCCAGGATGCGAACAGCACGGATAACACCTGCTGGGAACGGGAGCCGCGCAGCTCTGGAGACCTCAGCAGCTGTCCAGGGAGCAGCCTTGTAGCCCTCCCCACTAATGTGAATCAGTTATTTCCTATGTGTCTTTGTTCCTGCTTCATTATCATGTGGGACCTGACCTCAGTGCCTTTTAGTTCAGAGACAAGACAGAGGACATGACGGGCCCAATCCCCGGGGCCCACCACACAAGTGCAATGTTGCTGGCAAGCTTGTAGGCTTGGTATTCAGAGATCAGATGTCCAGACATGGTCCATTTGACTGTGGGTCAGATCGGATCCTACAGTATGGGATAAGGCTCTTTATTTAAGGCAACTGGGATGGATGAGTAAACAAATGAATGAACATCAAACCAACTCTGGACGGGGCAGGCGATGATCACTCGGTCATATCGACTCTCTCTTTGTTAGCAAGCAACATTTTACAACTGAGGGGCCTATCCCCCACCTTGATCTCCTTTATAGTTAAGATGTAATTTGAAAAATCATTTTTATTGCTTGCCTTTCTTTTGCAAGACCCACTCATTTAGAACACAAGCATTCTGAGAGTTGCTTTTGTTGCCTTCTTCCAACCATGCATTGAACACTCTGAAATCTGAACTCAATGGAGAACACCCAGTGCAACTAGAGAGGTTTCTGTTAGGGCTTCAATATTGGGGTGGCATTATGACTTCCATAGGTCTTAGGCATTTCTACCTTCATGAGTCCTCTCCTCAATGAGAAAATGCATTTGAGGGGTACCTCAAGAGGGGTGGCTCAGTCAGTTAAGTGTCTGACTTTGGTTCAGGGCATGATCCTGGGGTCCTCAGATCTTAAAATTTTTAAGATCAAGTCCAGCATTTAGCCCCGTGATGAGCAGGGAGTCTGCTTCTCCCTCTCCTCTGCCCCTCCCCCACCTCCCCAGCTCATGTGAGCAGGCACACTCTCTCTCAAATAAATAAATAAAATCTTTAAAAAAAAAAGAAAAAGAAAGAAAGAAAGAAAAGAAAATGCATTTGAAAATATGTGTGTTTACATTCATAAGTAATATTTTATGACTGGGTTGGTATAAAATATATAGAGATTCAGGCTGAATTCATTATGATATGTTAATTTTTTTCTGCAAATTTTAAAAGAAATTAAAATATTTTCATGGACCCCTGAAAGTATCAAGGTCCCTAAGTACTGTGCCTAATACACCTAATGGGTAATTTGGCCTTGCTTGCCATTAATTCTCTGAGGATCTCTTTTGCACCATCAAATTGTAATTGGGTCTTAACCTTCTTAAATAGTCTTGCCGATGGTCTGTGTGTCACAGCAACAGACTTTACTTTACTTTACTCCAAATGTTTTAAAATTTGCAATTTTTACGCTAAAGGTCATGATTTTTATATGATACCAAGGAAATTCTGATGCCTCAATATTCCTCATCTACATGAATATAATAACCATTTTATGGAATTTAAAAAAATATTTTACTTATTTATTTGCCAGAAAGAGATACAGCGAGAGAGAGAACACAAGCAGGGGAATGGGAGAGGAAGGAGCAGGAGCCCAATGCGGGGCTCGATCCCAGGACCCTGGAATTATGACCTGAGTCAAAGGCAGACACTTAATGACTGGGATATCCAGGCGCCCCTATTTTATGGAATCAAATGAATAACGATTTTATATATATAAAAACACTTTGTAAACCATGAATCATATACAAAGTCTAGGTATTAATATACTTTTTTAAAAATTTAACTTCAATGTCCTAATCAAAAATTTAACTGTGCTAACTCAAGATTTTTTGGCGATAATGTGATTAAGAGATCATAATGAGAAAACAAGAGATGGCCTTCACTGATTTATCACTGACTTTTACTGTTGACAACATAACTGTTAACTCAGTACTAAACAAGGCCCTTCTCTTTATGCAACACATTAGTGTGCTTGGTACACTTCTTCAGAGCAGAACATAAGCCCTTCTTTGGAAGACCTTTGTAGAAGGTGGTGGGATGCCTGTGTGGCTCAGTCAGTTAAGCATCTGCCTTCGGTTCAGGGCATGAACACAGGGTCCTGGGATCAAGTCCCACATCAGGCTCCTTGCTCAGTGGGGAGCCTGCTTCTCCCTCTGCCTGCACTTCCCATGCTTGTGCTGTCTCTCTCTCTCTCTCTCACTCTCTGACAAATAAATAAATAAAATCTTAAAAAAAAAACAAAAAGGTGGTGAATGTCAGGCTGTCTTAATATGACTGAAAGGAGAAAGAAAGAAAGATTCCTCCTCCCCAGATGGCTCAGTGTAACACCATTCATGGTGAAAGAAGCTTTACAATTCAACTAGGACAGTCCCCTTACTTCATCACAAATGTGTTGTGAAGCTTAAATAACGTGTGTGACTCACCCAAGGCCCACCACAGAATAGGCACAAAATAAATGTTAGCTTCCTACCCCTTCAAAGTTCTCTGGACCTTTATTCTAGGCAATCAGACACAGCACTCAGCTCCAGAAATACTCAAAAGCTCTGGGTGAGAAGCCCTATTTTTAAGCTTATATTCAATAGTTGTGGATTTTTCTATTTTCATTCCAATAATCAGTTGCTCTTATGGTAAGCATTATAGAAAAATCAACTACTACATTTCAGAACCATTAAAAGAAAGCAAATAAAGAGGAAGTAATTCTTAACCTAGAGCATTTATTATTATTATCATTATTATTATTATTAAACACTGGGATACAGAAAAAGCATAAGACCTGGCATTTGCCTGCATGCCATATTTGCTCTCATAAGAAATAAAAAATCAGAAAATAACTTATTACCAATTTAAAGGCACAATTTCAGAGAATCCTAAAACTAGCAGAAACTCTGAAAGTTCAACTAAGGCTAACTCCCTCCTGTCATCATAAACAAGTTGTGAGACTTAAATGAGATGTGTTAATCACTTGTTTTTTTTTTAATATAACACTAAAAAAAAAAACGCACAAACATCTTTAAAGACATTATTTTGTAATCATGACATTATCACCACCATGGTTCAGGTACAATATAAATCCATGATTCTAACATAGGGGTGGGCAAACGTTTCCTATAAAAAGCTGAGTAGTAAATATTTTAGGTTCTGTAAGCCACTAGCGGTCTCTGTTCATTTTCTTCTTTCTTAAAAGACCCTTTAAAAATATAAAAATCATTCCTTTCTCACCGGCCATACACAAGCAGATGGGCCAGATTTGCTCTGTGTGAGCCAGTTTGCTAATCCCTGGACTAGACAGTAAAATAAAGTCATAAGGGGTATCAAAGCAATTTATAAACAATCGTAAAATCAGGAACAGAATTTAAATCTTCACATGTCATTCAGAATACCATTCCACATCTATGAACACCTCTACCTTACCTGAAACTCATCGAAACACAGGAGACATGCTTCTTCGCTGATTTCTTCAGCTATGGGGGCTATTGGGTCATATGATTTAGCCATGAATCCCGGTTTCCTTTTTGGCAAACTCTGTTTAAGGCGGTGTATTCCTTTAATGGATGAAATTAAACACAAATCAAATACTGTATTAATTGTATATTTTAGGCAACTATAATGTATCTTTTAAATTTCTAAATGAAGCCTTAGTGTGAACATCAAAATTAAGTTTAAAGGCCACATAAAATCAAATGTGATCACTGAAAACCAGTTGTATTTTCTCAACCTCAAAATAAGTTGTTCACTTCTTCATGCATTCCCGAGGTTGCAAGAATACTTTACAGTCGTTCCATCCCCACCCTTCAGTCACTTCCGAGATGACAAAGTGACAGCCTAATGACAAGATGGTAACTAGGCGGATCAACAGATCATCAGCCTTACTGTGGAGGGTTTCAGGGATGCGGGCAGAGGAGGTGATCCTGCTTACGTCTGGCATACGTCACCAGGATGTTTCCTTTATCTCTAGGCAATCCCACTTCACTCCCTATATGTGTACTAAACCCTGGAAGTATTAGAAGAAAAATATTTTTCTTCTAATTAGAAATAAATTAAAAATTTTAAATTATTTTAAATTATTTTAAATTAAAATTTAAAATAAATTAAAAATATTTTTCTTCTAATTAGAAATAAATTAAAAATTTAAAATTATTTTAAATTATTTTAAATTAAAATTTAAAATAAATTAAAAATATTTTTCTTCTAATGCCCTGAAGAGCTTACAGTATAGCGGGTAGACAAATAACGCACAACCAACATAACCTGAGAACTCAGACAAAGCAGTAAGGCACACATACACACACATGAATGCCTACCTGCCATGGTGACCAAGACGAAAGGACCTAATCTAGAAGGATTTCTTGAAATAGATGAGTTTTTAACATTTCTTATTGATCCTTAGTAGAAAGAGAAAATACCTGACCTTCCTTTAGTAACCTCTCCTCTCTTAATGGGAAGTACTGAAGTTGTCTTTAAAACCAATGTTAAGGGGCACCTGGGTGGCTCAGTGGGTTAAAGCCTCTGCCTTTGGCTCAGGTCATGGTCTCAGGTCCTGGGATCAAGCCCCGCATTGGGCTCTGTGCCCCGCGGGGAGTCTGCTTCCTCCTCTCTCTCTCTGCCTGCCTCTCTGACTACTTGTGATCTCTGTGTGTCAAATAAATAAACAAAACCTTTAAAATACATAAATAAATAAAACCAACGTTAAATACACCATGAGTTGTTTCGTGATAGCACAAAACAAATGAAACCAAATAAAACCTCACTTTAAGCACGCTAATTTTTTAAAAGATTTGAAAGATTAAGAATTTTTTGAAAGATGATGACTGTTTTGTGATGTTTGCCCACTTAAAAATCCCTTCTTTTAGACCATTTCACTTACTTTCATGAACATCTAGCATGAAACCATGAAAATGAACCCGCTTCTTTCTCTTCATCTCCACATAAGCATAAAACATGTCCATCACCATTGTTTTCCCTGTACCTTAAAAAAAAAAAAACAACTATTAAACAGTATGTACTGATTGCTCTAATGATTGTTCATTAGCTTTGGGATAATGAAACCACACTCTTCTACTGGAAAGCTTAGGACTATGTTACTTTTTTAGAAAGGAGTGCTTATTTTTTATGTTAAAGGAGCTAAAAATAAAATGTTGATATTGCTCTTTTCTGTCAAAATCCTGTTATTAGAAAATACAACATTTACTTAACATTACAGGGACAATTTCCCCCACAAAACTGTGTAAATCTACCAGCAAGAGCTACAGATTATTCTTTCTTTAGTTGCTCTTCCAAAAGACAACAATCTGAATAAAATAACTTAATCAATTAAGTAAATATTTATTGGGCCATAATAAGCAAGAGGAGCAGTCTTTGGGAAATTCAAAGATGAAAAATAAAAAAATAAAGATTAGTATCTAACATAAATGCTGAAAATAAATAATAGATGTATGTTAGAACTGCAAAATTGCCAATTTTAACACTTTTTTAGGTAGGTTTATCTTTATTTCTCCTTGTGTATCCTACAGTATTTCCTTTATAAATGTTGATACTATGTTCTATTTAAGTCTTTTATTTTAGTTACAGTATAGTCAACATACAGTGTAATATTAGTTCTTCCGCATACAATATAGCGACTCAACACTTCATACATGGCCTGGTGCTCATCATGAGAAGCGCCTTCCCTAACCCCCATCACCTATTTCACCCATTCCCCACCAACCTCCCCTCTGACCACCATCAGTTTATTCTCAATAGTTAAAAGTTTGTTTCTTGGGGTGCCTGGGTAGCTCAGGGGGTTAAGCTTCTGCCTTCTGCTCAGGTCATGATCCCGGGGTCCTGGGATCAAGACACCCATTGGGCTCTCTGCTTGGTGAGGAGCCTGCTTCCCCCTCTCTCTCTGCCTGCCTCTCTGCTTACTTGGGATCTCTCTCTCTCTCTGTCAAATAAATAAATAAATAAATCTTCCCAAAAAAAAGTCTGTTTCTTGCTTTGTCACTTCTTTTTCTATGCTTCCTTTGTTTTAGGTTTTTAAGAACGTGTCCTTAATATAGAACACGTTCTTAAAAAGCTGAGAACATTAATCTTTCAAATTAAAGAAACTGAAACCATTAAGCCTTGTAATTTCATTGCCTAATTTTCAACACTGAAACTTTTAGCCATTGTGATTGCTTTAGTAATCAAAGAGTCACATTTAACAAAGTACGCACAGAAAGTCTTCTTCCCTCGCAGAAAGCCCAGAACTTTGGGGACATGGGTAGTACGCAAGCTCGGGTCAGACCCAGCATTCCTCAGCAGGCCAGGCCAGGCCAGGACAGGCTGGTACTGTCCCCGATCTTCACGGCTTCCCCCAGCACCAGCCCACCCCAGTGTAATCCGCACCTCACAGGAGCTGCAAGTAGTCACAGGTAGCTCAAGATGTGAGACCTAAGTCTTAAATCTATTTGGCTTTCCTCCATTCCACAGGACTTTGAGCCCATGCTTATCTGAATCACCAGAAAGTTTTTTGTATATGAAAATACAATTCACCAAACACATCTGGTCATTAATGAAGAAACCAATTTGATTTAAAGGGAAATTTTTTGCAAAAATATTTAATATAGGGCGCCTGGGTGGCTCAGTGGGGAGGGCCTCTGCCTTCGGCTCAGGTCGTGGTCTCAGGGACCTGGAATTGAGGCCCGAGTCAGGCTCTCTGCTCAGCAGAGGGCCTGCTTCCCCCTCTCTCTCTGCCTGCCTCTCTGCCTGCTTGTGACCTCTCTCTGTCTGTCAAATAAATAAATCAAATCTTTTTTAAAATTTTAATATAATATTTCTTTATACACTGAGTGGCAGCAGATTTAAATCATTACATTAATGCAAAAATTTAATAAAATTTTAAACTCTTCTGCATGAAAGACAGTATACTTGTAGATCCAGAAAAAAAGTCATGATCTAACCAAAAATGTGAATAATATATATTTAAATGTAATCTTTGTGCTCCTCCTTAAAAAAACAGGCCTAAAATATAACAAGACCATTATATAAAAAACTTCTGGAGATAAAAGCAAAAAAAAATCATAAAGGCAAAAATGGCTACATGAAATTTAACCTTCTGAATATCAAAATCACTATAAATAAAATTAATATCCTTATTTATTAATCAATATATTGTTACTGAATACCACACATGAGGACCTATCCTGGGTGCTCAGGATCTGGAAGTAAACATAACAGACAAAAATCCCTGTCTGTCTTATCATATAAAAAAATGGGCAGAAGATATGGACAGACACTTCTCCAATGAAGACATACAAATGGCTATCAGACACATGAAAAAATGTTCATCATCACTAGCCATCAGGGAGATTCAAATTAAAACCACATTGAGATATCACCTTACACCAGTTAGAATGGCCAAAATTATAAGACAGGAAACAACATGTGTTGGAGGGGATGTGGAGAAAGGGGAACCCTCTTACACTGTTGGTGGGAATGCAAGTTGGTGCAGCCTCTTTGGAGAACAGTGTGGAGATTCCTCAAGAAATTAAAAATAGAACTTCCCTATGACCCTGCCATTGCACTCCTGGGTATTTATCCCAAAGATACAGATGTAGTGAAAAGAAGGGCCATCTGTACCCCAATGTTTATAGCAGCAATGGCCATGGTCGCCAAACTGTGGAAAGAACCAAGATGCCCTTCAACGGACGAATGGATAAAGAAGATGTGGTCCATATACACTATGGAGTATTATGCCTCCATCAGAAAGGACGAATACCCAACTTTTGTAGCAACATGGACGGGACTGGTAGAGATTATGCTGAGTGAAATCAGTCAAGCAGAGAGAGTCAATTATCATATGGTTTCACTTATTTGTGGAGTATAACAAATAGCATGGAGGACATGGGGAGTTAGAGAGGAGAAGGGAGTTGGGGGAACCATGAGAGACTATGGACTCTAAAAAACAATCTGAGGGGTTTGAATTGATGGGTGGGTGGGAGGTTGGGGTACCAGGTGGTGGGTATTATAGAGGGCACGGATTGCATGGAGCACTGGGTGTGGTGAAAAAATAATGAATACTGTTATGCCAAAAATAAATAAAAAATAAATTAAAAAAAAAAATCCCTGTCTTCATGAAACTTGAAAGACTAGCCTTACATATCTTTAAATATGAAGAACTCTTAAAAACTACAGTGGTGTTTTTGGGGTTTTTTTGGTCTGTCCTAAATCTCTTACTTTTGAAAATTTCTATACTTAGCATGATTCTACGAGAATATCAATCATAGAATGAGCCAATCAAAATACCCCTATACCATATACACTGTAGTTGGCCCTGTAAGGGGCACATGACTCAGTCAGGTAGGTGTCCTTCTAGAGGCAGTTAATGTGAATTCTGAAAATGAGAATCTTCTCTTCTCTTTTTAAAGGAGCAACCTAGAAAACTCCAGAAATCTAAACAGTAAAAAACTGGACCAAGAATGAAGCCAATGACAAAACTATGAAAGAGAATGAAAAGCAGAACCAAAAGGTGAAGGAAAAAGGAAATGGAGGGAAGGGGAGAGAGATTCTAAAAATATTACTTATATATTAAATACAGATCTGCCCACAGCTAAATCGGACCACTATTCAACTCCATAATTAAACCAGCCATTAAATTTCTCCCCTGGTTCAGCTAATTCAACTAGCTTTTTTTTCCTCGCCACTACAATTGAAAGAATACCAAACAGGACAGATTTAACAGGGAAAAGATAAAAAGATGATCAATGTACAAAAACACATGAGTAGTCAAATCACACAAAAATATAAATAGCTTTAAACACATTTTTAAAAGTTTAATTCTACCAGAAATAAAAGGAATACAAGTAAAAAATACTCATGATATACCATTTTTATGTTGGTGAAGATGTAGGAAAACACTCTAATATACTTCTGGTGATCGTATAAAACCAACTGTTTTGGAAATCAGTTTGGTAATGTCAATCAAAAGGTAGACAAGTATTTAAAAATACTCAGAACCAAAATCAATACTGTAAGGATATTTTTGCTCCCTAAATTATTTTAAAGCTCAGTGCAATCCCGATCAAAATCAATTTAGAAATAACTCATCAACATGATCCTAAAGTCAATCTCCTGATTAAAAATATAAATAAATAAAAGTCTAGCAATAAGCAACTGATTAAGTGAATTGAGTAACATTCATATAATAAAATAGTATATACCCAGTAAAATAAATGAAGTGGATCAGTATGTTTTGATACTACATGATATCTAAGAACCACAATTAACTGTTAAAAAATAAAGTACTTAACATCTGAATAAAATAAAAGCACCCACACTTTAAAAAATTCTCCTGAGTGGCTATTTTCTTTTTTTTTTTTTTTAAGATTTTATTTATTTATTTATTTATTTGACAGATCACAAGTAGGCAGAGAGGCAGGCAGAGAGAGAGAGGAGGAAGCAGGCTTCGTGCTGAGCAGACAGCCCAATGTGGGGCTCGATCCCAGGATCCTAAGATCATGACCTGAGCCGAAGGCAGAGGCTTTAACCCACTGAGCCACCCAGGCGCCCCTCTTTAAAAAGTGTCAAAAAAAGGACACCTGGGTGGCTCCGTCAGTTAAGCATCTGCCTTAGGCTCAGGTCATGATCCCAACCTCCTGGGATCGAGCCCTGCATTGGGTTCCTTGCTCAGCAGAGAGCCTGCTCCTCCCTCTGCCTGCTACTCCCCTGCTTGTGCTTGCTCTCTCTCTCTCTCTCTCTCTCTCTCCTCTCCCCACAAATACATAAAATCTTAAAAAAAAAAAAAAACTTAAAATAAAAAAATTAAAAGAGCCAAAAATACTCTAAATCAAGAACAAGTAGCAAGTGGGGCGCCTGGGTGGCTCAGTGGTTGGGCCGCTGCCCTTCGGCTCAGGTCATGATCTCAGGATCCTGGGATCGAGCCCCACATCGGGCTCTCTGCTCAGCAGGGAGCCTGCTTCCTCCTCTCTCTCTGCCTGCCTCTCTGCCTGCTTGTGATCTCTCTCTGTCAAATAAATAAATAAAAACTTTAAAAAAAAAAAATAAGCAAGTAATCGAGGAGGGGAAGGCAAGGAGGAAAAGAAGAGAAACTAACTACACAATAAAAATGTGTTATGAAATTAGAGAAATTATACTTGAATGATACTGGATTTTTTTTTTAAGTCAACTAAAGCAATTAAGCAGACCAAAGGATATATCATAACTGTATATGAAAAAAATAATTGCTAATGACAAATGCTCAGCCATTTGAAAAAAAAAAAAAAACTAGATTCCTACCCTCACATTTCACACCAAAATTAAATTCAGATGAATCAAAGGTGCTAAAAAATATGAAAAACCCAGAAGGTAAAATGTGTGAACATGTGTATCACCTTGGAGTAAGAAAAGCTTAGCAATGTGTATCAAGAAAATGAAAACTTTTGAGAGACTGTGTGAGGGTAACTGTTCCCAGACTTGCCATCCAATATAAACAACTAGAAAACTGGAAGAAATACATGAAATTAATATTTTCAGACACTGGAAAATAAAAATACAAGACTCTGATCCCTGATAGGAGAAAAAAACAAGATGAGCCCTGTATCCCTACAGCTTTGGTCTTAGAGGCACCCTCCAGATGGCTGCACAGAACTCCTGCTGCACAGGACTCCAAGGAAAACACCTAGACTTGGGTTATGAAAGATCAGAATTATGGGAGTCTAACGCCAGTGAAATTTGCAAAGCAAAGTGCCAGGGAGGAGGAAGCTATCTATGAAGAAGAGCTCCAGAAATCAACATGTGGGTACTCTTTAAGTCTTTGGCTGAATACTAGTTGCTCACGTTGGGGTGATACTCTATGATGTGAGGTAAAGAACGGACACCAGGAAACTAAAATGAGTAATTTCCAGAGATACTAAACTCATGCAACAACTTGGATCTAAGAAATTACACTGAGTGGGGAAAAAAAAAAATCTCAACAGGTTATGTACTTTTCCATTTATGTAACATTTTTGAAATGACGGAATTTTAGAAATGGAGAACAGACCGATGGTTGCCAGGACTTAAAGAGGGTGAATAGGTACAGCTACAAAATTATGAGCAACACGAGGGAATGCTGGTCAGTACCAGTTCTCTCACCAGCGGTAAATACTATGGCGGTAAATACATGAACCTACACCCGTGATAAATTGTACAGAACTAAATACAAACACATAAATGAGTACAAGTAAAACAAGAAATTTGAATAAGATAAGTGAACTGTATCAATGTCATTCTGTTTGTGATATTTATACTATAGTTTTGCAAAATGTTACTTTTGAGGGGAAATGAGTAAAGTGTACACAGATATCTCCAAATTATTTCTTACAAGTATGAATCTATAATTATCTCAATAAAAATTTCAATTAAAAAAATACTTCAGGGGGTACCTGAGTGGCTCAGTGGGTTAAAGCCTCTGCCTTCGGCTCAGATCATGGTCCCAGGGTCCTGGGATTGAGGCCCACATCAGGCTCTCTGCTCAGGGGGGGAACCTGCTTCCTCCTCTCTCTCTCTCTCTCTCTGCCTGCCTTTCTGCCTACTTGTGATCTCTATTTAAAAATAATAATAATAATCCTTCAGGGGTGCCTGGGTGGTTTAGTATGTTAAGCATACTACTCTATATCTCAGCTCAGGTCTTGACCCCAGGGTCGTGAGTTCAAGTCCCATACTGGGCTCCATTCCGAGTATGGAGTCTACTTAAAAAAAAAAAAAAAAAAAAAAAAAACTTTAAATGAATCAAGCTGGCATGTAAATAACTCCTTATCAAAATAAAATTCAATATATATATTAACCATATAATCATCACATTTGAAAAAATGTTTGACAAAAGCCAGCTCACATTTGTGATCAAATCTCTCAGCATACTAGGAAAAGAAGCATACTTCTCAAACTCATAAAAAACAAATACAAGAAGAAACCTACAATGAAAAAGATGTTCAACATCACTAATCATTTGAGAAATGCACATCAAAAACTTCAGTGAGCTACCGCTTCAACATCCATTAGATGGCTATTACTGTTTTAAGAAGAAAATAACAAATATTGGTAAGGATGTGGAAAATTGAGGACCCTTGTGCATTGCTGGTGGGAATATAAATAGTGCAGCTGCTGTGGGAAACAGTACAGTAGTTGCTCAAAAAATTAAACACAGAGTGGTCACATGATCTACCAACTCCTCTTCTGGGTATATGCACAAAAGAACTAAAAGCACAGATTCAAACAGATATAGCAGTATTATTCACAATAGTCAAAAGATAAAAATAACCCAAACATCTATCAACAGATGGATAGATTAAAAATTGGTTGCATATGCTGGAATACTATTCAGCCTTAAAAAGTAATGGAATTCTGACAAATTCTACAACATAAATGAACCCCAAAGAAACTACAATAGGTGAAATAAACTAGACACAAAAATTTAAATAATATATGATTCCACCATATATGAGATACCTGGAGTAGTCAGATTTACAAGGACAGAAAATCAAAAGGTGGTTGCCAGGGCCTGGGAGGGAGGGGCATATGGAATGGGGAATTATTGCTTATAGGTACAGAGTTTCAGTCTGGGAAGATGAAAATGTTCTGGAGATGGAAGGTGTGATGGTTGCAAAACAATGCCAAGGTACTTAGTGCCACTGAACTTTACAAGTAAAAGTGGCTAAAATGGTAAATTTGACGTTATTTATTTTGCCACATTAAGAAAAATTAATATATTTTTTAAATCCTACAATTAACATCATACTTACTAATGAAAGACTGAACATTTCTACCCTAAAACTTCACACAAGGCAAGGATATTCATTCTAACTACTTGTATTCAGCATTAAACTAGAGTCCTAGCTAGTGCAATAAAGCAAGAAAAAGAATCAGAGGACATGCATGTTGTAAAGGAAAAATTGTCTTTATTTGCAACAGCATGACTGTATACATAAAAATTCCTAAAAATCTGTCAAATAACCACTAGAGTATATAACTGAATATAGCAAGGTCACAAAAAAAATCAATTGATTTTACTACTGGCAGCAATGAGTTGGAAATTAAAATTTTAAAACATAATACCATTTGCAGTGGCATTAGAAAACACAGGAATAAATTTATCAAAAGATATGGCAGAACTCTGCATTACAACCTATGAAACAGTACTGAGAGAAATTAAAGATCTTTAAAAATGAAGAAACATACCATACCCATAGATTGGGAGACTTAATCTTTATTTAAAAAAAAAAAAATCAGTACTTATCAAAAACATCAATATTTTAAGTTATCAATTCTTTCCAAATTGATCTATAGATTGAATGTAATCCCAATCAAAATCCCAGGAGGATTTTTTTTAAAGGAAATTAACCAGACAGTTGTAAAATATATGTGGAAAAGCAAAAGTCATATTCTATTCTATTCTAGCCAAAACAATCTTGAAAAAGACAGAGCTGAAAGACACATTACACCACAGGAATGCATCAGCAAAGCCCAAGTTGTAGGAAATCCTACAGGACAAATTAGTTTATATATGTATGTCTGTGTGTGTGTGTGTATATATATATATATATATATATATATATATATATATATATGTGTGTGTGTGTGTGTGTGTGTGAATTTTGCTGATGCATCTTTGTTGTATGACATCACACACACACAAAGAGACTAAAGACTTAATATCATATTGAAAACAAACATTATGACATAATTAGAAATCTGAGTAACTACTTAATGAAATTTAAAATAATGTTAATTTTTAGAGTGTGAAAATGGTATGTACTTAAATTTCTACTTCTTTTGTATTCACTCTTTCTCTTATTTCTACCAATACCTACTTTTTTTTTCTACTTCTAACAGAGACTAGTAGATATACCTTTCCTCTGCACCAAACAGTGTTGAGGGAGAATATGAGGGAAATGTTAAGTGTATGACACTACCAAAAAAGGAAAGAAAAAGGTAACAAAGATCCTTCTAAAATGTAAAATTCTTTCAATGTGGCTATACTAAGCACCATTAGATTTAGTATGGTAGGCAGAATATGAGGGAAATGTTAAGTGTATGACACTACCAAAAAAGGAAAGAAAAAGGTAACAAAGATCCTTCTAAAATGTAAAATTCTTTCAATGTGGCTATACTAAGCACCATTAGATTTAGTATGGTAGGCATGAGCCTGTGTGTGGTGGATTTCAGAGACGCTAAAAGATTTCTCTGCCCCAAATCACCAAGTGGTCAGCTTGATCACTACGTCCCATTTCATATATACCAAGTTTCAGTGAAATGCTAACTCTTAGAAAACTCTTTAAAAAAAAAAAAAAAAGATTATTTGAGAGAGAGAGAGCAAGCACAGTGGGGGTGGGGGAGGGCAGAGGGAGAGGGAGATAGAGAAGCAGGTTCCCCACTGGGCAGGAAGCACAACACAAAGCTCGATCCTGGGACCCTGAGATCATGACCAGAGCTGAAAGCAGATGCTTAACCTGCTGAGCGACACCGGTGCCACTAGATGACTCTTTTTATATGCAAATGTATCAGTGATGGAACCTACTCAACTAATGGAACCCACTAAAATTTTAGCAAGTAATTTAGAATAGTTTAGATAGAAACAGCTTAGAAGTAGTTCAGACATTTAGCTAGAGGACAGATCCTGGGATAATATGAGCCCAAGCAGTTTAGTTTAACTGGTAGAGGAGAAATCTGTGCCCTGTGGAAGGTCCAGCATGAGAAATCCTAAGGCCCAAAAAGATGAAAAGCAGGAACAAAACCTAGCATGCCAACACTTAGTAATGCATATTAGAGACACTAGACCAGTGTTTTTCAAACTGTCTCTACAACCAGAATTGTTTTTTCAGACTAGAACAGAATAGAAAATATCCAAATGTATCACATATAAAGGTAAGTTTTCTTTCATAAAATTATTTTTCAGGGGTATGTGTGCATATGTGCACCCGTAGACACACATACATATTTAGGTCAGAATGTAAAAATATTTTTACTGTGGGTCATGTTCAAAAACATTTCAGAGCCATCGCAAGAATCTATAAGCTTTGGGTAAGCAAAGGCTGTGTCTGCTTTTATTCACCATTATATCCGCAGAAACAACACAATGCCTGGCACACAGCAGATACTCAATAACCTTTGTCAAGTGAGCTCAAGAATGAGGGCAGATGTCGGGGCGCCTGGGTGGCTCAGTGGGTTGAAGCCTCTGCCTACAGCTCAGGTCATGAATCTAGAGTCCTGGGATAGAGGCCTGTTGTCTGGCTCTCTGCTCAGCGGGAGGCCTGCTTCCCTTCCCCTCTCTGCCTGCCTCTCTGCCTGCCTCTCTGCCTACATCTGTCAAATAAATAAATAAAATCTAAAAAAAAAAAAAAAAAGAATGAGGGCAGATTTTGTAAAACTGTGAGGAAGAAACCAACACTGAATTTTATCTACTTCACAATTTTGCTTTGGTCTCTATAGTATCCTAAATAAAACCGTCTGTTTTTCTCAAGAGAAGTTTTTTTGTTCTTTTTTTAACCAGGGGAGCAATTGGGTCCTCCCTCACCCAAGCCCAGAATTTAACCAGGAGGCAGCAGAAAAGGGACTCATAAACAAAAATGGACTTTGATTCTCTCCAAATGTACAGGAGGCATCAGTAACCCTGCCATCACCACAGCAGTCTGCTAGTCAAGAGCTGGAACCTAGGTGTAAGAAAGCCAACCACACTGGGGGGCCTGGGTGGCTCAGTCAGTAAACATCTGCCTTTGGTTCATGATCCCAGGGTGGCTGGATCGAGTCCTGCATTGGGCTCCTTGCTCCGTGGGTAGCCTGCTTCTCCCTCTGCGGGCTGCTTTCCCTGTTCGTGTTCTCTCCCTCTCCTTTTCTCTCTCTCTCTCTAAATAAATAAAATCTTAAGAAAGAAAAGAGAAGAAAGCCAACTATAGGATAAGAATGAAGCCACAAAACACTCATACTGCAGTGTTTGGCTTCTGCATGAGACACGCTAAGCACTTTATTAATGAAAACATTTCAAGGTTGAATCACTGATGATAATGCCTCCAGTTTACATATCAACTCTATTGGGGTTCCCTAGGTTGAGGGTCCATCTGAGTCAGAGCTCATGACATCATGACAGAGCCCAGGACAAGTACAGAATAAGGAGCAGAAGGGGGTACTCCGGAACAGACATCTTTCCCATTGAGTAGTCTTCAATATTGAACACCTGTTTCCCAAGTCTAAAATGGAAAATCGTAACACAAACAAGCTTATGAGAACATTCTGAGGGTATTGTCCCAGAGAGATAACACCTCCTCCCCCGCAAAATAAGAATCTGACCTCTTCTACTACCTGTTTTGTAAGTATTCTAAACTAAACTGAGTGCAGTCATCAAAATGTTCAATTCCCTTCCTACTGTATAATTCCTTTCTCTTCCCCTGTCTGCACTGTAAAGACATTCTTAACCAAAGGTTGCCACACGCCCAGTTCTGTGAACAACCACAGATGTTACCATATCCTTTCTAATTCTTTCAAGCACT
Organism: Mustela nivalis; assembly: GCF_964662115.1. Lineage (NCBI taxonomy): Eukaryota > Metazoa > Chordata > Mammalia > Carnivora > Mustelidae > Mustela > Mustela nivalis. Next base: position 23,440,590 of record NC_139024.1, read on the forward strand.
CAGCTGAATTACATCTATCACACCTCCCCTCAACTTATTAGCACATGGCTGTATTTTCCAAACTAAAATCTAATAACTTTTATAAGTTTGAGGTATTATTGGGTGTTTTTTTTTTTTTAAGTCCTTTTGCAGAAGTAGAAAGTTGTGTTTTACTAACAATCTCCATTTATGGTTAAGTGGCTGAGGTAACAGGAGAAACAAAGATGTTGATTTTAGCAATGACTACACATGAAAGTGAAGATATAGGAAGTAAATGTTCTCCAAAGAGGCAAAGAATGGGAGACACAACAGAATGAGAGCTGCTAGCAGTACCCAAAGGTGTGGACACGTAAAACTGCTTAAGCACCTGGTATAAATTGCTTTCTAAATAAGAAGAAAGCCTGCGCTGTTCTCAAAGATACCAATTAGCCAATGAACTAAGTAAAAGAACAGCTTGAGCTTCTTTGACAGTTTTCAAATCTGTAAGCTCCAAGAACATAAAGAATCTTAAGGGGCAAGCTCTCTCATTCACTTGTTTATGAGCTCACCAATCCTTTTTATTAGACTTGCTAAATCTGTAAGTATAAAACAGGCATCCAAAAACAACTAAGAAGAGGGAGGACCCAGGAAAGAACAGTTGGATCTTTAAGGCACTGTAACGACTTACTAGGCTCCTATTGTTTTTCTTGTCCTGAAATTCTTACTAAGAACCTTTGCCACAACTTCCTCATGTTGCAAATTGGTTTTATGGCTGTAAGGGGAGCCTGAGGTTTATCACCTGAGGAGCAAAACTGATTTTGCTATATGTAAATGTCTATTTTGACTAAGAAAATAAAAGAATTGATTGATAAGCAATAAGACCAAATAAAGTAAGAGTTACCGTCATGATGTCAGAGAAGGTGGGTAAATAGGGAGAGGTTTAGAATTAAGAGGGAAGGAAACTGAAGGCAAAACACCCACGCCAAAAAAACAGACAATTTCACCAAGAATGAAGTCGGAAAAGAAGCAAGACATTGACCCATTAGGAAAATCTAAAAAGTAAGCAATAGCTCATAAGGTTTCTAAGAAAAGGTGAGTCTTTGTGCCCAATATATGGATGTGAGAGACCAAGGAAACGTAACCACTCATTCATTAAGAATATCCACTAATAACTAAAGATAATAACTAAATTGAGGACAAGGGTTAAATTGTGAGTAAAAATATGAGTAGACATTAAAAGTAAAAAAGACACAGACCTGTACCCCTGGGGCTAATGATACATTACATGCTAATTAAAAAAAAGTACAAAAGAGCAGCTTATTTTTTTAAGGATTAGCTGAGTCAAACAGAATTGAGCAATGAGATTCTGATTTATTTAAGAACCTATTTATAGATGATCACTTCCCTGAGATCAACTCAGCTTACACACTAAACAATGTCTGCACTCTATCACGCTAAGTAATCTTGCTTTAAACTACTGTCACACCCTGTGAGAAGCAAAAATGAAAACTAAGATAACTACCCCCTTCTTCCCCACCCCCCCCCCTTTTACTTTGCCTCATCCTATTCCCTAGCTGGTAGTGGACTGCAGGGTAGAAACAGAAATATCCCTGAATGAAAGCTAGGAACCTCCTGTTTGGACCACTCAAAACTTAACTTTAACACACTTACCAACATCTCCATAAACATACAGGCCCCTTGGAGGTTTGCTCCTTGAAAAAAGCTGCAAATTAAGAACAAATTATAAATCTCTAACATGGAAAAAATTAAATATCATCATATACATAGTGTTCCTAACTGTCAGATACAGAACTAAAATGGGCTATTGTACACAATAAGTACAAAATATTTGATGTAAAAGGCTACAAAGCCCAACTTACATTTTAACATAGGAGGTAAGAATCATAGCAGCCCAGAGCAAGGGCTCTGAAGTCACATAACTTGAGTTTACATCCCCTACATCATTTAGTAACTATGTAATCTTCCCCCTCTTTCCTCAATGGGCTCCCCTAACAGTAAGAGCCTCCTCGCTCATTCCCAGCAAGCAAGAGAACTGAAGAATTTTTCTAGAGACACTGAATCGTCTCCTGGAAAACAAAACAAAACAAAAACAAAAAAACCTGAAGGTACTTATGTGTGGATTTCTCCCAAAGAAATAACTGGTCTCTATTAGATCATCTTATGGTAGAGCACACCAGTCAACCAACCTCTTAAGATGGAACCTTCAGGGGCGCCTGGGTGGGTCAGTGGGTTAAGCCTCTGCCTTAAGCTCGGGTCGTGATCTCAGGGTCCTGGGATTGAGCTCCACATTGGGCTCTCTGCTCGGCAGGGAGCCTGCTTCCCCCTCTCTCTCTGCCTGCCTCTCTGCCTACTTGTGATCTCTCTGTCAAATAAATAAATAAAATCTTAAAAAAAAAAAAAAGATGGAACCTTCAGTTTGCTTGTTAGTATCTGCAAAGATTCTAAAATGAGTTGACACATAAGAATCAATATAAACTTCAAAAGAAAAATGTCCAAGGGGCGCCTGGGTGGCTCAGTGGGTTAAAGCCGCTGCCTTCGGCTCAGGTCATGATCCCAGGGTCCTGGGATTGAGCCCCACATCGGGCTCTCTGCTCAGCAGGGAGCCTGCTTCTTCCTCTCTCTCTGCCTGCCTCTCTGCCTACTTGTGATCTCTGCCTGTCAAATAAATAAATAAAATCTTAAAAAAAAAAGAAAGAAAGAAAGAAAAATGCCCAAGATGAAAATTGGAGACCAGAGCAAGGGTACAGAGGGGATAAAAACTCAAAGGAAACAGGGGCACCTGAGTGCTTCAGTTGGTTAACCATCCATCTCTTGGTTTCAGCTCAGGTTATGATCTCAAGGTCATGAGATCAAGCCCCAAGACGGGCTGCAGCCTCAATGGAGATTCTGCTTGAGTGTCTCTCTCTCCCTCTCCCTCTGCCTCTCCCCACTCTTACCCTCACATATGCGTGCTCTCTAAAAATAAATAAATATATATATATTTTTTTAAAACTCAGAGGAAATAGAGACTACACAGACAACAAAAGGAAAACTTCAAAATAAAACCATAATCTGGTGTGCCTGGATGGTTTAGTTGGTTAGGGGACCGACTCTTGATTTCAGCTCAGGTCATGATTTCAGGGTCACGGAATCAAGTCCCACATTAGGCTCCATGCTCAGTGTAAAGTCTGCTTGTCCTTCTCCCTCTGCTCCTCTCCCCACCCTCGCTCATGTGCAAGCATTCTCTCTCTCTCTCTCAAATAAATAAATAAATAAAATCTTTTAAAAATAAAACTGTAATCAATATAATTAACATGCTGAGGAAAATAAAAGAAGCTATTAAAATTATAAAGCAAGAACAAAATGCAATTTTGAAAAAGGAACATCAAGAACAAAAGAACATTTTGAAATTTAAAATATGGTAGCAGAGGGGAGCCTGACTGACTCAGTCAGCACAGCATGTGACGTTTGATCTCAGGGTTTTGAGTTCAAGCCCCATGTTGACTGCAGAGATTACTTAAAAATAAAAAAATCTTTAAAAAAATATAGTAGCAGAAATAAAATTCCAGAAAAAGGATTAAAAGATAAGCTTGAGGAAATGTCTTTAAAAAACACAACAAATAAATAACAACAGTAACAGATGGAAAATATAAGAATATTACTGGATTACTTCATCAGGAGGTCCAATATCGGACAAAAAAAGAGAATTCCAGAAAAAGAAAATAGAAGAAGAAGGACAGGAAGAAGTTATCTAAGAAATAATGCCAAGATTTTTCTCAAATCTGAAGGACTTGATTTCTAGACTGGGAGGAAGGAGTAAGGACTCAGCACAGGAAGGGAAATAAAACCTATACCAAGTCACAATCCTGAAATTTCAGATACCAGGGATATAAAGAATATCCTACAAACATCTGAGGTGGCCTTTGGGGAAGATGACAAAGGGGTAGGGGAACAGGTCACAAAGAATAGATAAAGACTTGAATAAGATTTGAGGGACAAAGATTTCTAATCTAATCCATCTAATCTATCCATCAAGTACAAAAATGCAAAATTGGCATTCCATACATAGAAGGTATTAAAAATACCTCCCCAACAGAAATAGGAACACCTTGGCTCCAGGTAAGACAGAGGATCCTGGAAAGAAATCCCCGGTAAGATGGAGGGTTGATCTAGAAGCACAGAGGCACAAGCAAATCAAGAAAGCAATCAAGTCTAGACCAAAAACAGGAGGATGGAGGACTCCAAGGAAGAAAAAAAATGGAACTTCTCTTTGCCTGATATTATTATCAACCCAAATAACCATCCTAAATTTTGGTTCACTTAGAAGAGTGAGTAACCTTCAAATTCTGCAACAGCTCCTAGACACCTGTGCAAAAGCCAAGGTAAGCTAGGGCAGAGAGAATTCGGAGAGGGTAACAGCAGAAAGAAGCCAAAGTTATGCCACTTGGCACAAACCAGAGCAGTCAGGATTTTGCCAGGGAACATTCTCAAAGGCTATGATATAATCTAGTTCATAATGGCTTTTGTTTTTTAATCTGTGGGCTCACTCCAACATATCTCAGAAACCTCTCCAGCTTTCCTGCTCCTCTTAGCTTTCTCTGCAAACCCAGGCCCTGACTCCAACACGCCCTTTCCCGAAGAACCTTCCCCATGGTTTAGGCAAAAGGATCTTCTTTGCTTTGATTCTGCCAGCTGGATGCCTTCCCTGTGTTCCTCTGCACATTAACTCTCCATCTATTCTTAAATCTCAACGGAAAACAGATTCTACTCCTGCCAAAACCTCTTAATTTGTTTTGTTTTAAAAATCTTATATGAGCCATTCTTGTACACTGGTTATTCTATTTTCAACTTGCCAGAAAAAAAGCATTATGCTCTTAAATAATTTTAGAACAGTTCAAATTAGAAAACTTGCATAGAACCTCATAATCTCTAAGTATATTCTATGTATTAGAAATCTTTTGAGAGCAACATTCTGTATTCTGTGAAGTGTCAGAGCAATTCATAATTCTTCACAGCACATTTTGTTAGAAGAGTTCTGGGTCTGCTCTAGTACTATTCACATGATATCATCAATATATGCTAAATAAATGAAGTTCAAGGCAAAAATTTAACAAAGACTGAGAAATAAAGATGACACGGAGATAATTCAATCAATGCTGCCCCAAAAAATATTATTTGGTTCTATCTCCTGTTTTACCCACTCTAGCTCAATTATCTTGGAAAGGAACATTTTAGCAAATATATTATACTACATATTACATATATATTTTCTAATTATATAACTATAATTATATAACTGTAACATGTTAGATACCATTAACCAAAAGAATATATACTCCAAGTATTTTTACTTCGAGAGGTAAGCTAATTTTCTCCTAATTTATTTTCAGTCTACCAAAAATAATTTAAATTATGTCAAGGGATTTAAAAATCTGTATTTTAAGGGAGAAAATCAGAATTGAATGGCAAGTAAGATTATAAAATGATCCTAAAGAAGTTTTAAAATTCTGTATTCATAGTAGCAAATTCAGGGAAGGGAAGGTTCACAGTTTTCTTCGAAATAACTAACTTACACAGGAACCCACATCATTTACATGCTCCTAATTTACATTTTCTCACAATTTATTCTATTTTTCAGTTCCATTAAACTTCCTTTCTTAATGTTTTAATTTCTCATATTTGTTCTCAGGCCTCAGAAAACTCCACCCGGTATCATTCCTCAGTGTTGACATTCTCCATTTGCTTCTCCCCCACTGTCTTCTCCCTCCTGCTCTGCACCCCAAGAGGGCTACCTAGCTGGCCGATTGCTAAATGGCCTCAGCCCTGGGACACATTACTTGCAGGAGATGGAAGGGAGGGAGCAGGGAAAAATGGGGCCATTCCTTCCTGTTGCCCCCCTGCCTCAGTGCTCTGTCTCTGGCAGAGCTGCATCCCTCCAGGACCATCAATCAGGCCTCACGCCACAGCTCCAGCCCACTCCAGGCTCCCTCTTTACCCCTCTATCCCTTGTCTGCTGTCTTAGGCCTGCCCTGCCCATGACTTAGTCATCCTGATTCAGTCTTTATTTGAAACATCTGTTGTGAACAGTTTCCTGCCAGGACTCTGATGCACACCCTACCCTTAAAATGCACACACTTAAGCAAGACAAAGGCCTGAAACTCTGAACATGAACAAGTGTCTTTAATGAACAGTTGTAAGATTTGTTATGTTAGGGGCGCCTGGGTGGCTCAGTGGGTTAAAGCCTCTGCCTTCAGCTCAGGTCATGATCTCAGGGTCCTGGGATCGAGCCCCGCATCGGGCTCTCTGCTCAGCAGGGAGCCAGCTTCTTTCCTCTCTCTCTGCCTACTTGTGATCTCTGTCTGTCAAATAAATAAATAAAATATTTTTTAAAAAAAGATTTGTTATGTTAATTGTATCTTTGGGAATTAGTAAATTAGGATGACAGCACTGTCTCTAATGGATTCTTGGTAAGGATCCAATGACACTATATTATCGACTTTGCAGATGGTAAGTTTAAAGATGATGTTGGAAGGTAGTGGTAACCTACCACCTATCTCCACTGGTACAAAACAGAGCAGAAGAGCTCTGGAACTAAACTCAAAAGATTTGGGCAAAAATGCTGGTTCTACTACTTATTAGCTTTGTGGCCCTGGGTAAGCCATATCAACTCAACAACCTGCCATTTCCTTATCTATCAGGTGCAGGGCAGAGCACAGGGGAGTTCCCACTCACTGCCCAGCTCTCTGTAACTAATCACAAGGGCCACTCACTCATGCTGAAGACTGCAAATGTCATGTTTTACTGATATCTGTTCCCATCAAAACCTAGGCACCATAAAAAGAAGGAAAGAAACACCACACCCTATAAGACACCCCTCTCAAAGATCCCAACACTAATATGCACTCAAACCATTTTCTATTTAATAAACTATACCAAACACATAAAGAATATACATTTGTAGCACCATTTCAGATATAGTCAATATGGTATACTCCAACTATAGTGTAATAAAATTAGAAATAAATGATGGAAGGATGGCTAAAAATAAGAAAAATCTCATACTAAGAAATCAACCTTCCTATCATGTTCACCCAGACTTCAGAATATTGCTGAAACAAGTCTGAAAAGCCCTTCAGAGTGTATGCTCTCAACAGTCCCTTCCTATTGCCAATAATTCTGTTTTACTGGTTAGTTCACTCTCTGTTTCTACAACAGTTCTCTGGAACCCTCTCAGCCCTCTTCAAGCCATCCTACACTTCCCCCCAACACTTTCAGCAGGTGTCTCCTACTTCTTAGAAAAACAGAAGGCATCAGGGTGGAACTCCTTCAACTTCCTATTATTATATGAAATTGCAATCTGACCCATATCTGCACTCATTTTCTCCTCTCTCCCACCTGTGACAAAGATGATTCCTCTTCCTATGTAACTTTCCATCAATTTCTGGATATCAGTCCTCACCTCTACCACCTTCCCAGGAACCATGTCCATCAAATTAAATGTTTCACTTCTCTTGTAATCCTTTTCATCAACAGCTTTATAACTGTGTTTTGGTGAATTTATTTTTAAAATCTTTAAGTGTGATGTCTTACAAGCAAGAGACAAACCCAAAAACTATAATGGAAAGGACAGAAACATTAAAGGCAGAGAAATTAAGCATTTCTGTTTGGAAAAAAAAAATGCTAAGAACAGTGAAAAGGCAAGGAAAAAATCCTGCAATATTACAGAGAAGAATTTGTTTCCTTAGTAAACAGGAGTTTTTATACAACAATAAGAAAACAAATACAAGTGGCTTAAACATTTGAAAGAATACTTATTCTCCTTCACAATAGAAGGTGTGTTTTAAAATAACAACGAAATACTGCCATGACAAAAATCTAAAAGTCTGAGAGAATACGGCATTGTCAAAAATGTAAGGAGGGGTGCCTGGGTGGCTCAGTAGGTTAAGCCTCTGCCTTCGGCTAAGGTCATGATCTCAGGGTCCTGGGATGGAGCCCCACATCAGGCTCTCTGCTCAGCAGTGAGCCTGCTTCCCCCTCTCTCTGCCTGCCTCTCTGCCTACTTGTGATCTCTCTGTCTGTCAAATAAATAAATTAAAAATCTTTTTTAAAAAATGTAAGGAGACAGGCAGGCTCATAAATTAGTAAGAATATGAATTGTTGCAATCTTTTTTTTTTCATAGCAGTGAATTTTAATGTCCTCCCCTTGGGGGAGGTCACACTGTACACTTTTGAAGATACCCCAAAAGTTGTCCAGTAATTCCACTTCTGGGTATTTATCCAGAGGAAATCAAAACACTAGTTCAGAAAGATATCTGCATGATATCATCACCCCATGATATTGTGACACCGTTTACAACAACCAAGACAGGAAAACAACCAAAGTGTCTACCAACTGAAAATCAATAAAGAAAATATATATGCTGGGATAACTGGGATATTATTCAGGTATAAAAAAGAAGGAGATCTTGCCGTTTGTAACAACATGGATGAACCTTTAGGGCATTATACTAAGTGAAATAAATCTGGCAGAAAAAAAAACATATACTGGGGTGCCTGCTGGCTCAGTTGGAAGAGCCTGTGACTATTGATCTTGGGGTTGTGAGATCAAGTCCCACACTGGGTACAGAGAGTATTTAAAATAAAATTTTTTAAAAAAAAGACATATAACAAATAATATCACTTACCTCTGGAATCTAAAACAAAAACCAAAAACTAAAACTCCTAGAACTCTCTAGTCAGAGAGCCTCCTCAAGTTTAGGAGACTTACTGTAGTAACCTAAATCAAAGAAGAAAGGATAAGAAAAGCAGGTATCAAAAGAATGTCATTAAAATTGTTTAAAACAACGTGGCTAAACTAACAACTGTCCAATAAAGAAATGTGGTGTGGGGCACCTGAGTGGCACAGTGGGTTAGGCATCCAACTCGTGGCTCAGGTCATGGACTCAGGGTCATGAGATAAGGCTCTGCACTCAGTGCAGAGTCTTCTTGGGATTCTCCCTCTCTCTCCCCACCATGCTTGGTCTCTCTCTCTCAAATGAATAAATGAATAAATCTTAAGAAAAAAAAATAATAACTGTGCTGATATCGTCAATGTTTGGGGTCCTGGCTATTACGCATTTGGTGATACACTCCAAACCATTGAGTTTAGTAAAATTTATGTTTTGAAGTTTATAGGCAGTATATAAAAGCCACTTTCCACCAAAGAATCTTTTGAACATAGGGTTTATATTTTAAAAAGTAAATATCCAGGGCACCTGGGTGGCTCAGTGGGTTAAAGCCTCTGCCTTCAGCTCAGGTCATGATCTCAGGGTCCTGGGATCGAGCCCCACATTGGGCTTTCTGCTCCGCTGGGACCCTGCTTCCTCCTCTCTCTCTGCCTGCTTCTCTGCCTACTTGTGATCTCTGTCTGTCAAATAAATAAATAAAATCTTTAAAAAATAAAATAAAAATAAAACATAAAAAATATCCAATCATTCTATCAAAGTTTTATGAGACATAATCAAATGCAAAGTGTGAGTCCAAACACACATACATGGTCAAAGGGATATTTAGGGAACTAATGAAATTTAAATGTGGGCTTCATATTTAGGGTTGCAAGATAAAATACAAGAGGCCCAGTTAAATGTGAATTTCAGATTAACATCAAATAATTTTTAGTATATGTATGTCCCAAATATTGCAAGAGACATACACACACTAAGTAAGTATTATTTATCTGAAATTCAAACTTATTTTGATATCCTGTATTTTTCTTTACTGAATCAGGCAACTCTATTTTAGATAATATTATTATAACAATGTTAAATTTCTTGGGTGTGATAATGGTAGTAACACAGTTATGCAAGAGGATGTCCTAGTTAGGAAATACATAATGATGTCTTTAAGGGTTAAGTGTTATTATGTTGCAACTTTCAGGTAATTAAAGAAAATATATATATATATTTAGAAAGAAAATGGGGCAAAATGTTAATCATTCATGAATTTAAGTGTATTGTTGCAATATTTCAAAATAAAACGGGGGAAGGAATTCGATGAGTCCAATATGGCAGAGGAATAGGAGACCATATGTTCCTCTGGTCCCAGGAATCCAGCTAGTAGCTATCAAATCATTCGGAATGCTTGTGAACTCAACCAGAGATTAAAAAGCAAGCACTTTCTGTAAGGTAGGAGATGTGGAGAAGTGAATCTGAGGCGATATATGGATAGATAACCCGGGGGGGGCTGGGAGCCTCCATCAGCCAGCAATGGAAAGTGATATAGCTGCTGAGCACAAAAGAAGAACTTTAAAAGTCTACTCCTGTGAGGGACAGCCCTGCCTGAAAGACGCTCAGGTGGCAAAGCAAGGCAGACTCCTAGGTGGGACAGCATGGTCTCATAATCCCTGGGGACACAGAAAGACTGAGGATGCCTGAGTGTAGCACAGCCCCCAGGCACGGGGTGGGAAAACCAGCTGCAATCAGGGAGCCCAGGAGTAAGCTCTGTTTATACCATAAATTGCCAACCAGCATGTTAGCACCACCACTTTCCAAGCAAGGGCCCAGCAAGCAACAGAATCACCAAAAGACCTCCCCTACATTCCCCAAGGACAAACGGTACAGGTGCATACCACAGGAGTTTGCAGGGTTTGGAGACTTTAAACAGGATCACAAGCCTGAGATAGAAACCCTTGATCACAGGCTGGGTGAGCACGGAGCGCAGAGACCAGGAAGATGGGAGTGATGGACTGCTTTTCCCTAAGGATGCACTGAGGAGTAGGGCCCCAGACTTTCAGCTCTATGGCTGGATATTGGGAAGCTGCCATTTTCATTCTCATTCCCTGAAGAGTCTCAGAAAGCCTTCAGGGAACAAAAACCACATAGAGCAATCCCAAGTACCTTACTTAGCCTGGCCCCTCTGGCAAGGGCAGTGCAATTCCACCAAGACAAAAACACCTGAGAATCAGTGCAACAGGCCCCTCCCTGAGATCAGCAAGAACATCTGGACAAGACCAAGTTTACTGATCCCAGAGGACTGCAAAACTCCAACGTTAGGGCAAAAAAGTATATAGAATTCATGAATTTTTCCCCATGATTCTTTAGTCCTTCAATTTTAATTTTGTTCTCTTTCCTTTTCAACCAATTTATTTTATCAACTTTTTAAAAAAATTTTTTTAATTTTCTTTTTCACACTTACATCTTATCCTTTCATTGTATTTAATTTTATTTTTGTATATAGAAGTTTTTCTTTCTTTACAATTTTGGGATGGAGTTTCTTCTGACAGACAAAATACACCCAGAATCTAGTGTATTACTCTGTTCTCTGCACCTGTTTGATCATATTCTTTTTTTTCTTCCTTTTTTTTGTTAGAGTCTTTTTAAATTTCCATCTTGATACTTACATTCTATCCTTTCGAAGTAATTAATTTTGATTTTGTGTGTATAGGTATATTTTTTTTTCTTTCTTTACAATTTTGGGATGAAGGTTCTTCTAACACACCAAAATATTCTCAGGATATAGTGTATTGCTCTGTTCTGTTCCCCTGTTTATACTCCTTTTTTTTTTTTTTTTGTCTTTTAATTTTCATTTATACAGTTACATTCTATTCTTTCAATGTATTTAATTTTATTTTTCTACATACATAATTTTTTCTTTCTTTATGATTTTGACATCTAGTTTTCTAACAAACAGACCAAACTACACACTGGATCAACTGTACTGCTCTGTTCTATTCACCTGTGTGATTATATTCTCTCTCTCTCTTTTTTTTTTTTTTTTTTTTCCAGTTTCAGGTCTCTTCTGATTTCGTGTATATTTCTTTGGGGTCATTGTTGCCATTTTAGTATTTTGTTCTCTTGTTCATCCATTCTTCTCTGGACAGAATGAAAAGTTAGAAAAACTCACCTCAAAAAAAGAGAACAAGAGACAATACTGACTGCCAGTGACCTAATCAGTATGGATATAAGTAAGATGTCAGAACTAGAGATCAGAATAATGATTACAAAGATACTATATGGGCCTGAAAAGAAGACACTAGAGAATCCCTTTCTGGACAAATAAAAGAACTAAAATCTAACCATGACAAAATCAAAAAGGCTGTTAATGAGACACAATAAAAAATGGAGGCTCCTATTGCTAGGATAAATGAGGCATAAGGGATAATTAGTGATAAAGAAGAGCAAATAACGGGGGTGCCTGGGTGGCTCAGTGGGTTAAAACCTCTGCCTTCGGCTCAGGTCATGATCCCAAGGTCCTGGGATTAAGCCCGTCAGGCTCTCTGCTCAGCGGGGAGCCTGCTTCCCTTCCTCTCTCTCTGCCTGCCTCTCTGCCTACTTGTGAGCTCTGTCTGTCAAATAAATAAAATCTTTAAAAAAAAAAAAAAGGGCAAATGACAGAGAATAAAGAAGCTGAGAAAGAGAGAGATAAACAACTACTGGGTCATGAGAGGAGAATTCAAGAGATAAATGATACCATAAAATGAAACAATATTAGGATAATTGGGATTCCACAAGAAGAGGAAGGGGGGGAAGAAGGTATATTAGAGCAAATTATAGCAGAGAACTTCCCTAATCAGGGGAAGAAAATGGGCTTTCAGGTCCAGGAAGCACAGAGAACCCCCTTCAAAATCAATAAAAATAGGCTAAAATCTCAACATAGAATAATGAAACTTGCAAATTTCAGGGACAAAGAGAAAATCCTAAACACAACTCAGGAATAAGAGGTCCATAACCTCAAGGGCAGAAACACCAAACTGTCAGCAGACCTATCCACAGAGACCTGGCAGGCCAGGAAGGATTGGCATGATAATATTCAGAGCGCTAAATGATTAAAAGATGTAGCCAAGAATACTCTATCCAGCAAAGATGTCATTCAAAATAAAAGGAGAAATTAAAAGCTTCCAGGACAAACAAACTAAAAGAATGTGATCCCTGAACTAGTTCTGAAGAAATATTAAAGTAGATCCTTTAAGTGAAGAGAGAGCCCAAAAGTAGCAGACCAGAAAGGAACAGAGACAATACATAGAAATAGTGACTTTACAGGTAATACAACAGCACTAAATTCCTATCCTTCAATAGTTACTCTGAATGTAAATGAGCTAAATGCCCCCAATCAAAAGACACAAGTATCAGATTGGATAAAAAAGCAAGACCCATCAATCTGCTGTCTGCAAAAGACTCATTTTAACCCACTGAGCCACCCAGGTGCCCGGCAAAAGGCTCATTTTAGATGCAAAGACACTTCCAGACTGAAAGTGAGGGGGTGGAAAAGTCATTTATCATGCTAATGGACAGGAAAAGAAAGCTAGGGTAGCAATCTTTGTATCAGACAAATTAGATTTCAAACCAAAGACTGCAATAAAAGATTAGGAAGGATACTGTATCATAATTAAAGGGTCTATCCAAAAAGATCTAACAATTAGTATTTATGCCCCTAACATGAGAGCAGCCAATTATATAAACCAATTAATAACAAAATTAAAGAAATACATCAATAATAATACAATAGTTGTAGGGGCATTAACATCCCACTCACAGCAAGGAACAGATTATCTACATAGACGATCAACAAGGAAATGAGGGCTTTAAATGACTCAGTGGATCAGATGAACTTAACAGATATATTCAGAGCATTTCATCCTAAAGCATCAGAATATATATGCTTTTTGAGTGCATATGTAACATTCTCCAGAATAGATCACATACTGGGTCACAAATCAGAGCTCAACCAGCATGAAAAGACTGAGATCATACCATGCATATTTTCAGACCACAATGCTATGAAACTTGAAGTCAACCACAAGAAAAAATTTTGAAGTACACAAATACATGGAGGTTAAACAACACCCTACTAAAGAATGAATGGGTCAACCAGGAAATTAAGGAAGAATTTTAAAAATTCATGGAAACAAATGAAAATAAAAACACAACTGTTCAAAACCTTTGGGATGCGGCAAAGGCAGTCCTAAGAGTGAAATACATAACAAGGCAAGCCTTTCTCGAGAAATAAGAAAGGTCTCAAATACACAACCTAATCTTACACCTAAAGGAGCTGGAGAAAGAACACCAAATAAAACCTAAACCAAGCAGAGAGAATACAGATTAGGGCAGAAATAATAGAAATGGAAACCAAAAGAACAGAGCACATCAACAAAACTAGGAGCCAGTTCTTTTAAAGAATTAGTAAGATTGATAAACCCCTGGTCAGAATTATCAAAAAGAAAAGGACTCAAATAAATGAAGGACCCAAATAAATAAAATCATGAATGAAAGAGGAGAGATCACAACCAAAACTGAAGAAATACAAACAACTATAAGAACATATTATGAGCAACTATATGCCAACAAATTGGGCAATCTGGAAGAAACGGATGCATGCCTAGAGACATATAAACTATAAAAACTGAAACAAGAAGAAATAGAAAACCTGAACAGACCAAAAATCAGCAAGAAAATTGAAGCGGTAATCAAGAATCTCCTGAATCCAGGGCTGAATGGCTTCCCAGGGGAATTCTAACAAACATTTAAAGAATTAATACCTATTCTTCTGAAGCTGTTTCAAACAATAGAAATGGAAGGAGAACTTTCAAACTCATTCTATGAGGCCAGCACTACCTTGATCCCAAAGCCAGACAAAAACCCCTACCAAAAAAGAGAATTACAGGCCAATAACCCTGATGAACATGGATGCCAAAATTCTGACCAAGGTTCTAGCCAACAGGATTTACCATGACCAAATGGGATTTATTCCCAGGCTGCAAGTGTGGTTCAACATCTGTAAATCAATCAATGTGATACAATACATTAATAAAAGAAAGGATAAGAAACATATGATCCTCTCAATACATGCAGAAAAAGCATTTAACAAAGTACAGCATCCTTTTTTTATTAAAACTCTTCACAGTGTAGGGATAGAGGAAACATACCTCAATATCATAAGAACCATAATATGAAAAACCTATAGCAAATATCATTCTTAATGGGGAAAAACTGAGAGCTTTTCCCCCAAGGTCAGGAACATGGCAAGGATGACCATTCTCACCACTGTTATTCAAGACAGTATTAGAAGCCTTAGCCTTAGACACAAAAAGAAATAAAAAGGAATCCTAATCAGCAAAGAAGTCAAATTCTCACTCTTCATGATGACATGATACGCCATGTTGAAAACCCAAAAGACTCCACCCCGAAATTGCTAGAAATCATAGGATTCAGCAGAATATTAAAACAATGCACAGAAATCAGTTGCATTTCTATACGCGAACAATGAGACAGAAGAAAAAGAAATTAAGGAATCAATCCAATTGAGCATTGCATCAAAAACTGTAAGATAGCTAGCAATAAACCTAAGCAAAGAGGCAAAGGATCTGTACTCAGAAAACTACAGAACACTCATGAAAGAAACTGAAGAAGACACAAAGATTGGAAAAACATTCCATGCTCATGGATTAGAAGAACAAATACTGTTAAAATGTCTATGCTACCTAGAGCAAACTACACATTCAATGCAATCCCCATCAAAATCCAATGCAATCACCATCAACTTTTTTCACAGGGCTGGAACAAATAATCCTAAAATTTGTATGGAACCAGAAAAAAACCCAAATAGCCAAAGGAATGTTGAAAGAAAAAAAAAAAAACAAAGCTGGTGGCATCACAGTTCCGGACTTCAAGCTCTATTACAAAGCTGTAATCAAGACAGTACAGTACTGGCACAAAAACAGACACACAGAAGAATAGAGAACCCAGAAATGGACCCTGAATTCTATGGTCAACTAATCTTTCGACAAAACCGGAAAGAATGTCCAATGGAAAAAAGACAGTCTCTTCAACAAATAGTGTTGGGAGAATTGGACAGCCACATGCAGAAGAATGAAACTGGACCATTTCCTTACACAATACACAAAAATAGACTCAAAATGGATGAAAAGACCTAAATGTGAGACAGGAATCCATCACAGTCCTAGAGGAGAATTCAAGCAGCAAACTCTGTGACCTCAGCCACAGCAACTTCTTACTAGACACGTCTCCAAAGGCAAGGGAAACAAAGGCAAAAATGACCTATTGGACTTTATCAAGATAAAAAGCTTTTGCACAGCAAAGGGAAACAGTCGACAAAACCAAAAGACAATGACAGAATGGCAGAAGATTATTTGCAAATTGTCTTATAAGATAAAGGGCTAGTTCCAAGATTTATAAAGAACTTACCAAACTCAACACCCAAAAAACAAATAATCCAGTCAAGAAATGGGCAGAAGACATGAACAGACATTTCTCCAGGAAAGAAATACAAATGGCCAACAGACACATGAAAAAAATGTTCAACGTCACTTGGCATCAGGAAGATATAAATCAAAATGAGATCCCACCTCACACTAGTCAGAATGGCTTAAATTAACCACTCAAGAAATGACAGACAATGGCAAGGATGCAGAGAAAAGGAAACCCTCCTACACTGTTGGTGGGAATGCAAGCTGGTGCACACACTCTGGAAAACACTATGGAGGGTCCTCAAAAAGTTGAAAACAGAGCTACCCTATGACCCAGCAATTGCTCTACTAGAATTTACCCAAGATAAAAATGTAGTGATCCAAAGGGGCACATATACCCCAATGTTTATAGCAGCAATGTCCACAATAGCTAAAATATTGAAAGAGCCCAGATGTCCATCAACAGAGGAAAAAGACAAATACTATGCAGTATATATATATTTATACACAGACACATACACAGTAATGAGTAATGGAATATTACTCAGCCATCAAAAGAAATGAAATCTTGCCATTTGCAGTGATGTGGACAGAACTAGATGGAACTAAAAGGTGTTATATTAGCAAAATAAGTCAGAGAAAGACAATTAGATGATTTCACTCATATGTGGGATTTAAGAAACAAAACAGAGGATCATAGAGGAAGAGAAAAAAAAATGAAACAAGACAAAATCAGAGAGGGAGATAAACCATAAGAGAACTCTTAATCATGGGAAACAAACTGAGGGTTGCTGGAAGGGAGGGGGGATTACTGAGCGATGAACATTAAGGAGGGCATGTGATGTAATAAGCACTGGGTATTATTTAAGACTGAAGAATCACTGACCTCTACCTCTGAAATTAATAATACATTTTATGTTAATTAATGAATTTAGATAACAAAATATATATTTAACATTTTTTAAAGTTGGGGGAAAATGTGGTGATTAACTACTAAATTGCTTTTACTTTTTTGGTGAATTGCTTTCACTTTTGAATCAAGTCTAAAATTATTCTAAAAGTATCTGCATATTTACATTTCAGATGAGTGCTTTTGAAACTGTTGCCAAAAGTATTCCTTTAACCACTACAAAGTAAACATTTGTCATCCTCATTCGGAATATTTTGATTTAATCATTTTAACTTGTGTTTTATTCCTTATATTAACATTTCAGCATTAAAAAGTAATCCAAGGTGACTCCCATCAAACTCATAAATTGAAACAGCATGTCCTCCACCTTTCTGGGTTACTATCCACCTGCTACTCCAGCATAATTTCCATTAGGACAATTAGATAATAAGGGTGGTGCTTTAAAATAAAAAGAGTTGTTTTCAATTTGTTTAAAATGCAGGAATACCACTTTTCCTGTTTCCCCCCACTCCCCTCATCATTCCATTATTATCTCCAAAAATGATAGCATCAGAGACAATGATTCCAGCTGGAATGCTGAGCATAATTACATCTTTTAAAAACTAGCATTATATCATTCTCAACATAGACTACTTTCTGATAAAAGTAGATCACTTCAGGGTTCTAAGAAGATCTTTAAAAACTAAAAGACTGAACTATATGTTAGTTCTCTTTAAATAAAAATTCTCTTTAAATGAAAATCTTCTTTTAAATAAATGCCTTCAGCTGAATTGCAAAAGAACCTTCATAACCTAAAGTACACCAATTTGTTCAGTTTACTAGTATAATTAAGCCTATTTAAGTATCTAAATAACTAGCAAGTGTGTATAGTGGGTGAGCTTAAACGAACAACTAGTGTTCAAAATGGCTCAATTTCTGATTGTAACAGAGTCTGAAGATGCAAATGACTTTTTAATGCCTCACGCATTCAAGCAACAAGCATTTATAAGTGTCTGTATGTGCCACTAAGAGACAAATGACAGGAGGCAGTTTCTTTAGCCAATCTTCCATGTTAACTCACTCCTACTAATATTCTGACTCCGGACTGGCTTGGACAAAGTTATACTAGGTGGGATCTATTCCAGTCCACTACTAGTTCAGATGGATGTCCAAGACATAAACATAATTCTCAAACCAATCTGGAATTCATCAAAAAATAAAAAAAAAAGTGAAAACATCCCTCATTCTGAACCTGGTTGAGGTTCTGAATTTGAGGAATTAAAGTGACCTTCCAGGCTTCTCCTGGATTATCAAAGAATTGATGCTACAGAGGGAATGAGAATCCGGACACATCCACAGAGAGACAAATTGATATAGACACCCATAGAGACACCAACACTCTCACACAGACACACAGATGGGCAGACAGCAGAGAGACTGACAGTCTCCAGAGTCAGCAGACATTGTTTTGTGAATCTTCAGGGATGGTTTTGTTATTCAGTTCTCGTGTATTCTGCAAACATGGATTGAGGACTGAGCACCTACTTTGTACCTGGCAGTAAGCTGGGCTCTGTGACCTAAGATATCCAGAAAACAAAGTATTTCCTAAAGGAGTATGTGGTTACCAGGTGGGCAATAGGAGAAGAATGAGATAAAAGGATAGAGTGAGGGGTAGCCTTGGCAGACCCAGAGGCAAGAGAAGGTCGTGGTCTTGCCGAGGGTCTTCAAGTAGTTTGTCACAGCTGGTGCTTTCATTAACAGCAGAGAACTAAGACTGAGGAAGCTGGCAGGAGGCAGAGACCAGGTTCTCAAGGACCTTGTAGAACACACTGAGTTTGTACTTCCTCTTGAAGGTACTTAAACAGAAGAAGGGAACAGTCAGATTATGTGTTAGGATTATGGGTCTTGATACATTGGTGAATACATTGAATGGGAGAAAACTACAGGCAAGGACACTGCCACTCATATCTGCTCCACGGACAACGCATGTTGGTTGCCATGTAAAAATGTGGTCCAGGAAGAAATACTTGTGGGGCCATTTGGGTCATTCACCGAGGCAAAGGCAACTGAAGGCAGCCCTGTGGTGGTCTCTGTTGCCATGAGAGAGGTATAGACTGCCTTGGAGCTGTGCTTCAGTCTTCTCTTAGAGAAACTGACCTGGCATGGCAGTGTGGCTTGAAACATGGGTTCAGATCCCAGTACCTCCACATTTCCATGAGAGATGAGGGCACGGGTTGCAGCTGCTCAGTTTTTCTTCTACCACCTCTTGTTTCAGAATAAAGGTTTTCTCAGTTAAAAAAAAAAAATGTATAAAGCAAAATCCATTTACTATTCAACTTAAGAAATTAAATGAAGGCAAATATCTAATTCTTGAAAGGCTTAATATTGTTAAAAGGGAATAACTTCTTAGAGTTATCCTTCAAAGATGATGCCCTCATAGAGAATCTTCTGGAACAGCAAATGTGACAGCAACCAGTGAAGAGCTTTAGAAGGACAACTCTGAACTTCAGGCTGAAATAGATTTTGTGGGAAAACAACTGAAATTAAAAGGAAAATCTAAACAATTCAGAATCAGATTAACTGGTGACTTTACAGGAACAATGAAATTACTAGAACACAAATCAAAATATCACATTACGTTGGCTTTTCCAGTTAGAGTGTGCCCTTCACCCAAGAGTTGGCCTTCATCTGCAAAGAGATCTCTCCCACTACTTAGATTCTCACCCTTGCTACCATGCTTTCCTCCCCACGGCTTCCTCCAAACCAAAGGTCTTGTTGCCGGTGCATCTAAGTGAACATTCTTAAAATGGAGAACTCAGTTTTCTTACTCCACGAATACTTTTTTTTTCTCTTAAAGATTTTATTTATTTGCTTGACAGAGAGAGATCACAAGTAGGCAGAGAGGCAGGCAGAGAGAGAGGAGGAAGCAGGCTCCCTGCTGAACAGAGAGCCCGATGCAGGACTCAATCCCAGGACCCTGAGATCATGACCCGAACCGAAGGTTTAACCCACTGAGCTACCCAGGCGCCCTCCATAAATACTTTCCACCAAAGGATTTTCCTAGCCTACCATCTAACCATCCTGATTTTCCTTTTCTATGTGCTGAACTTTCCCCCACAATCCCCACATCCTGAAAATGATAGGATGGCCTTTAGGTTTCATTCAGTCTTCACAAAAATCTACTGAACATCCTGAATCTGAGAAATCTGGGACTTCTTTTTGTCTCTCTTCAAATTTAATTTTGAATTCTCAACCTTAGTTTCAAAAATTGCTATTATTTAATAGCACAAAGGGAAGCTTTACAGAATGGTTCTCAGAAGTCTTTTATAAAGTATTAATCTTATTAAGCATTATTTACATTTTATTCTCTGTAGATAGTAAATATTGCATTTAATAGTAAAACTTAATAATGATTACAAGAATACTACTAAATTTATTTAATACTGAAACAGTCACATGACCAATTCAGGAAGTGGAAACATTTGATATGGTAAAGCCAGTACTATATGCCTACAGCAGTATCTTCATTTATTTTAGTAACACAAATGTGAAAGCAATTTGAATATATTTTTATCTAGCATATTTTCGAACATGTTGAACAAAGTATTTTAAATATAGTAACATTGATCCTTCTCAGGAGTACACAGTTAATACACATAAACTTAAATATATGAATTTGTACCATATATTTTCATGGGTTTTATGCTGTTGATTTTTTTAAGTTTTTTTTTTTTAAGGTTTTATTTATTTATTTGCCAGAGAGAGAGAGCACACAAGCAGGGGGAGTGGCAGGCAGAGGGAGAAGTGGGCTTTCTATTGCTAAAATTCCCATATGCTGTTGATTTTAATGTACATATCCACGTTTGGAATGTGTTCCTTCAAGAGTAAATCAATAGTACTTTGGGGCACCTGAATGATTCAGTCAGTTAAGTGTCTGCCTTCGGCTCAGGTCATGATCCCAGGGTCCTGGGATCAAGTCCCGGATCAGGCTCCCTGCCCAGCAGGAAGTCTGCTTCTCCCTCTCCCTCTGCCTGCCGCCCCCTCTGCTTGTGCTCTCTTTCAAATAAATAAATATTTTTTAAAAATAGTACTTTGATTCATAAAATTTCCTTATAATTGAGTCAGAATTATAAGCCACAAGTGAAGCAATACTATAGAATAAATTTTAAATCCTTTTATTTATTAGTCAGCTCTCAAAGACTGTTCCTGTATATATTTCATACCCACCTGAACTTTTTATTTAATTCACTGAGTTGTAACTGTCTATGATCATTTCTTCTACTGAGCAAGGGATGACTGAAATCAGAAGCCATTACTCTTATTCACATCTGTATCCTTGGCTTCTAGCATGAAGCCCAGCACATTGTGAGGAACAACTCTCTTTTTGTTGAATTGAACTTCTATAACAATTCAACATCCTCCAAAAAGCAAAGGGATACATTTTCTAGCTAAGAATGAAAGAGTTTTCTATAAAACTAAAAATCATTTGCTTTTCCCAGCTATGTAATAGAACTACTTTCCCCAGTGTCCACTGTGGAGATTTATTCTCTTTTAAAAGACAAGAAAACATTTAGCTTACTATTTGTCCAGTACCTGAAAGGAGTACATTACTCAAAAAAGACAAAATATTACTGAATGTAAGTTCAGATTAAATCCAACATTAAATGAACACATATCTACACATATAGAATTCAGAAACATCTGGCATTCATGAAAAAGATTTAAGGTCAAAAAAATTCAGCTTATGAAATTTCAGGAAAAAATTTCCATGGCTGAAAAGTCTAAGGTACTTTCTATGCCTTGCTCAGCTCTGTGCTAATAATTCCCCTTCCTCAATCTGTTTGTAAGAAACAAATGCTGAACAAGTCTAGAATTACATTATCAAGTTGTAATTTCCTCAAAATGACTTAAAACAATCTGTTGAAATAACTAACAATTACACTAAAAAATATTTTTATTATAGAATATAATAAACAGGCTAAATTGGATAGAATACTAAATAACTAGTTACCTACCATCCAACTTTATCAAATCTTTATATTTCGACACACTTCAAAATTTTAGTAAAACACTAGATACAGCTGAAGCCTCCCTTTGTGTCCTCTTTCCTCAGCGTTAACAATCCTGATTTGGGGAGCACCTGGGTGGCTCAGTGAGTTAAAGCCTCTGCCTTCGGCTCAGGTCATGATCCCAGGGTCCTGGGATCGAGCCCCACATCGGGCTCTCTGCTCATCGGGGAACCTGCTTCCTCCTCTCTCTCTGCCTGCCTCTCTGCCTACTTGTAATCTCTGTCTATAAAATGAATAAATAAAATATATTTTTTTAAATCCTGATTTTGAAATCATCCCATGCTATGCAACATTCCATTTCAGCAATACATTCTGATTTATCTACCCATTTTTGTGGCATCTGCTTGTCATGCCCCCAAAACAGACTCTTCATCCATTCTTCTACTCAGTTTTTTTCCTATTTTTGATAGTTCTTTATACATTCTAGAAAACAATACATAGTCATTTTTGATGCAAATATTTTCTCCCAGTCCGTGTTCTGACTTTTCACTTTTCCTATGACCCTTTTTCTTGGCTAGAAGTTTTAAATTTTAGTAGTACCAAATGTATCCATCTTTACCTTCAGAATTTAGGCTTTCATCACCATTTTTCTTCTTCTTCTTTTTTTTTTCTTTTGAGATAGAGGAAAGACAGCAAGTAAGTGTGCAAGTGGGAGCTGGGGGAGGAGCCAAGGGAGAGGAACAAGTAGACACTGCACTAAGCATGGGGCCCGACGCAGGGCTCCATCCCATGACCCTGAGCTCATGACCTGAGACAAAACCAAGAGTCAGATGCCTAACTGCCTAAGCCCACCCAGACGTCCCTAGGCTTTCATATCTTATGTAAGAAATTCTTCCTTTTCTCACTCAGGTTCATAAAGATATTCCTCTATATGTTCTCCAAGAAATTTAAGTATAGGACATTAATTCTATGTAATTTAGTTTATGAGAAAAAAGTACTTAATTTTATTTTACTTTTCACATGATCAATCGTCTCATCCTTATTTATTGACTACACCATCTTTCCCCCCACTCTGATTTTCAGTGCCACTTTGATGGTGTATCAAGTCTTCATGCAAGTTCCAAACTTTCTGCTTTGCCTTGTCTGTCTATATAATGGAACACTGAGTGGTTCTGTTGACAAGAGGCAGGAATATATAAAAAGAAGAAAAAAGTATATATATATATATATATATATATATATATATATATATATATATGATGGATAGATATAAAAGATATATAAAAAGTGGGGCACCTGGGTGGCTCCATGGGTTAAAGCCTCTGCCTTTGGCTCAGATCGTGGTCTTGGGGTCCTGGGATCGAGCCCCGCATTGGGCTCTCTGCCAAGTGGGGAGCCTGCATCCCCCTCTCTCTGCCTGCCTCTCTGCCTACTTATGATCTCTCTCTGTCAAATAAACAAATAAAATCTTTAAAAAAAAAAAGATATATAAAAAGTAATGGGAAATTAGATTGGAAAGCTAGACTAAGACTAAATACAGTTCAAACAGAACGCTGAATATAATTAATAGTTGCCAGCCAGCCTTCAAAATCTGGTCAGACAGCAGTCATCTAGAGCAGGAATCAGCAAATCATGGCCTGTGGACCAAACTCAGCCTGACACCTGTTTTTGTAAATAAATACTTGCTGGAGTACATTTACTTATGTACTTCTGTGACTGCTTTGACTACAGTGGTAACACTGAGTAGCAAGACAAAGATCATATGGCCCCCTAAGCCTAGAAGGTTTCCTACATGGTCCTGGAGAGAAAATATTTACTAACCCCTATCGAGAGCTCTGACTATAATCTCAGCACGATGCCTCTTCACAGCCTATGCTATTTTGCTTTCATAACCAAAGTAGTCAGCTTTGGCTGATAAAGACAGAAAAAATTCAAATCCTAAACATTATGAAATAGGGCTACAGCCTTTCTTTTAAATTCACTTCAAAGGAGGGCACCTGGGTGGCTCAGCTGGTTAAGCAACTGGCTTCAGCTCTGGTCATGATCCCCGAGTCCAGGCATTAAGTCCCGCATCTGGCTCCCAGCTCCGCAAGGACTCTGCTTCTCCTTCTGACCTTCTCCCCTCCCGTGCGATGATCTCATGAGAGATCACTCTCTCTCTCTCTCTCTCACTCAAATAAATAAATAAAATCTTTAAAAAAAAATAAATTCATTTCAAAGGACTTATTAAAGACATTCTCATCTATGTTGATGGCATAATTTAACCTTAGGAATTATGACAAAACTTAAAATGTAATTGAATAAATTGGTTAATTATTCTAGAGAGAGAACATTACACTCTGTTTCTCAAATTTCAGACTTTCAATGAGTCTGGGATGTATTAGTCCTCAAAAAACAAGGTAGTTTCACTCCTGATCTCACTTCTTATAGACAATGCCATCCTCAGGTTAAGATATAATGCTTTTGCTTCAGTTGTCAGAAAAATCTGATAAAAGAAACATTTTTTTTTTAATATTCCTGGTCTTGGGGCACCTGGTGGCTCAGTGGGTTAAAGCCTCTGCCTTCGGCTCAGATCAAGATCCCAGGGTCCTAGGATCGAGCCCCCAACGGGCTCTCTGCTCAGCGGCGAGCCTGCTTCCTCCTCTCTCTCTGCCTGCCTCTCTGCTTACTTGTGATCTCTGTCTGTCAAATAAATAAATAAAATCTTAAAAAAAAAAAAAAATTCCTGGTCTTGGGGTGCGCCTGGGTGGCTCAGCTGGTGGAACATGTAATTCTTGATCTCAGGGTCATGAGTTCAAGCCCCCACACTGGATGTAGACACTTAAATAAATTTTTTAAATTCCTGGTCCTTAATAAAACTGTAACTATAGATATTGCCCATTTTATATTCAACGTTGCTTACAATCTTCTAATGGATAAAGGGATCAGGGAAGCTTTACCTCAATCATGCTGCTCAGCCTACTCTACCTATAAGAAATGCCAGTTCTAAGAAGAGGAATGGAGAGAACCAGTGCTCAGGCCCTTAGATGGAAGAAAGAAGGAAAGAACTGAGGATAAACAACAAATAGCTTAGTCCTGGATTAATAATTAAAGGCATTTAGACTAGGCCTCCCACATCTCCTAAAAAGCCACAACTAACATTCCAGGTATCCTGTCATAGTCCCCAGGTCTAGAAGCCAGAACAGGGAAAGCAAGAAGACCTTAGATTAGCTGACTTTAAAGGCAACACTGGTCTTTTCCATGTTACGTACATACCGTTCTTGGGAGGGTAAGCAGAGGTATCCAAATAAAAAATTATAGGATGTAAAAGGAAGTTGGGAATAATCTCCCATTACGGAAAAACTGAACATTGTTTTGTAGAGAGCAGGAGGAAAAGGAAAGGAATATTATGCCTTCCACTCCTATTCCCAAGCCTCTTGGGCTATGATGTCGCCTCCCAAGAGATGGAAAAACCTGGCTGCCTGTATAGCCTGATTAATGGAAACAGAGACTTGCAGAGTAGCTCCACACTCTAATTCTCTCCCTCCCTGACTCTAGGAATGCTTGATTTGGCTGTGTAAAAGTAATTCTAATTATAGTGATTTACATGAACTACTTACCATTTATGCCTAATTATCTCACAGCACAATAACAATTATGCATACATTACATGTGTCAGATTAACCTGGTTGTAAGTTTTATTTGATAACAAAGGTAAAGTGTTCATAAATGCTCATTCCTTACAGTTTTTGCCTCTAAAGCATGGTCATCTGCTCATAACTCTTTCAAATTTTTATTAGAGGGAATACTGTTATACAGAGAGGTAAAAGCAGCCTCATAGACTGGTACCAGTTTTATTCTCATCAATAATTCAGACATGTTGTAAAGGTGCATTTTATTTTAATATTATACCTTAGCCTTACAGCAAGCTCCTTAGGAGTACAATGGGGAAAAAAAAAAAGAACATTCACTATAATGAATGTTTAAATACCTGCATTAAAAACAAATGCACAATAAAAATATATGTTTATAAAAAATTAAAAAATTAAAAAAAAAATGCACAGGGGCGCCTGGGTGGCTCAGTGAGTTAAAGCCTCTGCCTTCGGCCCAGGTCATGATCCCAGGGTCCTGGGATCGAGCCCCACATTGGGCTTTCTGCTCCGCTGGGAGCCTGCTTCCTCCTCTCTCTCTCTGCCTGCCTCTCTGCCTACTTGTGATCTCTGTCTGTCAAATAAACAAATAAAATCTTAAAACAAACAAACAAACAAATGCACAAGGGGCCCCTGGATGGCTCAGTATGTTAAGCACCTGCCTCTTAGTTTCTGCTCCGGGTTGAGACTGAGCCCTACACTGGGCTCCTTACTTAGTAGAGAGTCTGCTTAAGATTCTCTCTCCTTCATGCTCTGCCCTTCCCACTTGTGTGTGTGCTTGCTCTCTATCTCTCTAGCTCTCTAATAAGTATTTTTTTAAAAAATGCCCAAAGGGAGCGCCTGGTTGGCTCAGTGGGTTAAAGCCTCTGCATTCGGCTCAGGTCATGATCCCAGGGTCCTGGGATCAAGCCCTGCATCGGGCTCTCTGCTCAGCAGGAGCCTGCTTCCTCCTCTCTCTCTCTGCCTACTTGTGACCTCTGTCTATCAAATAAATAAAATCTTTTAAAAATAAAATAAAAAATAAAATAAAAAGTGCCCAAGGGCCCCTAAATGGCTCAGCCAGTAGGATGTGCAAATCTTGATCTCAGGATCATGAGTTCAAGCTCCATGGTGAGCATAAACCATATATTAAAAGAAACACACACACACACACACCCATATTGCTAAGTGAAATATGTCAGACAAATGCTGTATTTTCTCACATATATGCAGAATTCTGAAAAAGCCAAATTGGTAGAATGGTGATTACTGTGGCTGGGGATAATGACAAGATATTGGTCAAAGAATACAAACTGCCAACTATAGGATAAATAAGTTCTGGGGATCTAATGCACAGCATGAGGACTAAAATTAACCATATTGTGGGGCACCTGGGTGGCTCAGTCAGTTAAGTGGCTGCCTTCAGCAAAGGTCATGATCTCTGGATTCTGGGATCAAATCCCACATCAGTGTTCCTGCTAAGTGGGGAGTCTGTTTCTCTCTGTCCCTCTGCCCCTTCCCCCAGTGCTCATTCTAATAAATAAATAAAATCTTTTTTAAAATAAATAAATAAAATTAACAATACTATATTATAAACAGTATGGAGGTTCCCCAAAAAGTTAAAAATAGAGGTACCTTATGACCCTTCAATTGCAATATTAGGTATTTATCCAAAGGTTACAAACACAGTAATTCAAAGAGGCACATGAACTCCAATGTTTATTGCCCCAATGTCTACATGTCCACAATAGCCAAACGGTGGAAAGAGCCTAGATGTTCATCAACAGATGAATAAAGATGTGAAATATATACACAATGGAATATTAGTCAGTCATCAAAAAGAATGAAATCTTGCCACTTGTAATGACATGGATGGAATTAGATGGTATTATGCTAAGTGAAACAAGTAAGTCAGAGAGAGACAATATCATATGATTTCATTCATATGTGGAATTTAAGAAGTAAAACTGATGAACATAGGGGAAGGAAAGGAAAAATAAGATGGAAACGGAGCAGGAGACAAACCATAAGAGACTCTTAATCATAGGAAACAAAGTGAGGGTTGCTGGAGGGGAAAAGGGTGGGAGTATGGGGTAACTGGGGGTGGGCATTAAGGAGGGCACTTGATGGAATAAGCACTGGGTGTGATATGCAACTGATGAATCATTAAATTCTACCTCTGAAACTAATATGTTATTATGTTATACTATTTTTATACTATTTGTTAATTAAATTCAATTTAAAAATTTTTTTATAAATACTGTATCATATATTCAAGAGAAGTTAAAATAGTATATCATAAAGGTTTTCACCACAAAAAAAAATGGTAATTATGTGAGAGGATAGAGATATTAACTAACCTTATTGTGGTAATCATTTTGTAATACTGAGTATCAAATTATCATATTGTATCCCTAGATCTATAATTCTCAATACTCTTAGAGGGAAAAAATAAAATCATAAATCTTACTTTCCAAAATCAACACATCTAAAAATAAAGTTCTCCTTTCACTAAAAAAAAGACCTAGTAGCCCAAGTTTTACTTCTCTGATACTTGGCATATCAGTGTTTACTTTTAGAAGAAATAGGTCTCACAATTACATGGTCAATTAATCTTTGACAAAGCTGGAAAGAATATCCAGTCTCTTTAAAACAGTTTCTTCAACAAATGGTTTTGTGAACACTGGACAGCTACATGCAAAAGAATGAAACTGGACCACTTTCTTATACCATAAACAAAAATAAATGCAAAATGGATGAAAGACCTAAATGTGAGACAGGAAACCATTAAAATCCTAGAGGGGAACACAGGTAGTAAACTCTTTGACATCAACCATAGCAACTTCTTAACAGATAGGTCTCCAAAGGTAAGAGAAACGGAAACAAAGATAAAGTATTAGGACTTCATCAAAATAAAAAGCTTCTGCACAGTGAAAAAAATAATCAACAAAACCAAAAGACAACCTACTGGATGGGAGAAGATATTTGCAAAGGACATATCCAATAAAGGGTTGGTATCCAAAATACATGAAGAACTTATCAAACAACACCCAAAATACAAATAATACAGTTAAAAAAAAAAATGGTCAGAAGACACAAACGGACATTTTTTCCAAAGAAGACAACAAGATGGCCAACACACACATGAAAAGATCCTCAACATCACTCATCATCAGGGAAACACAGATCAACACTACAATGAGATATGACCTCACATTTGTCAGAACGACTAAAATTAACAACAGAGGAAACAAAAGGTGTTGGTAAGGATGTGGAGAAAGGGGAACCCTCTTGCACTGTGGGTGGGAATGCAAGCTGGTGCAACCATTCTGGAAAACAGTACGGAGGTACCTCAAAAAAGTTAAAAAGGGAACTACCATATGATCCAGCAAAGCTGTATTAGGTATTTATCCAACAATACTAAGCCAAAGGGATACAAGCACTCTGATGTCTACAGCAACATTATCAATAACAGCCAAATTTTGGAAAGAGTCAAATGTCCATCAACTGACAAACAGGTAAATAACAGTGATATGTACAAACACACAAACACACACACACATACACACACACACACAGTGAAATATCACTCAGCCATTAAAAAAAAAAGAAAAAAAGAAATCTTGCCATTTGCAACAATGTGGGTGGAACTGGAGAGTATAGCGCTAAGCAAAATAAGCCAGAGAAAATACCATATGATTTCACTCATATGTGGAATTTAAGAAAGAAAACAAAAGAACGTGGGGGATGGCAAACCAAGAAATTGACTCAACTATAGAGAATAATCTGATGGTTACTAGAGGGGAGGGAGGGGGGTGATGAGTTAAACGGGAGATGAGAATTAAGGAAGGCATGTGTTGGGACACCTGAGTGGCTCAGGCAGTTAAGCATCTGCCTTCAGCTCAGGCCATGTCCCAGCTAGGGTCCTGGGATCAAGTACCACACAGGATCCCTGCTCAGCAAGGAGCTTGCTTCTCCCTCTGCCTGCCATTCCCCTACTTGTGCTCTGTCTCTGACAAATAAATAAAATTTAAAATAAATAAATAAATAAAAGGAGGGGGTGTTGTGATGAGGACCAGATACTACATGTTAAGTGTTGAATCACTAAATTCTATACCTGAAACTAATATTACACTGTTAAACTAATAGAACACTGTATGTTAACTAACTAGAATCTAAATAAAAACTTGGAGAAAAAAAAAAGAAATAGGTGTGTGGCATCTTTACAATCTTCAAAAACTAAAGCTTTTTGGCAGACAGTCCCTGTTTTGCTATGCTGCCTGCCACTCCCTTGCAATGTACTCAGTAAACTTTGATTTTCTTTGTTCTGCTCAGGTGACGTCTTTCACCGCCCACACTGCCGGTTTCCACCTGATCAGCTGCCCCACATTTGGGGGCTCCCATTGACTGGGAGAGACACCACATCCGGTGGCCCATACGGGAGACTTTGTACCCCCACCCCTGGCCAAGGTTACTCCTGAATGAGGATCCAAAGCCCCCCAGGGGGAAACAGCTACACTGCCCTTGCCCAAAATGATGAGGGGATGCCCCTCTTGCTCTAGGGAGGGATTCTTCCTTCCCTCTCCTTTCTCTTTCCAGCCTTCTAGCAATCTAACCCGAGTACTCTTCAGACCACTGAAGATCTCTGGCCACAGGGTGGCTCCCTGGTGTGATCTGAAGGTCTGAGGGCAAACAGGTCAGACTGCCCAAGCCTGTGAGGGCAAAAGACCCCTTTCCTCTCCTCTATTCAATAAACTTCTATCTCCTTAAAAAGCAAACCAAAACTAAAGCTTTTATATATGTTTTGCTCAGATTACATTAGATGTGTGGGTCTTTTTCAATGTTAAAGATTTGGCAAGCTTAAGAATCTACAGGACATACACTACCACAAAGAAATGCTGATCTATCTACAAAAAAATTAATCACATATGCATTAAGATCAAACAAATATAAGCTTTCATTAGACACATTTAAAACTACCTGAGATGTCAAATCTCTTACTTATATAAGATTACAACTACACATTAAAACCAGGGGCTCTAGGTAGTAAATATTACGTTTACTTATTTACTTACAAGTCAAAGGAGGAAGTATGGGAGATTACCCCTGAGAAGAGCCAAACAATTATTTTAAAGAAAAAAAAAAATGTTGTTGAATTGGCAGCCAGATACATTAATAACTAAAGGATACTTTTCACTGGCTGTAAGTTCACCAATCACAGGAAGATGAGCCCTAGGGATGATACAGTGGGGAGGAAGAAAAAAGACGGTATTTCTAAAAGGGAGTGGATCAGAAAGGGAACAAAATAGAAAACTCGTGAAAGCAATTTCACTCTCAGATAACCAAAAACCCAGTTAAGTAAAACATCCTGCTTCCTGGCTGTGACGCAGAAGCAAGCCAATATTTTATTTGGAAGACCATCTGTATTACAAACTATAATTAGGGACACAGTCCATAAGCAGTCTACGTTTTCCAAACTTCTGTTCTTTACTCGCTTATAAACTTTTGGAAATAGTGTTTGATGAAGAAGAGGTGGCCATCAAAAGGGGTAATTCCTTTTTAGTTCCTATAACCATGACGCTGGGCCCGCCTGTCTTAGCGGCTTTCACACTCACAGTCTACTTCTGAGAGACCCACCATCATCACAGGAGCCCTGAATGGTACCTTGGGCAGAGATCTATCTTTACACTGGCTAATGGCCTCCAATAAACCTGGTATGAAGCTCTGCCCAAACAGGGATAAAGCGACTGGGTTTCCCATCAGGGAATTTAAACCACAGATACAGAAAAAGAATAGATTGGTAGGACAAACGGAAGTAGAAACAGACACAGAGGAAGGAACAACAGAGTAAGCAAATTACACGAACAGAAGAGCACTGGAGCAAGAATCAGCAGGTGCATGTGACTCCTGACAGTCTAGTCACCAACGCTCTCAGAGCAACTGAGGCAGAGCCTCAGGCTCTGGCCCCGGGAGACCTGGCTGTATAAGGGAGAAGCCCTTCACTGTTATTTGCATATGTAGTCTATTTTAAATCTCCCATTTCTTTCTGTAACCTAGATGAATCCCTAATCCATTAAACCAAAAGATGTTAACGCAATGACAGCATTTTTCTTTCTATAAAAATAAAACTATGTAAGTATACTCTAACATGCTTCTTAAAAAGTAAAATAACTTGGATTAGACTTTTTAAATCAAGTACTACTAACTTGTTATATATTACCTTTCCTCTAAAGACCTCGTAAGAATAGGATATTTGTATGTGGGGCGAGGATGGTTGGCCAGTCAATTAAAGGAAAACTAGATTCTTTTTTTCTTTTGTTTTTTATTATGTTATGTTAGTCACCATACAGTACATTGTTAGTTTCTGATGTAGTGTTCCATGATTCATTGTTTCTGTGTAACACCCAGTGCTCCATGTGGAAAACTGGTTACTTTGGTTGAACCATATTCTAACTCTTCTTACTATTAATACCCCTCATAATTTGAAGAAGACACTGCTGATGACAGTGGCTTCTACAATGGGATAAGGAATGGGAGTTTTCAAAATGGATAAAAAACCTCAACATGAGACAGGAATCCATCAGAATCCTAGAGGAGAACATAGGCAGTAACCTCTTCGACATCGGCCACAGCAACTTCTTTCAAGACATGTCTCCAAAGGCAAAGGAAACAAAAGCAAAAATGAACTTTGGGGACTTCATCAAGATCAAAAGCTTCTGCACAGCAAAGGAAACAGTCAACAAAACAAAGAGGCAACCCACAGAATGGTAGAAGATATTCGCAAATAACACTACAGACAAAGGGCTGATATCCAAGATCTATAAGGAACTCCCCAAACTCAACACACACAAAACAGATAATCACGTCAAAAAACAGGAAGAAGAGGGACGCCTGGGTGGCTCAGTTGGTTAAGCAGCTGCCTTCGGCTCAGGTCAAGATCCCAGGGTCCTGGGATCGAGTCCCACATCGGGCTCCTTGCTTGGCAGGGAGCCTGCTTCTCCCTCTGCCTCTGCCTGCCTCTCTGTCTGCCTGTGCTCACTCGCTCTCTCTCCCTGTCTCTGACAAATAAATAAAATCTTTAAAAAAAAAAAAAAACGGGAAGAAGACATGAATAGACACTTTTCCAAAGAAGACATACAAATGGCTAACAGAAAAAATGTTCATCATCACTAGCCATCAGAAAGATTCAAATTAAAACCACATTGAGATACCACCTTATACCAGTTAGAATGGCCAAACTTAACAAGACAGTAAACAACATGTATTGGAGGAGATGTGGCGAAAGGGGAACCCTCTTACACTGTTGGTGGGAATGCAAGTTGGTGCAGCCTCTTTGGAGAACAGTGTGGAGATTCCTCAAGAAATTAAAAATAGAGCTTCCCTATCACCCTGCAATTGCACTCTTGGGTATTTACCCCAAAGATACAGATGTCGTGAAAAGAAGGGCCATTTGTACCCTAATGTTCATAGCAGCAATGACCTCAGTTGCCAAACCATGGAAAGAACCAAGATGCCCTTCAACGGATGAATGGATAAAGAAGATATGGTCCATATATACAGTGGAGTATTATGCCTCCATCAGAAAGGATGAATACCCAACTTTCGCATCAATATGGACAGGACTGGAAGAGATTATGCTGAATGAAATAAGCCAAGCAGAGAGTCAATTATCATATGGTTTCGGATATTTGTGGAGCATAAGGAATATCACAGAGGACATGGGAAGCTGGAGAGGAGAAGGGAGTTGGGGAAAACTGGAGGGGGAGATGGATGAACTATGAGAGACTGTGGACTCTGAGGAACAACTGAGGGTTTTGGAGGGAAGAAGGGTGGGAGGTTGGGTGAGCTGGTGGTGGGTATTGTGGAGGGCACGTATTGCATGGAGCACTGGGTGTGATGCATAAACAATGAATTCTGGAACACTGAGAAGAAATTTAAAAAATAAATAAAGACTTTTTTTAAAAAAGGAATGGGAGTTTTTCTGTTGTCTCAGAATTTCAGTAAAAGCTCAAAGCTAAGAACAAGGAGAAACAAGTTCCCCTACAATCTAAAAAGAGGTATTAGTCATATCCACGCAGGAATTACTTTAAGAAAAAAAAGAAGCAAAAACAGCCCTAAAACCAAAGTAGACCTGAAGAATGTAATCAAGGTAGAAAGCTGTTAGCTAAGTAAGGAATGTGGTAGCATCTCCCCCGCATAAACCTCAAGCCAAAAGCAGGTGGCCCCCAAGGGAAGCATACAAAGAGATTAGGGTTGAGTGTATGATGAGATGGGCAACCCCCTCTCCAGCGGGATGCTTGTTTAGATGAGGAAATCCACATGCAGTTACCAAAGCAGACTATGGAAGTTTCCATGGAAGAACTTGTTGTAGGCCTCCATGAGCTAACTGAAGCTGGAACAGGGATTGAAAATAGGAGATGCTATGCTGTGTATTATGCTTCCTGTGGTCTAAGTAGACACCATGAAAGGTGTACTGGGTAGAGCTGCCCTATCAGGAGCCCAGCCAAGAAGGTTAAGTGCAAAGGCAAGGGCTACCAGCAGAATGCAGTGGAGCAAGGGGCTCAAGCAGAGTCATAAGAGGTCCAAAAGCAGAGCAGTGGGGAGGTTCCCGTGGGAGCCCAGAAGAACCCACCGGTGAGCCCCTCAACAAAGTGCTAGCATGTCAGTGTCTATCACACAAAAGGCCTTTACTGCTCACTTAAGAATTTGCTGTTTTGCTCTAATCTTCCATCCTCTCATCCTGACCCTAGAGAAGCCAGGCAAGCAGACACACGAGGAGGAGGGAAAGGGGAAGAACAAATCACCCCACCTTCTGCACTGTTGATCCTGGGACAGGCCTGAGCTAGAGGGAGGGGGAATTTTTAAATTATACAATCTTCATTTAGACTAGATGGCATCAATCATTACCTAAATATGAAGGTATATGAATCCCCCCGCCAAAGGTAAAAGAAAGCCATGGAGCATTAAGAGGTCAGGAATGGGGATCTAACAGAGCTTGTTTAAAGGACCTGGTGAGAAGGGTGTCTGGGTGGCTCGTTGGTTAGGTGTCTGCCTTCAGCTCAGGTCATGATCTCAGGGTCCTGGCATGGAGCCCTGCATCGGGCTCCCAACTCAGCTTCTTCTGCCTCTTTCTCTCCCACCCACTCATGCTCTAATAAAAAATAAAATCTTAAGGAAAAAAAAAAAGAAAAAGGAACCAGTGAGAAATTTTAAGCAGTTTTATTATTGTACCGACTGCATTATTTAATCTATTTTATAAAATGCTTACTTTTAACTGTTCCTTCTTTAATATCACACAAAACTCACCTTTGAAAAAAGGCCTCCTGCCTCTATCCTGTATCCTTTGAGGTCCTCCTGTAGTTTCTGCAAACACTGTATGACTCTTCTTTGATGCTTATCCTCTTTTAGCTCATGAGCTTTGATCAGAAAGTCATAGTGGTCCAGTGGGCCATTGCAAACAGCCAAAGCTTTTGAATAAACCTCTGCAGCCGTAATCGGAGATGTAATCTCAGGTGTCTGAACTGTATAGGCTATAAATAAAAATATACATAAAATTTTAGACTCCCTTAAATAAAGGGATTGCATAGAACTCTATAAGTTTCTTAATGGTCACATTAAAACCTTTCATTTTCAAGTATATATATGTGAACAGTTATTGTAAATCTCATTCTGATAAAAATAGAACACATTTTGGGGCACCTGGTGGGCTCAGCCAGTGGAGGGTGAGCCTCTTGATATCCGTGTCATGAGTTCAAGCCCCACCTTAGGCATGGAAACTACTTAAAAAAATAAAAAAGATAAAACACGTTTTGTTCAATGAATATAATCATCTCATCCTAATAAAAGAGTAAATCTCAAACCCATAAGCTATCATTGTAACTCCACTTCTAGAAAACCTAACCTGCCATAGAATGCTTTGCCTCCACTCCATTAAATGGGCCACCTGCATTCATCAGATCCTTCCCCCACAGCTGGGCCGGCACCTTTGAGTTAAGCCTCATTCTGGTTCTTAAGTATCAAGGCAGACACAGAGATTAGTCACAAAGGGTTTTCTATTGCCCCTGTATTCCCTACCGGAAACCATACAGCATTCCAATATTATACTGATTTCAATGCTTGTAAGATTCCTTTCCTTGGCCATAACTTTTAAGTTGAACACAAAGAGTTGAAACAGAGCAGAGTGTCTGTTTCAAAGCAGTGAGGTCTTCTGATCCTTTTTTAGCCTCTCCTGGGAGAGAAATGATTGGCCATGGCAAGATCAATCATAACTCTATTCCTTATCTGGGCCAGGTACAATGAGCAAGTAACTCCCATTCTATTTTTATTTTTTCTTTTATGTAAGTGTAATTGATATACAATGTTCTATTAGTTTCCAGTGGACAACACAGTGATTCAACAATTCTATACCTTACACCACTCTCACCACAGTAAGTGCAGTTACCACGTGCCACCATATAAAGTTGTTATAATATTATTGCCTATCTCTCTCTGTAGTTTTAAGAAGCAACAATAAATAGCAGCAAACTGGCACTTTTTTTAGACAGGGCTGGCGCCCTTCTTTGAATCAAAGATTTTGCAAAGATACACTGCCAGTATTATCCTTGTTTCACTGAATACCGTGTTTCCATTGTTTCAGTAATAGGAAAATTACATACCCTACGGGGAAAATTAACAGTCAATGTTATTTCCATCTTTTTCCCAAGAAAGGAAAGAAAATCCTAAATAAACCACGAGTGTTGGGGAGAGGGCAGGGCTGTCTTCTATTGGCTATTCTTCCTTTCTGAATAGTTTTAGCTGGGTACAAGGCTGTCCAGTTAAATAACCCATTTCTGGCCTCTCCAGCAGCCAGGCCCAACCCTATGACCAGATCTAACCAATGGGATGTGAGCAGAAACATGTGCAGCTCTGGTACATGCCCTTAAAGAAAAAGGCATGCCTTGTTCCCCTCCCCCTCCCCTTCTTCTAGTTGGAATGAAGTGTGATGCCTGCAGCTGGAAGAGCCAGCCTGGCAAGGAGAGGCCCACAGAACGCAAAGCAGAGCAAAGTTCTCCAACAAAGCTGAGCTGCCAAACCAGCCCTGGGCCACCTACTGGATTTTTACATAAATGAATAAACTTCTCTCTTGCTCTTCAGCCAGGTCCTCAGCCAATCATCCACTGATACTACTCACTTTGTGGGGCAAATCTCTAATCCATCCCTCCCACTCTTCCTCATGCTAACCACCCTAGCTGGCGCTCTCATGATCTCTGGCTTGGCCTCCTTGCTTCTGATCACCTCCACTGCCCCAAATTTACCACTCACGATCTGGAAAAAGCTTCCATCACCTACACAGATAATGTTGCTAAAATCCAAACTGGGATTTTATTAATATTTTTCTTAAAATTCATCTCATTGTTTAAAGGAGTGGTTTTCAAATATCAAACATAATTTTAACAGCAGCATCTTTTTTTTCTTTTTCTTTCTTTCCTTTTTTTTTTTTAAATACACAAAACCTTCCACGCCATCCTGAATTTATTAAAGAAAAAAACGGGAGGGGGGGCACAAAATCCCATGCTCTTCCCATCTCCCTCATTTCTATAACTGTACCACCCCCACTTCCAAAGAAGCCCCTGAAGCCCCATTTCCACTTGATAGAAGCACATTAAGTACAAAGAGTGTACAGAAAAGAGTTAGCACAGCAGGCCTGAGATTACTGTCCTTAGAAGTGTTTACTTGCAAGGTGGGCTCTTGGCTGGGAATTTGGATTCCAAGAGGGTTCCCACCAATCCCAAAAATGGAAAGAGTGACTTATTGTGCCTACACTATTTGTACCATGTACAAGCTACGTGGTTTATGCTGAACACCTAGTTTCCTTCTATCTGGCCAGATTTTTGGTACATGCTATGCAAAGAGAAGCTATGAGACCACCACCCCACCACCACCACCCTAGGCATTCAATCTCTAATGAGCTTCCCTAATAGAAAACATTTCACATCTGTTGTCACAGTTCATTGCTGGAGAAATTAAGTATTTCTTATGTGACTCCACTAGAAGACTCCTAGAAGCTTGGACCTAGTTTCTTCCAGACTTTGCCCAACATGCCTTTCAGCCAGGCTGATTGTATTTATATCCTTTTGCTGTAATAAATCATAGTCATGAATACAACTATATGCTAAGTCTTGTGGACCCTCCTAGCAAATCATCAAACCTGAAGGTAGTTTTGGTGATCCCCAAAAAGAGTGTCCTCATTCAAGGATTCAAGACGTTCATAATAGGGCCCCAGCCTGTATTTCCAGACAACGTCCCCTCTACTCTCCAAAAAGCAGCCATTGATACAAGAAATGATTGTCTACCACATGTAATGTGTAATGGGGTAAAAGAGAACACCAGGGTTTTTTTATTGTTATTTCAAGAGGGGGTAGCAGGGAAAAAATTGTAGTAGTGATGTATCAAGATTAACTGGCATTAGCAAGTCAAATGAATTTGGATACAGAGAAACTGGTTATGAAACTACTCTAAGTGGGAAATAATCAAAGCCCAAATTAAGTTGGGCAAGAGCAGAAATGTCATGAAGCTAGTAAGAATGGAAAAATGCAAAGGTAGCTTCAATAATGTGAGTTGCCTTCTAGTCAAAAGTATGACTTACTGTGTCCCAAACACTTTCAATTCCTTCGTTTCATAGTCACGCCTTTGTTCATACAGATTCCCTGACTTGGACATCCTCCTCTTCCAATCTCTACCAACCTAATTTCTCCCTCACAAAATCTCACCATCCTTCAAAGTCCCTCAGCTCCCTACCATCAAACCTCCAGACTCGCCTGTATTTGCCGCATCCTTTTCTCTTTCCTTAGCCTTGGAGTTCTTGCTCATTCCAGCAAGGATACTGATGCTTTCTTATCCTCTAACCGGTGACCTTCAAATTTTGAAACCCTCCTGAGTATCATGACCCAATATTCACACACATATATGCAAATGAAAAACAAATTTCAGGGCGCCTGGGTGGCTCAGTGGGTTAAGCCGCTGCCTTCGGCTCAGGTCATGATCTCAGGGTCCTGGGATCAAGGCCCGCATCGGGCTCTCTGCTCAGCAGGGAGCCTGCTTCCCTCTCTCTCTCTCTGCCTGCCTCTCCATCTACTTGTGATTTCTCTCTGTCAAATAAATAAATAAAATCTTTAAAAAAAAAAAAAAACAAATTTCATGAAATAAGCAATTTAGTAAGAGTATGAAATGGTTAACAACAACCCTCCCTCCCCATGCACAAACACAAAACACAACTATGCAAGGGGTACCTAGGTGGCTTAGTCAGTTAAGCATCTGCCTTCAGCTCAGGTCATGACCCCAGGGTCCTGGGATCGAGCCCCATGTTACTTGTGCTTGCTCTCTATCTCTCTGTCAAATAAATTGAAAAAAAAAAAAAAAAAAACTTAAAAAAAATGTATGATATACTCTGGTATTTTAATGTATATTTTACTATATATATTCTTATATACATGACATATATCTGTGCCAAGAACCACTAGATTTAGCTATATTAAAGGCCATATATTATACTTTTGTACTTTTTGTTTTCTGTCTGTCCCCACCAGAGTAGATGTTTGAGTATATGCTCTTTGAGGACAGGAATTTTTGTCTGCTTTGTTCAATGCTGTACTGCCCAGTGAAAAGTGCCTGGTACATAATTGGTGCTTATTAAAAATAATCTTGAATGCCCTCCCTTCCTACCTTTCCAGAGATGTCATTCTCTTCATTAACCAGCCTTGTATTATGTCATCAACCTTCCCCCTCTCTACCTGCTTTTTCATACCAATGCAACCCTTTCCTGTCTTAAAATTATAATAACAAAACCTCATTGATCCCCCAGTCATGAGACATCTGCTCTACCCTCCTTTCCTTCACAGCAAAACCACTTGAAAAAGTTACCTTTATTTTTTCTGGCAACTCCCTCAACTCCTGCTCAATTCCCAACCCACTGTGGTCAAGGTTCTACTGAGATAGCTTCTGTCAAGCCCATCCAAGACCTGCTGTTGCCAAACCCAGAAGCTACTCCTCAGTCTTCATGTTCCTTCTCACAATCATCAAATAGCTAATTTTTAAAATTAGTCATTGGAAAGATCAGGACTGTGAGCAAAGTATGTTGTTTCTCTTGGCATCTGCCTTTAGAGAGGATTACTGTTCTTTGCTTCTACTGTTATTTTTTACTAGCCTAACATCTTTATTTAGTACTGTATACTTCATTTGCATTTTTTAAAGAAAATCAAGGCACACTGAAGATAAGACATCACTTGAGCTAGTCAGCAGACATAAAAAGAGAAATAGCGGTTATCCAGTTTTGCACGTAAGGAGCCTGAAAGTTGCAATTCCATCCTAACAATGAAAAAGCTGAACAGACTGAAAAACCAACATCTCTTCTCAACTCCATAATACAAGGGAAGATTCAGGGCAAACCATTGCCACCCAGATTAAAGAGAAGTACAGGCAAATACAGATAGCAATAGCTTACAAGAGGAGAGACTTTTAAGTGGAAACCAGGCAGGAAAACCTAAAACATAGTTGAAAAATTGCTAGAAGCTCAATATGGACAACTCAAGAGTTAAAAACTCCAGTGGTACCCAGTTATAGAGGGGGCACTCACACTTTTCTGAATTTTATCTATAGGAATTCAACCAAGTTCTTAGTGAAGTATGGGAAAATCCCCCTGTGCTTCTGGCATGGACAGGGGAAAAGAAACCTTTTTTTAAAAAGATTTCACTTTTTTAATAAATATTTTATTTATTTATTTGTCAGAGAGAGAGAGAGCACACACAAGCAGGGGAACAATAGGCAGAGGGAGAAGCAGGGTCCCTTCTGAGCAAGGAGCCTGATGTAGGTAGGTCTCGATCCCAGAACCTTGGGATCATGACTTGAGCTGAAGGCAGACACTTAATGGATTGAACCACCCAGAAACCTCTAAGATTTTATTTTTAAGTAATATTGAAACCCAGTGCAGGGCTCAAACTCACAACCCTGAGATCAAAAATCACACTCTCCACCAACTGAAACCATTTTAAAATATACCAGAGCATTCTGTTATTCCTAACAAGGCCTGCTCTTAGGGGAAGGTAGTTAAGGAACCTAACCTGCTAGGTATTATCAGAGCCTATTGACCTGGGGAAAGGAAAATGCCCAACTCCACTCAACTCTAGCCTTCCATATGGGAGAAAGGAAATGGGGCTCAACTCCAGCCCACTCGTGCTATCACACCAAAGAGGGAAGAAAAAACATTTCTGAAGCTCATAATCCAGACACGTGGGCTCCCTAAAACATGGAGATTTAATTATAGGACCATAAAACACTTCCTCTCCCCACATCTCACCATATTACTGAAGGCCTATTTATAGTAATTCCTCTTACTCGGATATCATGCCCAAGAAAAAATTACAAGATATACTAAAAAGCAAACAACAATTTGGAGAGATGAAACAAGCATCAGAACCAGACATGGCAGGGATGTTGGAATTACCAGACCAGAAGTTTAAAACAACTACGGTTAACGTGCTAAGGGCTCTAATGTATAAAGTAGATAGCATACAAAAACATCTAAGCAATATAAGCAGAGAGATGTAAATCCTAGGGGAAAAAAAGGACCAAAAAGAAATGCTAGAGATTGAAAACACTGTTAACAGAAATGAAGAATGCTTTTGATGAGATTAGTAAACTAGACACAGGTGAGGAAAGAATCTTAGCACTTGAGGATGTATCAATAGAATTCTTCAGAACTCTGAGGCAAAGAATAGCTGGGGGAAGGGGGTAGGGACTAAAATCCAAGGACTACTAGGCAACTACAAAAGGTATAGCATATACATTATGGGAATACCAGAAGAAGAAGAAAGAGAAAGAAACAGAAAAAATACTGGAAACAATAATAACTGAGAAGTTTCCCAAATAAATGACAGACACCAAACCACAGATCCAGGAAGCCAAGTAGAATAAATGCCAAAAGTATTATACCTAGACATATAACTTTTAAACTACAGAAAAATCAAAGATAAAGAAAAAGTCTTAGGGCACTGGGATGGCTCAGTCAGTTAAGCATCTCACTTTTGATTTCAGCTCAGGTCGTGATCCTGACATGGGTCATGACAAGCCCCAAACAGGATTCCATGCTGGGAATGAAGCCTGCTTAAGAGTCTTGCTCTCCCTTTTCTTCTACCCCTAAAAAAAAAAAAAGAAAAGAAAAGAAAGAAAGAAAGAGAGAAAGAAAGGGGGGGGGGAGCCTTAAAGAAGCCGAAGAAAAATATACCTAACCTATGCTCCTCCTCAGAAACCTATTCAAGCCAGAAGAGAGTAGAGTGAAATATTATTGGTAGAAAAAAACTTACCAACCTAGAATTCCGAATCCTGCAAAGTTACCTTTCAAGAGTAAAGGAAAAATGAAGACTTTCTCAAATAAAAAAATTAAAGGAATTTTTTGCCAGAAGACATGCCTTGCAAGAAATGTTAACTGAAGCTCTTCAGAAAGAATGAAAATAATATGGATCAGAAAGTCAGATCCATAAAGAAAGAATGTTTAAGAAGGAATAAGTGAAAGTAAAATAAAACTTTTACTTTCCTTATTCTTAATTGATTTAACACATAACATGTAACATTCACCAAACAGACCACATTCCAGGCTATTAGACACACCTTAAAGTTAAAAGAAATCATACAATGTCTGCTCTAGACAACAACAGAATTTAACTAGAAATCAGTAGCAGAAAAACAACAGGAAAATTCTAAAATATACAGAGATTAAACAATACATTTCTAATATATGGGTCAAAGAAGAAATCTGAAGAAAAATGTAAAAGATCTAGCACCCTTCCAACTCAAAATGGATCATGGACTTAAACGTAAAACACAAAGCTATCAAACTCCTAGAAGGCAACATAGGAGAAACATAAAGGTCATAAAGGTCACAGAAGAAACCTACATAAATAATCTTGTGTAGATACAACACCAAAGGAATAATCCATGAAAGAAATAATCAATAAGCTAGACTTTATTAAAATTTAAAACTTTGTTCTGTGAAAGCCAATGTCATGGCATCATTAGAAGTCAAGACACAAAATGGGAGAAAATATCTGCAAAAGACCCATCTGATAAAGGACTGTTGTACAAAATATACAAAGAACTCTTAAAACTCATAACAAGATAACAAACAGTCCAATTTACAAATCAGCCAAATGGGGTGCCTGGGTGGCTCAGTGGGTTAAGGCCTCTGCCTTAGGCTCAGGTCAGGATCCCAGGATCCTGGGATCGAGCCCCACGTCGGGTTCTCTGCTCAGTGGGGAGCCTGCTTCCCCCTCTTTCTCTCTCTACCTGCCTCTCTGCCTACTTGTGATCTCTATCTGTCAAATAAATAAATAAAATTTAAATAGATAAATAAATAAAATAAAAATGGGCCAAAGACTTTGACACCTCAGCAAAGAAAATATACAGATGGCAAAGAAGCACATGAAAAAATCTCTACACCATATGTCATTGGGGAAATGCAAACTGAAACAACAATGGCAAACCACGATACACCTATTAGAATGGCCAAAATGCAGAGCACTGACAAATGCTGGCCAGAATGTGGAGCAACAGAAACTCTCATTCATTCCTGATGGGAATTCAAAATGCTAAAACTGCTTTAGAAGATAGTTTGGCAGTTTCTTACAAGAATAAACATACTGTTACTATATAATCCAGCAATCATGCTCCCTGGTATTCACCTAGAGGAGTTAAAAATTTTAATCCACCAAAAAACTCTGCCTCCAGATGTTTACAGTAGGCAAATGGGCAAATAAATTAGTATATCGAGACAAGGGAATATTATTCAGCACTAAAAAGAAATGTGCTACCAAGCCATGAAAACACATGGAGAAAATTTAAATGCCTATAACTAAGTGAAAGAGCCAATTTGAAAAAGCTGGATATTA
Source organism: Mustela nivalis (assembly GCF_964662115.1). Classification (NCBI taxonomy): domain Eukaryota; kingdom Metazoa; phylum Chordata; class Mammalia; order Carnivora; family Mustelidae; genus Mustela; species Mustela nivalis. Next base: position 23,484,152 of record NC_139024.1, read on the forward strand.
TAAGGTCAGACATTCTCACTATATGACATTCTGGAAAGGGCAAAACGATGGGAACAGTAAAAGGATCAGTGGTAGACAAAGGGTGGGAGGCAGGGAGGAGGGAAAAGACAGAGCACAGAAGATTTTTAGGATAGTGAAAATACTCTGTATGATTCTGTAACGATGGTTACACCTCATTCATTACGTTTAAGAGTGAACCCAAATGTAAAGCATGGACTTTAGGTAATTATTAATAATGAGTCCTCATGGGTCCATCAGTTCTAACAAATGTTAACACTCTGGTGGGGGAATCCGTGCATGTTTCGGGGAAGGGGAGTAGGGAGAATATGGTAAATCTCTGTACCTTCCTCTCAATTTTGCTATGATCTTGGGGGAGGGGTAAGTCTAAAAAAGAGAGAGAATCAGGCAGACAAGACAGTCAAGGCTGAGAGATTGGCCGGCTTAGGCCTGGATAGCAGCTGTATAAATTGAAACACAAAAGACTTCTCAAAAGCGGCACTAAATGAAATCTGTTAACTACATCAGTGTACACAAATTATGGGATGCTGCTGCCATATTATTTTGATTTGTATTAATTTGTCTTATTGTACTCCAAATGGACAGTGGGGAAATGCCATTCTGAAGCTCCACATACTGATCTACAAACATAAATGGAAGATTTTAGAGGCCCATAAAGCCTGCCCAGGCTACTATCTCAATTTTGTACTTTATTTTACTACTTTCTCCTAAATAAGTTTTAGGAAGATTCCACGAAACTCCAAAGCCCATGTGCCGCAAGACTTAAGTCGATATCATGATGTCCTCCTGTCTGAATGATTACAACTTCCTAGATAGTATTTTGACAATTATTTCCATCTACATACACTCACCCCCAAGAAAAATAGTTTCACCAGCCTTTCACTGCATTTGTGATTACTTACATTGGTTTTTTGTTTTTTGTGGTTTTTTTTGGAAGTGAACATAACCTCAAGATTTTACTGTCCTTATATTAAGCAAGAGATGAAACTTAGAACTGGGTCCCTTGACCCTTTCTCTTTTTATCACCTACCAGTTCAAAACGTCTTAATGGCCAGCACTGTCTAAATCTGCAGTTGGACTCAATGCATTCAAGCATCAGTACCATCTCCTTTGCTTTTTAGTTTTAGCTTTTTCCCAGAAGATCTGCTTAGTCTGCTACCATAGCCTCTCTGCTTCCTGTAATAAGGCTGATGCAGCAAACAAAGGCAAAAGAAAAAAAAAAATAAGTTTCCTTGTAACTTACAGCCCATTGACAAGTCCTTAAGATAGGCAGAATGACCTTCAGAGGAACTCAACTGCCTCAATGTTAATACTTTGCTAAGGACAGAAGGCAATCTCAACTTAACATTAGCCTGACCTCCAGGATCCTAAAAGTCTGCTTTAACATACAAAAATCCCTTTGGAAACCTCCTTTTTCTCCACCCCCCTCCCCACCAAGGTATATGTTAGCAGTCATCCTCCAAGAGTATGGCCTAGTGATATACATCTGAAGGGTCTCATGACTAAGGTTTTACTAGACAGTAGTAAAGGACCTCTCGAGGTTCTGAAAACCTTGCTTCCAAATTCCTTCGAGATTTACACCATCCCTAACCCCCTCCCAATTTGAAAGTATATAATCAGCCACTCCTCACAACCCCAGTGCAGCTCCTTCCTGCCTACGGGTCCTGTCCCTGGGCTTTATTTAATAAGACCACCTTTTTGCACTGAAGACATCTCAAGAATTCTTTCTGGACTGTTTGCTCCAAACCCCAACATCTCCACATCAAAGGCCACTTTCTCTGGGTATACAAAGAATCTTTGCCCTCTTTGTCCCTTGTCACTCTGTGCCCCACTTCTTATACGAAAGACCATGGTTTTGGGGAATGTTCACCATGTTTGTTTGCTGGGGCACTATTATCAGGGAAAGTGACTGCCCCCGATTTTTTTTTCATTGGTTATAGTTCTGCTTTGATAGAGTAATATTTTAAAAATATACAGATATCCAGGGGGAAAAAATAAAGCAGTATAAAGTATTGAGAGCATTAACTGTGCTTTAATCTGGGTCTTCAGTTTCTAATTTAACAGCAGTCATACTTCTCAACAATGTCCACAGCCCTGCAAGCACATGCAATGGTGACATTAGAATTGTCTGGAATTGTCAAAACCCACTCTATAATAAATTCACCCTGTGTTGCATCTGGGTTTTTCATAAGAATTGAGGCATATCTATAATTCACAACTGGAGTCAGGTTTCTGAAGGCTGAGATATGAAACACTGCCAAAATACTGTCAATTTGCTTCTCAAACTGAATTTTTAAAAAACAGCATAATTTATTCTGTAAAGCAATTTTATAGATATGGGCAGTCTAATTAATTTCATAGTAATGTTGGTTGACTATGATACAAAGGAAACAGGTATTTTCTAGGACATTGGGATAGGCAAAGGAAGCTTTAAGAATTTGTGGGGGGAAAAAAGATAAAACCTGAAGTTTTTCAGATATCTTTAAATTTCTAAAAAACCTTTTGTTCCAAAATTAATTATTTAACTATGGTATATAAAATATATTGACTGCATTGCCCAGCATCAAGATGGGAAACCCTCTAATTTAATAAAATTGTCTTTTCTGGTCCATCTTGGCCCAAGCCCCTGTTGTCTGAGGACAGACTTCTCTTGAGGGGCCCTGAAGTTGTAATACAAAGCATTGTCTTCATCTACTGGTTTGTATTCTTGTTCAATTTCAGTTAGGAAGCCACGTCCTGAGCCACTTTCACATCCTGATCCAGAGCCAGATCCCAAATAGTCCTCAGAAAGAGAGAAGACATCATTCCAGCTCCGGGATCTTGTCATTGAAGAAGGAAGATTCTGTTGGATTCACCCAGAAGTAGGTTGAATATCAGTCCCTCTTCATCAGTGCAGTTTGCAGAATTACTTCTAGGATTGCAGCATGCCCGCTGGTAGCTGGCTCTCTGCACAGGAGAACCTCTCTCTGGCTCCTGTCCCTGTCTGTGTCTTGGCCCCGAATTGCCAAGGATGGGGGCAGAGCAAGAGTTGGGTTTCTTCTCCGCCAATTCTTAAGTTTTCATTTTAAGGCTAATTTGGAAGAAAAAAAATTCTTCTTAAGTTCTACTGTCAACAAGCTAATATGCTCTGGTTAACTAATCTCACCACGTTAATAAATAACATACAGTCATGCTTGTCTTAATGGCACATGGGAGCCTATAATGCAGAAAGAAGAGTCAACTGAACAGCACAATTAAAAAAGAAATTATTGGCATATTGTCACCAATAGCCCTGGCAAAAGTTGTTATATAACATATAGTTCTTTTTCTAAAAAGGTCTTAACTTATGATCCATGAAGGTCTGGGAGCCTACTTAAAGAAAATTATGTGTATGTATATGAGTTACTGTGTATTTTTTCTGAGGCAAGATCTCTATATTATAGCCTCCTTCAGATTTTCAAACAAGTTTGTGAACAAAAACTGGTTAAGAACAACTGTTTTAAAGAACTGCCAAAACTTAGAGTTTTAGAAGGAAAATCTATTAAAAGTAGCTCACTTTTATTGAGCAGTCACTGTGTGCCAGAGACTAGGGTAAGTAATGACGTAATTATATTTATTAATCCTCATAATAACCCTATTATACAAATAACAAAAAAATCCGTGAATAAATTTGTTCATTCATTCACTGTTGAAAACCAACTATATCTAAGGTACTATCAGTGGAAAAAAAAACAAAAAAAAATTCTTTTCCTTGTGGAGCCTTCACTCCAGTCAGGGGAAAGAGACAAAAAATTAAAGAAAGGAACAGATGGTGATAAGTACATTGATGAAAATAAAAGTGATATCCTAGCATCACTGACCAAGAGCATGGGCATCCCCACGGAGTTTAACAGACAGAATATCAGGACCCACATCAGGGGTCTGAATCAAAACGTGCAGTATGAAAAAAACCTGGGTATTACATCTGCACATTAAGGTTTAAAAAGCACAATGCTAGGGAATGACTGGGGACTCCTAAAAGTTCTAAGAAAAAGCCTTCCTATGGAAGGGACATTTACCTTGACACCTGAATGCCAAAAGGAGTCAGCCCTGAGAACGATCCGGGAAAACACCCCCAGATGAAGACCTCTGGCAAAACCCTCAAGTGAACATGGAAATAAGCTTTACATTTTTGAGGGAGAAAACATAAGTTTATGTGGCTGATTTATATGAACAAAATGGAGTATAAGATGAAGTCGGAAAGAAGAGCAAGGACCAGATAGAACATTTAGGATCTTATAAACCATAGTAAATAGTGTAGACTTACAAACAGGAGTGAGAATAAGTAGGTTTTGATCAACAGCATGGCATGATTTTTCAAAAGATTACTTCTATAGAAATAAGATGGTAGAAATGCAAAGTAGAAGCAGAAATGGATGGACTGTATGGTGTATGAGTTACAGCTCAATAAAGTTATTACATATATATTTTTTAAGTAGAAGCAGAGAGACCAGTTTGGAAACTGAAACCCCAGATTAAAGCACAGTTATGCTCTCAATACTTTATACTGCTTTATTTTTTTCCCCTGGATATCTGTATATTTTTAAAATATTACTCTATCAAAGCAGAACTATAACCAAAAAATCGGGGGCAGTCACCTTCCCTGATAATAGTGCCCCAGCAAACAAACATGGTGAACATTCCCCAAAACCATGGCCTTTCGTATAAGAAGTGGGGCACAGAGTGACAAGGGACAAAGAGGGCAAAGATTCTTTGTATACCCAGAGAAAGTGGCCTTTGATGTGGAGATGTTGGGGTTTGGAGCAAACAGTCCAGAAAGAATTCTTGAGATGTCTTCAGTGCAAAAAGGTGGTCTTATTAAATAAAGCCCAGGGACAGGACCCGTAGGCAGGAAGGAGCTGCACTGGGGTTGTGAGGAGTGGCTGATTATATACTTTCAAATTGGGAGGGGGTTAGGGATGGTGTAAATCTCGAAGGAATTTGGAAGCAAGGTTTTCAGAACCTCGAGAGGTCCTTTACTACTGTCTAGTAAAACCTTAGTCATGAGACCCTTCAGATGTATATCACTAGGCCATACTCTTGGAGGATGACTGCTAACATATACCTTGGTGGGGAGGGGGGTGGAGAAAAAGGAGGTTTCCAAAGGGATTTTTTTTTTTTTAAGATTTTATTTATTTATTTGAGAGAGAGACAGTGAGAGAGAACATGAGCAAGGAGAAGGTCAGAGGGAGAAGCAGACTCCCCATGGAGCTGGGAGCCTGATGTGGGACTCGATCCCGGGACTCCAGGATCATGACCTGAGCCGAAGGCAGTCGTCCAACCAACTGAGCCACCCAGGCGCCCCTCCAAAGGGATTTTTGTATGTTAACGCAGACTTTTAGGATCCTGGAGGTCAGGCTAATGTTAAGTTGAGATTGCCTTCTGTCCTTAGCAAAGTATTAACATTGAGGCAGTTGAGTTCCTCTGAAGGTCATTCTGCCTATCTCAAGGACTTGTCAATGGGCTGTAAGTTATAAGGAAACTTAAGGTTTTTTCTTTTGCCTTTGTTCGCCGCATCAGTCTTATTACAGGAAGCAGAGATGCTATGGTAGCAGACTAAGCAGATTTTCTGGGAAAAAGCTAAAACTAAAAAGCAAAGGAGATGGTACTGATGCTTGAATGCATTGAGCCCAACTGCAGACCTAGACAGTGCTGGCCATTAAGACGTTTTAAACTGGGAGGTGATAAGATGTTCATTTTAACAGCTTTAAGTTTTCTTTGTAAAACTTGGATTCATTTGAAAATTCATGAGTGAGGGGCACCTGGGTGGCTCAGTTGGTTAAGCGACTGCCTTTGGCTCAGGTCATGATCCTAGACACCCAGAATCAAGTCCCACATCAGGCTTCCTGCTCAGTGAGGAGTCTGCTTCTCCCTCTGACCATCTCCCCCTCATGCTCTCTTTGTCCCCCTCTCATTCTCTCTCTCAAATAATAAATAAAAGCAAAGAAAAAGAAAATTCATGAGTGTAAAAAAAATTCACAAGTGACAGAATTCTGAAAGGTAAAGAAAACTAACACTATGAAGTACCTATTATATACTTGGCACAGAGCACTTTCTGTATATTATCTTCTTCAAAAAAACCTGAGATAGGGGCACCTGGGTGGCTCAGTGGGTTAAAGCCTCTGCCTTCAGCTCAGATCATGATCCTAGGGTTGTGGGATCAAGCCCCACATCAGGCTCTCTGCCAGCAGGGAGCCTGCTTCCTCCTCTCTCTCTGCCTGCCTCTCTGCCTACTTCTGATCTCTCTCTGTCAAATAAATAAATAAAATCTTAAAAAAAAAAAAAAAAAAAAAACCCGAGATAAGGGGCAACCTGGGTGGTTCAATGGGTTAAGCCTCTGCCTTCAGCTCGGATCATGGTCTCAGGTTTCTGGGATTGAGCCCCGCATTGGGCTCTCTGCTCAGCGGGGAGCCTGCTTCTCCCCCATTTCTCTGCCTGCCTCTCTGCCTACCTGTGATCTCTGTCAAATAAATAAATGAAATCTTTAAAAAAAAAAAAAAAAAACCCGAGGTTAAAATAAAATAGCAATAATTTTTTTAAAAATCTGAAGACACCTGGGTGGCTCAGTTGGTTAAGCCACTGCCTTCAGCTCGGGTCATGATCCCAGGGTTCTAGGATTGAGTCCCACATTGGGCTCCTTGCTCAGCAGGGAGCCTGCTTCTCTCTCTGCCTCTGCCTGCTTGTGCTCGCTCGCTCGCTCTCTCGCTCGCTCTCTCTCTCTCTGACAAATAAATAAATAAATAAAATCTTTTTTTAAAAAATCTGAGGTAGCTATTTTTATTCCTTACAAATGAGGAAACTAAAATAACTTAAAAGGTTAGAAAATTCAAGCCAGGATATGAAGCTAAGTGACCCAAACCACCGGATGTCACTCTCATTAAAATAACCATAATGCCATCGATAAGTGAAGGCTGTGTTCCCACTTGTCATAGCCGGGCAACAGAAAATCAAAACACGAACCTCTCTCAGGCCTTCCAGTTTGAAGTACTCAAGCCTCTTGGAGCAACCACCAACCCCTTCTCCTCCTGGATCTCCATCCTCCTCAAGCCCAGCCAGAGCCCTGCCCCGAATGCACACTAGGGTCAGCCTGCCTCTGCTCAGAAACAGGACTTCCAAAACCCACCAGCAGCAGCTTTTCCTATTAAATGCCCCAAACTGAAGTGCTAGAGGAAAGAACTCCTCTCCCTCTATGAAATGAAAAGCCCTTATATTTCACATTGTAGGCTTCTATGGTTTTGACAAACCAGACTTACGTATACCTTTTTGAGCTGTGATGACAAAATATGAATATATTTGGCACTAAATAAGACAATGACCTAGCCCTCAAACATGAAGAGGACACAAAGCTGGGAGACAAATCCGTGTTGGATTACAATCCTGATTCAAGAGGATACTGACGTGCTACAAAAATTGGATGAAACTCCCAACATAAAATTTAACTAAGGTGCATTTAAATACAAAAGTTTAATTAGACTGAAAAGAATCAACTGAGAAACCTATGAAATAAAAGAACTGAATTCAGTCAGCAGCTAAACAAATATTTATAAGGCATCTATAGAGTGCAAAGGTCTGTGCTAAAAACTTCTAATACAATCCGGGGTGAGCTGGAAGACACAGTAACTGCTCTCAGAATACAGTGCACTAGGAGAGATACAAACAGGCAGATCAACATCTCTAATGAAGTATAGGAGGTAGTAAAGGAAAGAGGAGGATGCTAGGAGATCAGAGAGCTGGAGCTAGTAATCTAGCCTAGGGACGTAAGGAAGGGTACTCGGAGGAAATGATGTTTCAGTCGAGAGTAATAGGACAAATGGATGTGAGCTAGGGAAGGGATAGCGGTAGGGAGGGAGGGAATGAGAGGCACTGGCCTGAGAGAAGGCTCTGAAACACAATGCAACACTTCATTTCACAGAAAATGAAACAAGTTCAGTATGGCTGAACTACAAAGTGGAAAGGAACCAGACAAGAGATGAGCTACTAGAGAATTATAAAGGAACCAGGTGACACAGGGCCTTGCAATGATAAGCAAGTTGAATTTAACCTTGAAGACAGTAAGAAGCTACTTATGAGTTTTAAAGAATGCAGTAGCTTGATTATGTCCCCTCTTAAGCAAAAAAGGGTTACTGGAAAAATATCTTAACAGTTTTATCTTTCTAACATGCTAGCAATAACCAGTTGGAAAATACAATAGGAAAAAAAAGGATCCTACTTACAATTACAATAAAAGGTCTAGAATAAAGATGAGTATTATCTTTGTAAGACATATAAAAATCTCAAAGGCATACAAGAAAATTTGGAAAAATAGACATAGTATTATTAGAAACACACACAATTTTACCAACATTGCCAATTCTTTAACTCTTCACAATTTACAGATTAAATACAGTTCCATTATAAATCCTCAGAAAATTGTGAAGAAGTAATGAGGGAATCTTGCCTACCAGATGTGAAATATAAAACATGATGATCAAAAGATAAATTAATAGGGGCACCTGGGTGGCTCAGTAGGTTAAGCATCCAAATCCTGGCTTCAACTCAAGACCGATTTGGGGATCCTGAGCACAACCCCACCTCAGGACCTGTGCTCTGCACTGTCAGATGGAGATTCTTTCTCTCCCTCTCCCCGTGTCCTTGCCCTCCTTGCGTGTGCACACATGTGCTCACATGCTCACTCTCTAAAATAAATAAATCTTTTTAAAAAAATGAATAGAGGGGTGCCTGGGTGGCTCAGTGGGTTAAGCCTCTCCCTTTGGCTCAGGTCATGATCCCAGGGTCCTAGGATCTAGCCCCTCATCGGGCTCTCTACTCAGCAGGGAGCCTGCTTCCCCCTCTCTCTCTGCCTGCCTCTCTGCCTACTTGTGATCTCTCTCTCTCTCTCTGTCAAATAAATAAATAAATAAATAAATAAAATCTTAAAAAAATGAATAGAATACTCAAAAAAGTCTTCATGGCATAATATATAATAAAAGAGGGAAGCATAATAAATCACTGTTCTTTTATCATCTAACTTACACTTTTGTTATTCATCTTGTCTGCCCCTCTCAAATAGGCTGCAGGCTACAAGAGGATAGGTTGTTCAATTCACTACGTTCCTAGCACTGACAATGCCTGGCATATGATAGGCACAACAATAATTAATTAATTAATTAATTAAGCAATAGGAGGCAACAGATTAGTCAACAAGTAACATCCTGACCACTGGAAGACAACAGAAAAAAAAACAGATTATCCCTTCATACTATATACCTAAATAAATTCCAGGTGGTTTTAAAATATAAATATTATATTCAAACAAGAAACTACATATGAATATTTATTTAGTATATAAGTCTGCAAACTATCAAATCCAGCCATTCCCATTAGTTTATGTACTGTCTATGACAGTTTTCACACTACAATACCAGAGTTGAGTAGTTGCAACAAAGACCACATGGCCTGCAAGGTCAAAAATATTTGTTATCTGCTCTTTTACAAAAAAAAAAAAAAAAAAAAAGGTTTGGCAATCTCTGATCCATTCTCCTAATAGGTGTGGACTTTCTAAACCCAATCCTGTCTGGACATCCCAATCCCTGTAAAACTCAGACTTAATGAATCCGAGTTAAATGCCATTGAGGGGGGTGGAGGCACCTGAGTGGCTCAGTTGTTAAGCATATGCCTTCAGCTCAGGTCCTGAGCCGGGGGAGGATCAAGCGCTGCATCAGGCTCCCTGTTCAGCGGGAAGCCTGCTTCTCGCTCTCCTGCTCCCACTGCTTGTGTTCCTTCTCTCACTGTGTCTCTCTCTCTCTCTCAAATAAATAAAATCTTTAAAAAAAAAAAATATATATATATATATATATATGCCAGTAAGAAGGGATCCAAATCCTAAATGTAAAGAACTATAAAATGCTCAGAAGAAAACATAATTGTAAATCTTTACAACTTTATATTAGGCAATGATTCTTAGAAATGACATCAAAAAGGAACCAAGGAAAAAATAAATTGAACTTCATCAAAATTAAAACTTTTATACAAAGAATATTATCCAGAAAGTGAAAAACACCACCCCTAGAATGAGGAAAATATTTGCAAATCACGGATCTGCTATGGAACTTGGCTCCAGAATATATAAATTTTTTTTAAGATTTTTTATTTATTTATTTGACACACACAGAGAGATAGTGAGCGACAGAGCACAAGCTGGGGAATGGCAGGCAGGCAAGCAGAGGGAGAGGGAGAAGCAGGCTCCCCACTGAGCAGGGAGCCCAATGTGGGACTCAATCCCAGGACCCTGGATCATGACCTGAGCCAAAAGCAGATGCTTTATTGACTGAGCCACCCAGGCACCCAGAATATACAAATTCTTACAACTCAATTTTATAACACAATTTTTTAAATAGGCAAAGAATTTGAAAAGACATAGATACATGAATGGCCAATAAATACATGAAAAGATGTTCAACATGAGTAATCGATAGGGAAATGCAATTTAAAACCACAAAAACAGTGATACTTCACACCCACTAGGAGAGTGAAGATCAAAATGACAATAGTAAGTGTTGAAGAGGATATGGAGAAAATAGAACCTATTACTGGTGGAAATGTAAAATAGTACAGGTACTCTGGAAAACAGTAACAGTTCCTCAAAAAGTTAGAGTTATGACATGACCCAGCAATTCTACTTCTAAAGTACACACCAAGAAGAAATGAAAACACAGGTCCACACAGTGTATACAAAAATGTTCATGGCAGCATTGTTCGTATTAGCCAAAAAGTGGAAAGTCTATCAACTGATGAATAAAACATGGTATATCCATCCACACAATGAAATATTATTCAGCCATAATAAGGAATGAAGTATGGATAGATACTACAACTTGGATAAAACTCAAAATAATTATGCTAAGAGAAAAAAGGCAGAAGAAGAATTTGTGTTTTTATGGTTCCATTTATATGAAATGTCAGTAGGCAAATCCATACAGACATAAAGTAAATTAGTGGTTGGCAAGGGCTGGGGCAGTGGAGGAGGGGCTGATGGAGAGGAACAGGTAGTAGCCCCTAAGGAGTATTTGCTAGTGGTGAGATCTCCACAATTTTGTGAATATTCTAAATATCCTGAATTGCACACTTTAACAGGATGAATTTTAGGGAATATGAATAAAATTCCCTTTATTCAGGGAATAAATTTTAGGGAATATGAATTCCCTAATAAAACTTAAGGGAATATGAGTTATTTAGAGAAAAATAGAAATTTTCCCCTAAAATTTAGGGATTATGAATATAAATTTTAGGGTATATGAATTATGAATTTTAGGGAATATGAATTTTTTAATTTAAAAAGTTCTAAGGAAAATTCTAATAGGAATATTCCCAATACATATGTATTAAAAAAAAAAAACCTTATATCCAGTATAATAAAGAATATCTCCCAATAAGCCCAACAACCTAATTCTAAAAGGGACAGAAGTGGGGCACCTGGGTGGCTCAGCTAGTTAAGCGGCCCACTCTTGATTTTGGCTCAGGCCATGATCTGAGAGTCATGAGATCAAGCCCCATATCGGGCTCCATACTCACTACAGAGTCTGCTCTAGATTTCTCTCTTCCTCTACCTCCCCCTACTCACACTCTCACTGTCTAAATAAATAAATAAAATCTTTAAAATAAATAAGTAGGGGCGCCTGGGTGACTCAGTGGGTTAAAGCCTCTGCCTTCAGCTCAGGTCATGATCTCAGGGTCCTGGGATCAAGCCCTCCATCGGGCTCTCTGCTCAGCAGGAAGCCTGCTTCTTCCTTTCTCTCTCTCTCTCTCTCTCTGCCTGCTTCTCTGCCTACTTGTGATCTCTATCTGTCAAATAAATAAATAAATAAATAAAATGAGTAAGTAAATAATAAAAGGAAAAGAGCATCAACAATTACTTGACAAAATAAGATACATTAATGGTAATAAACACATAAAAAATTGTTCAACATCTTTAGTCATTAGGTAGATGCAAATTTTTCTTGTGTTTAATTTTTTTTTTAGTTATCCCTATACCCAACATGGGGCTCAAACTCACAAACCTAAGATCAAGAGTCACATGATTTACCAACTGAGACAGCAAGGTGCCCCAGTACATGCAACTTTAAGCCATAATAAGATACCATTTCCATTCACTAAAATAGGAAAAATTTAGAACCTTGACTACCTCAATTGTTGGTAAAGATACATAGCAACCAGAACATTAATACATTATTGAGAGTATAAAATAGTAAAATCACTTAGAAACAGTTTGGCAGTTTCTTATAGTTAAACTATACTTCTTGTATGAACTAAAAATGCCATTCCTAGGAATATACCCAAGAGAAATTTAAAAATACTCCAAAATAACTAATACAAAATTGTAGCAGCTGGAAAAAACTCAAAGTCCATTGAAAGAAGAACAGATAAACAAATTGTAGTATATTCATACAAAGGAATACTGCTCAGCAATAAAAATAAACACATGTGATTTCATGTTTTAGCAGTTTATCTGAAAAACATGTAAAGTGAAAGAAACCAGACACAAACAAATATATGCTATATAATTCCATTTATAAATTCCAAGAACAGAAAAAGTCATTGTGATAGAAAAAATTAATCTATGGTGACAGAAATCAGAACAGAGATCACCTATAGGATACAAAGAACGAATAAAACGGTAAAGAATAAACTTTCTAGGGTGATGGAAATGTTCTTTATCAGAAGTCAGCAAGCTACTGGAACGCCTGGGTAGCTCAGTCAGTTAAGCATCTGCCTTGGGCTCGGGTCATGATCCCAGGCTCCTAGGAATGAGTCCTGCATCCAGCTCCTTGCTCAGCGAGGAGCCTGCTTCTCCCTCTGTCTGCCACTTCCCCTACTTGGGCTTGGGCTTTCTCTCTCTCTCTCTCTGACAAATAAGTAAAATTCTTTTTAAAAAGGGGGGAAAAAAAAAGTCACCAAGTTAAAGACCATGGACCAAATCAGCTCACTGCCTGTTTTTATAAATAGTTTTAATGGAACATAGCAGTATTCATTTACACAGTTTCTATGGTTGCTTTTGCACGACAAGGGTAAGAATAAAATGTGATAGAGACCCTACAGCCCACAAAGCATGGAATATTTACTATCTGGCCCTTTACAGGAAAAGAATGTCAACCCCTATTCTGCATCTTCATTGAGGGCAAGTAACAGTGAATACATTTACTAAAACTCATTAAATATACATTTAAGATCTGTACATTTCACTCTAGGTCAATTTTACTTCACTTTTTTAAAAAAAATCCCATAACATTTTTTGAGGATATTCCTAAATCAATTCTGAAATTTATATAGCAATGCATAGGACCTAGAATACCCTAAACTAATGCTGTATAAAAGAAATATAATGTGAACAAATAGAATTCACATTTTTTTAAGAGCTACATTTTTTAAAAAGTTTTTTAAGGGTGCCTAGGTGGCTAAGTGGGTTAAGCATCTCCCTTCAGCTCAGTTCATGACCCCAGGTCCCAGGATAAAGTCCCACACTGGGCTCCCTCCTCAGCAGGGAGTCTGCTTCTCCCTCTGCCCCTCCCCCCAGCTCATGCACTCATGTGCTCTTACAAATAAATAAATCAATTTTGAAAATCTTTTAAAAAATAAGAAGTTTTTTAAGAGGTGAAACTGGGGCACCTGGGTGGCTCAGTGCATTAAGCCTCTGCCTTCAGCTCAGGTCATTATCTCAAGAGTCCTGGGATCGAGCCCCACATCGGGTTCTCTGCTCAGCAGGAAGCCTGCTTCCCCCTCTCTGCCCACCTCTCTGCTTACTTGTGATCTCTTTGTCAAATAAATTTTAAAAATCTTTTTTAAAAAGATGTTAAAAAAAAGAGGTGAAACTAATTTTAATCATACATTTTATTTCATCCAACATATCCAAAATATTAATTCAACTATTAGATGATTTTTATAGTAGATCTTTTCTATTTCTGCATACCTGTGAGTAGAGGCACAGACAGCCTTTGTTCTTAGATAGTTTTTCAACAATGGTAGTTGCTGTCTAGTATAATAATGTCTCCCTACAGGTCAAAACCTAAGATTTGCTTGCAACACCCTTATAAAAGATAGGGTTTTCTAAGCTGAGGGCTTCTGAGTTGTGAAACAAAGCCACTGAGTATGACTATGCCACCATCACCTGGGCCAGCCTCTGCATCATCCCCATGGGGCTTGAGGGGCAAGGGGAATGGAGGCAAACATGACACTCACATTGCCTGCTGGGTCATGAGTAATAAAATTCTTTGTTTCTGACCCAGGATTTCACATCTTCTGCCAACACTCACGAAATCCTAACAAGTTAACGTGTTTCTTGCAAGCAGGATAAAATCTCAGATCCTTCACAGTTCTTGACATCAAGAACTGTAATCAACATGTACTCTGATTTTTACATTTTTATATATCTTATTTTTTCAGAATGTATTTTGCATTTAGACTATATCTCAATTTGGATGCTAAATTTTCACTGGAAATACTTTATCTGTGCTTAGACTTCACAAAATCTATAGCTGAGAAATTAGATTCATATTCCTGAGTTGTTCCAAGAATACATATGTTAATAATGAAGAAAGCTATGTAAGTATGAGGGCAGGAAGTATCTGAGAAATCTCTGTACCTTCTGCTTAATCTTGCTGTGAACCTAAAACTGCCCTAAAAGTCTTTTTTTTAAATGTTTTCCAATATCTGAATCTGGTATCCTTTTTAATACTTATATTTAACTAAAGTTTAATAAAATTTAAGATTTACCTCCCCAGTCATGTTAGCCACATGTGGCTAGTGGCTTTGAAACCAGACAGCTTACCTAGGTCTAGTTAATCTTGAAAAAGAGTGAAGTTGAAGGACTCATACAGATAGATATTAAAATTATAAAGCTAAAGAATTAGGATATTGTGGTATCAGCACAAAAACAGACCAAAGGAAAAAAACAGAAATCCACATATACATAGAGTCATGGATTTATGTCAAAGGTAGTGCTTCAGTAGCCTGGTAAAAAATGCAAAAAAAATTCCCACATGAAAAAAAAAAAAAACCTTGACTGCAGTTTAACATAATATACAAGCATTCCAGATGGACCATGGATCTAAGTGTGAAAAGTAAAACAATAAAATTCCTAAAAGATCTCAGAATACCTTCATGACATTAAGGTAAGCAAAGATTTTTTTTTTTTTTAAACTTTTTTTTTTTTTTAATTTTATTTATTTATTTGACAGAGAGAAATCACAAGTAGATGGAGAGGCAGGCAGAGAGAGAGAGAGAGAGGGAAGCAGGCTCCCTGCCAAGCAGAGAGCCCGATGCGGGACTCGATCCCAGGACCCCGAGATCATGACCTGAGCCGAAGGCAGCGGCTTAACCCACTGAGCCACCCAGGCGCCCGAGGTAAGCAAAGATTTCTTAAATAAGATACCAAAAAGAAGGCTGATAAACAGACATTACAATTAAGTGCTGTTTGTGAAAAAAACTCCGCTAAAAAAAAAAAAAACAATTAAAAAAAAAAACCCTAAAATGCAAACCACAGACCATGAGAAAATATTTGCCATTTATACATGTGACAAAGGACTAATATCCAGAATATATAAAGAATTACAATTATTAACAGACAAAAAAAAATGCATTAGGAAAAAAGACAAAACACTTGAAAAGGTGTGTCACAAAAGATTCTATCCAAGTGTCCTATAAATATGTAAAAAAGGTAGTCAACCTCAAACGTCATCTGGGTAAAGCAAAATAAACCACAATGAGATATCACTACACATTTAGTTGAGTGACTACAACCGAATACAAGTATCAGTGAGGACACATGGCAGCTGAAATCTCATATGCTGCTAGTAGAAATATATTTTAATGTAACCATTTTGGAAAACTGGTCTTGTCTACTAAAGATGAACACATATTGTACGATCTAGCAATTCTCAGGTATCTGCCCACCAGAAAGCGCACACGTATGCACACCAAACTATATGTACAAACTTTCATATCAGTATTATGAATAGCAGTAGCCAAAAATTGGGAATAACTCTAATACCTAATAAAACTGTAGAATGGATTTAAAAAATTGTGGTAGAGGGGCGCCTGGGTGGCTCAGTGGGTAAAGCCTCTGTATTTGGCTCAGGTCATGATCCCAGAGTCCTGGGATCAAGCCCTACATCGGGCTCTCTGCTCAGCAGGGAGCCTGCTTCCCCCTTTCTCTGCCTGCCTGTCGGCCTACTTGTGATCTCTCTCTCTCTGTCAAATAAATAAGTAAAATCTTTAAAAAAACAAAAATTGTGGGGAGCCTGGGTGGCTCAGTGGGTTAAAGCCTCTGCCTTGGCTCAGGTCATGGTCCCAGGGTCCTGGGATGGAGCCCCGCATGGGGCTCTCCGCTCCGCGGGGAGCCTGCTTTCTTTTCTCTCTCTGCCTACTGTGATCTCTGTCGTCAAATAAATAAATAAAATCTTTAAAAAAAAAATCTACAAGAAAAAAAAAATTGTGGTAGAATCCTTACACCAGAAGGGCTAGTATCAAAATGATAGGAAATAAGTGTTAAGTGAGGCTGTGGAGAAAAAGGCACCTTCATGCACTGTTGGGGGGAATATAAATTCATGACCGCACTGTCAGAAACATGGAGATATGGAGCAACCTACGTGTCTATCAACAGATGTATGGATAAAAAAGATATGGTATATATGTATAATGGAATACTATACAGCTCTTAAAAAAGAATGAGATCTTGCCATTTGCAACAACATGGATAGACCTCTGAAAGTATTATGCTAAGTTAAATAAGTCAGACAGAAAGACGAATACCATGGGATTTCACTTATGTGTGGAATCTAAAAATATGAACAAAAAAAAAGCAGAAACAGATCCATAAAACACAGAACAAACTGGTGATTTCCAAAGCCGCAGGAGGTAGGAGACGGGCAAAATGGGTGAAGGGGATTGGGAGATACAAGCTTCCAGTTACAGAACATGTAAGTTATGGAGATGAAAGATACAGCATAGAGAATATAATCAATGGTGCTGTAATAGCATTGTATGGTGACCAACAGTAGCTACACTGTCGGCGAGCACAGCATTATCAATAGAGTTCTCCAATCACTATGGGGTATATACCTGAACTATTGTAATGTTGTGTGCGAACTATACTGCAATTAAAAAAATAAAAAGACCTTTAAGAAAATTGTGGTCTGGGGCACCTGGATGGCTCAGTGGGTTAAAGCCTCTGCCTTTGGCCTAGGTCATGATCTCAAGAGTCCTGGCATCAAGCCCCGCATTGGGCTCTCTGCTCAGCAGGAAACCTGCCCCCCCACCCCGCCTGCTGTTCTGCCTGCTTGTGATCTCTGTCTGTCAAATAAATAAATACAATACAATCTTTAAAAAAAAAAAAAAAAAGAAGCTACTTTAAAGAAAATTGTGGTCTAAGTATATAATGTCATATTGTATTCAGCAAAATGAATTAACTGTTATTATATGGAAAAGATTGATGAACCTCACAAACATAATGTTAAGTGAAATAAGCAAGGATCATGATTCTATTTATATAAAATTTAAAAACAGGCAAAACAAATTAATAGTAATATATAACAGGATGTTGATTACCATTGCAAGTAAAGGGCTAGCAACTCAGAGAGTGCTCAACAGTTGCCAACTCAGGCATTATAAATGTTCTATTTCTTGATTTAGGTTATATTACACAGATCTATTCTCTTTATGAAAATTCGGTAGGCTTTACAATTATCATGTGTACTTTTCTAAATGAACATCATAACTCAATAACTTTTCAGTTTTTTTTAAAGGATTTATTTATTTAGAAGAGAGACAGAGAGCATGAGTCGGGGAAGGGGCAGAGGCAGAGAAAGAGAGAGAAGCAGATGCCCTGCTGAGCAAGGAGCCCATGCATGGCTCAATCCCATGACCCTGGGATCAAGACCTGAGCCAAAGGCAAGCGCCCCACAACTTTTTAATTTTTTAAGTATACTTAATAGCTGCCTCTTCTGTATTTCCTACTATGCACATGTACTATTTTTATAATATTTATTTTTTAAAAAATTAATCGAATACAAATTGGAGAGATCTTATCTTAAAAGTCCTAGGAGTCTTAAGGTGAGACATGAATGTAACAGGACACAGAAAAGGTAACTACAACACTCCTCTAGCCAGACATATCTGAAGGAATATACTGAGATATGGAGACCACATTCTCAGAGCGACATTCAGAAAGTAGATTGTAACCTCAAGAATGGAAGAAGTTCTGGGGATCTAGAAACCATGTCATGAGACTTGACTAACAGGACAAGGGGCAGCTGACACTGAGAAGAGACATAGTAATATCCCAGCACCCTATGTCTAGCATATAGATGGTACCAAGAAACGTTTGGGGAATGAATGAATTAATGAATGAATTAAATCTAAGTCTTTAATATTTGAAAGGTTGTCAAATGGAATTAGGACAAGGATGATGAATGAATGAATAAATGAGTAAATTAAGTAAATGATATTATCATTCTTGATATATTTAAAGAACTGTCATATGTGCAATCCGGACTAGAGTTATATATGCTGTGCCTGAGGAAAGTTTCAAGATGAATGTAAAGAAGGTAAAGAAAAGCTCGAATTTCATTCTATTTGAAGAATTTTCTAGGGGCACCTGGCTGCTCAGTCTGAAGAGCACAAGACTCTTAATCTCAGGGTCATGAGTTCAAGCCCCATGCTGGGTACAGAGATTACTTAAAATAAGTAAATCAAATTAAAAAAAAAAAAAAACTTTTCTAACTGTAGGACATCCAAAAATGAAAGAAACAGTTAAGGCAGAAACTACATGCCTATCATTTGACTACATGACCGAGGCCCTCTTCAGCTTTAATATTCTTTGACTCTATAAAATATTATCTTTATATCTTTCTGCACAGCAAATAATTCACAAATACTTGAGTTATTTTTGAAAACAATATCAATTTTTTACTAAATGAAGATATATCACTTGCATACTATAAATCAAACTTTCACAGCTTTCATTGAAACATCATGACAAAGAACCTCTAGGTATTCAGAGTATCCAGCGAAAAAGCAGTTAAATCCAAAAAGAACAAAAACCATCACTGGTTACCTACAGAGGCCCTTTGCACAATCTTAAAGAAAAAAAAGAAAACCAAAACTGCATTTTCTACAATTCAAAGCACTGAAATCAGACTGGTCCTTTGCCATTAGTTTAATGAATCCTCCCCCCCACCCCCCGCAAAGTTAAAATTACTTCAGTAATTCTGTATAGAGTTGAATTCATTCCATTTCTACTCACTGACTAGAATCTACCAACTCCGGCATTTTAATATTTAAATTACTCCTAGCATAGTTCCACATTCATGTAACAATTCTTATCGTTTTCAAAGTACTTTCTCACATAATAACTTATTTGAGCCTCGTAAATGACCTGCAGGGAAGGGAGAGTTAGGATAATTAATCCCAGTTCTACAGATGAGAAAATGGAAATGACACATTAAATGACTGTCCCAATACGATCAATGAAACCAAAATCACAATCCAGTCTTTGCAGGTCACATTTTATTATTCATCTGGTATCCCATATGTTCATCAGTCCTAAGATAGAACTGATCAAAATTCTTCAAAGTAACAGTTATGGAATAAAAGGAGGTTCACTTCTTCACAAAGAGGAAGAAGATTGTTGCCAAAAAGAACACATGCTTAGTTAAATGAAATCAAAATTATATAAGGAATTTAGATTTCCAGTTTAAAATGTTTACCCAACTGCTGTGAGAAAAATGCACAATCAGGAAAAGCACATTTAATATTTCTAAAGGGCTGGATTAAAATTTCAGCTGTAAACTTCATTACTGTAATTAGATTTTTAATGCATATTTATTAAACATCCATTCAAATACTGTGTTCACAATTATTCATGAGTTATTTGTACATTTGTGTTGATTTTAACAAACTGTAAACAGTGGCCACTGACCAGAAATGTTCTCCTACAATGACAGAAGCCCATATTAAGGTCATAGGCAGCCCATTTATGCTCTATTATGTTCTAATAATACCCCAAATATAAATATTCAGCTGTTTTTTTGAAAACTGCAATGGTCATCAATGACCCAAAAAGTTAGACTTACCAGTGACATTAAAGACCTATGTTTAATTCAGTGATGAATAAACAAAGTGCAGAATAGAAGAAAATCAAATCTTAATTAAACTCTTTCTTTAGAAAAACAACATAAGCCATCATCAAGGAATGCATCACAAGATGATTTACTTTATTTATAAAAGGCTGATTTAGGGGCTTTAAAAGGGTGCTTTTGATTTAAATAGAAAAATTATGAAAATTAAAACTAAATGCTTGCTGGTTATCATTCTTTTCCTTTCGAAGCTGGTTAATCTTAATGTGCCAGTGTATAACTTTACAAAAGGAAAAAAATAGTACTTTAAATTTCATGATAACAAATCAGTAAAATACCGCCTAAAAATCTGAATAAAGCTATTCTGAAGTAATTATAGGCATGGCCTAGCATACTGAGTAACTCTTTAATATTCACCCTGTTCATACACTATTTAATAATGAGATCTAAGGGATCTATCTTCTTTCAAGTGCTAAAGAAAAATAACATTTTTTAGGTTCATTTAAATTTTTTATATACTCATACACATAAGAATTTTTTAATGGAATCTACATGGTTTACATTTAAGATGGAGTTGCATTATGAAGCTATGAAGGAACTATTCTAAGAATTACCTAGTCAGGCTTTAAAAGTTGTTGAAAACTGCTACCCGGGCAAGAATATGATAGAATAAGCCTAGAATGGGCTCCATGAAGAGAAGAAATAAGGGGGCAGGAGCAGGACAGTGAACAAAAGCTATGAAAAAGATTCTGGAGATTAAAATATCAGAACCTCCAAGAAAGTAGATGCAGAAACGGGATCTCAGTTGAGGACCTTAGGGAAGGAAGACCTAACACAGCAGGAAGAACAGACATATCGAAAAGGTTTTTTAAAGGAGAAATTAGAAAAAAACCTTAGTTACAGGTCAGTGAAAAATATGAGTGACCTAGGAAAACAAGTACTAGATACATTCAAGCAGAGGATAGATCACTTGTCAGAGAATTTATAGATGGAACATACTACTACACTGGGCCCAAGGCTGACCTTCCGGTTTCTAGAATCTTAACACCTACTATTTCTGCAGTACTTTTAGTAAAAAGACAAATCAAAGGATTTGATTTCAATATGATTTTCTTAAACAAAGAAAATCAAGCTCTTGAGGTATAAAGCAGTACTAATCTACAGTAGATCAATCACTCATCTCTGACAATCCTTCCTATCAGTTCTGTTCTTAGACCCACCCTTTTTTATCTGCCCCTCCAGCCCCTAGAACTACCTCTAGGGCACCAGCTTTGCCTATGGAATAAGCTGTGCTATGTTTTTTCAAACACTAATTGGAAAATAAATTATCATGAAGTTATCAGTCTCAGGAGTAGGCAAGAACATTCTTTTCTAATACAATAGATGTTAATGAAAATCCAAGAAACATGAACTTACACATAAGGGTATTCACCTAATTAGGTAGTAAAGTCCAAAGTCCATTTTCTTAACCACTAATATATACTAACAATAAATTATACCAATTCATATGGCTGAGGTACATTAGTTTCATATCAATGCCTAATCGAGATCTCCTGTATATATATAGTAAAGAGGTTGTGGAACCAAGGGTGAACATGAGTCATCGTTTAATAAAGACACCTAAAAATACAACATTGAGATACAGAAAGACACTCTGGAAAAAAATCACAAGATGCAGCTCTAACAGTACCTTGCCTCCATGAAACAATTTATTTACAAAAGCTAGCTTAAATAAAATAGAATTTTCAGATATGCTAATGTTCAATTTTAGAAAACCCTAGGAACATTCTCCTCTTTGGTTTCTCCTCTAGTTTTCCTATGACCTCTCTTAATGTTCTCCGACAAGGTCATGTTCTTCTCATAAAATGTCAGTTTTATTGACCAAGGACTCACGGTCAGGGTTTTCTCCTTTTCTCTCTACAAATATTCCCAGGCTAGTTCTTCCATTCTCATAGCTCTTGACACCTCATTTTTCCTTTTTTAGTCTCAGACCCCCATATTTCCTACAACTAATTAAACTTAATTATCCAGAACTGTCATAACCAACTCAAATTTAACAAGTCCAGAAAGGAAGCTCTCCCTAAAATGCCTCTGGCCCTACTTTTTGTGTGTTTGATTTGTTTACCTTGATGGATGGTAATGCCATCAAATTACCCAAACTAGGAAACCTAAGTTGATCCTAACTCTTCTCTTTCCTTGTCTCACCCAAAGCCTGGCAACTCTATCGAAGAACAGTCTCTGAAGCCCCTCCCTTGCTGCCCTGTTTCCCACCTCACCACAGCAGTAATTCAGGCTATGAACCGCTCTCTCCAGAACTACAACTTCCTTCTAAACCACCACCGAGTTTCCAGTATCCCCCACCCAGGCATTCCCAATCTGCATTTCAGGCAGCAACAGGAAAAACCATGCTAAAACCAATACGACAACTTTTCTTCTTATAAAACCTCCACCAGCACCCTGCTGAGCCTAGACATCTTCGCGCACTATACAGGACTTTTAAGCAGATCCAGGCCACCTTCCCAGCTTCATCTCTAGCTGCTCTCCCTGAGGGCCCCTAATCCAGTAAAAGGGCCATCTATAGCCCACTTCTACACTTGTGCTGCCACACCCTCCCCTCTCCAAGCAGAGCCGCTTTCACTCCACAGTCCTGCAACACTTAAGATGAGTTTACATGACAGGCTATCAATGTCCATTGTTATATTAAGGAGCTAGACAACAATGGTGAAGTGTGTGGTTCTGGAGCAAAAAGTACCTGGGTTCACATCCCAGTTGGGTGACCATGCCTCTTTATCCATCTATGAGACAGAGGTAACTAGTATTTTACAGGGCTTTTATGAAGATTAAATTATGGAAGAGAAAGAAACTGCTAGCAGATCACGTGGAACACAGAAAGAGGTCCATAAATGTTAGCTATTATCATTTCATCGCTCTTCCAAGACTGTGAACTATTCAAGGGCTGGGACTCAATTTCATTCACTTCCCCGACCACCACCACCACCACCACCACCACCGCCACCACCATACACACACACACACACACACACACACACACACACACACACACACACTTAATACAAGGCTTCAACTGAATTAGCCAATTTGAGGCATTTCCCACCCACACCATGGCCATTCTAATCTCTAATGTTTCCTCTTCACTATTTGGAAGTTGAACAACCATTACATTAAATGAAGATACACTTAGGCCGAAAAGAAAATGGGCAATAAAATAAAATTTGAGCATCTATACTTAAAATATAGGACACCAAATTTCAATTCAAATTTTTTAAAGCATTTTTCCAAAGATTTTATTTATCTATTTGAGAGAAAGAGAGTGCGTATTTCCAGTACACAAGCAGGCAGAGCAGCAGGCAGAGGGAGAGGGAGAAGTAGGCTCCCTGCTGAGCAAGGAGCCCAGCTGGGGCTCCATCCCAGGACCCTGGGGGATCATGACCTGAGTCGAAGGCAGACGCTCAACCGAGCCAGCGAGGTGACCCTCAATTTAAATTTTTAATAAACTAATGAAAAGGGCACCCAGGTAGCTCAGTAGGTTAAGCATCTGACTTCGGCTGGGGTTGTGATCTGGGATCAAGCAGGCTCCCTACTCAGCTCAGCGGGAACCTCCTTCTCCCTCTCCCTCTGTCTGCCACTCCCCCTGCTTGGACTCTCTCTGTGAAATAAATAAAATCTTGGGAAAAACAAAAACAAAAAAATAATGGAAATATACATATCCCCAAATGGAATTCATAATGTTCTATTTCCTAAGGAATTTAAATTAGGCAACCAGGTAAGCTGATTTGCATGAAGAGCTTTTTAGGACCCCTAAATTCTTCATAGTTCGGCTTCCCAAACATCTTGGAGCCAAGGCTGGCACTAAAGCTTAGATGAGACATAAAAACAATGAACATGCTCTTCCTTTCCCCTCATTCCTTTCCTTGGTCTATTTCCTTCTTCTGTTTAACATTAAGTCAATGTTTCCCTCACATTACACTGTAGTAAAGGATGGACTTGAAAAAATGAAAAAAATGCAAATATAAATGTAAACAGTAAATATTCCCCCCAAAATTGAGGGATACAAGGCCCATTTTAAAATTGAACTCTAAATACTGAAAAGCATTTCAACTTAAATTTTTTTATTTAAAGAGAGGGAGGGAGTACCTTTACTTACAATTAAATCAATCTCTACCTTAACTGTATTTTCATTAAATCTCTAACCCTAAAACTGGCTAGATTTGAATATAGGAGGCAGTATTATAACAACGCATGTTCACCTGTCCAATGCCCAGCAAAGACCACCACTGAGGTACCAAGTATGTAGCAACAAAAGGGTTTATTAAAGATGGAGCCAAACAAGGAAACAGGACAGCAAGCCTCAAATCCGCCTCTCCAGAGGAGGAGAGAAGGAAATTTAAAGGCAAGGGAAAAAAGGTCTGGGTATAACGTTGCTGCTGCACTTTTTAGGCTACAACTGCAATTAGTCCCATTAACCCTTTGGTTACTGGTTTCAATCCCCACTTTTGATCATTCCTCATTCTTGAGAGAAATGGGACAATGACCATTCTAGTTACTTTCTGCTGACACAGAAGTAAAAATCAGGGTTAGAGGAATGGAACCTTTCTGCAGCAATCTAGAAATATTCTTTAGCTCCAGGTTGAAACCCAAAATCCTACATTACCAAGGTGTGTGTACTTTGGTTATTAGTTTTTGTACTATATTTTATCAAGACCTCAGGAGAGATTTGTTGTAACCAACCAGCTTGTAGTACTTGTGGATTTCTTCAGACCAGCTCCCCTAAAAAGTATTTTCAGGTCCATCAAAGGCTTGCCAGTCCAAACAGGGCTCTTTTTGATGTTCTCCTTGTGACAGGGTATAGGGAACCTGTGGACTCTTATAATTTGAGTGTAACGAATCCACGGCTTAATTCTCTTTAGTTTCACTAAAGAATGGGTGGTCACCAGTACTTTATAAGATCCTGTCTTCTAATGAGGATGGAGCTGGCCCTCCAAGTGCTTTTTCTTCCAGGTCCTTAATACCATCAAGTCTCCAAGATTCAGGCAGTGTAAAAGCACAAACAAACAAAACTTTGTCTAGAAACAAACTTACACGGTAATATTCAATTCCCTAACATAAGCCTCATCAGGAACTCCTAAGTCATGAAGAGTGTAGAGTCTTCCATATAACATCGCATGAGGGCCTAAACCAAGCCTACTTCTAGGGGCCACTCTTACCCAAAGCAGAGAAGCAAGCAAGGCTTCTTCTCAAGTTAAGTTGGTTTCTTGGCATATTTTTGCCAAAGTTCATTTTTTTCTGTTTTTCCAATTGGTTGGCTTCTCCAGAAAGCATGTAATTTCCACTGAATGGCCAAGGCACTGAACACTACTTGTATGATTTTTGCCACAGATGCCACTCCATTGTTGCTCTGAATTGTTAATGACCTGGCAATAACCTTACTTAAAAGTGTTTTTGACAAGGCACCTAGATGTCTCAATCAGTTAAGTGTCTGCCTTCGTTTGGCTCAGGTCATGATCCCAGGGTCCTGGGATGGCATCCTGCAACATCGGGCTCCCCACTCTGCGGAAATCTGCTTCTCCCTTTGCCCCTCCTCCCACTTATTTTCTCAATCTCTCAATTTCTTTCAAATACATAAATCTTTTTTTTAAGTGTTTTTGACAATTTCTGAGGTCTCCTCTGAATAGCATGGAAAAGCTTCAGCACAATTTGTAAAGGTGTCTACAAAGACTAAGAAATATTGAAAATTACCTGTTGTTTTTGGCATAATAGTCTTTGGCATAAAGTCTACCTGCCGATTTTCTCCAGGTTCGGTACCTCTAAATTGTATACCTTTTAGAACTGGTGGGGGCCAATTTTAGAATGGTTTTTAGCACAAATGTCACATTTTTTAATGGTGCTGTGAAAAGTGGGACCCACAATATACCTATGGATCCACTTAAGAGTAGTATCTTGGGGTCCCTGGGTGGCTCAATGGTTTTAAGCCTCTGCTTTCGGCTCAGGTCATGATCCTTGGGTCCTGGGATGGAGCCCCGCATTGAGCCCCACATCAGGCTCTCTGCTCAGTGGGGAGCCCACTTCCCCACCCTCCTCCCCCGCCGCCTGCCTTTCAGCCTACTTGTGATCTCTGTCAAATAAATAAATAAAATTAAAAAAAAAAAAAGAGTTGTATTTTAACTATAACGGGTGTTTTGGAGAATATGGTTAATCATTTCTTCCATAAGATGTTCTGGGATAAGGATTCATTTTAGCTCCAACAGGCTTTAGTGCCAATATCATATCCAAATTCCCAATCCTTAAAAAATAAAAAAGAAAGAAAATTTTTTTAAAATTCTCATTTCTTGCTCTTTTGAGGTCCTCCCAGGAAAACTGGGTTGATATTTAGTTGAACCCATGTCTGGCACTAAAGTCATTACAAAAGGTTTTTGGAGTCTTTGCCAAACTGGCAGCTTAATCTGCCTATTGTTCCCTTGAGCAATCAGTCCAATTTCTGGTGTCCTCAGCAATGGACAATAGTTGATGGTCACCACTGCATCCAGCTCTTCATTGTCTTTGATCCATAAAACTGCTCCCCATCCATAAACATATCTCCATCAGGAACGAAGGACTCTCAGCTGTAGGAAGGCTCCCGAAAGTCCCCAGCTCTCAGACACCATCAGGATTGTCTTGACTGAAGACAGCTGGCTGCCTTACCACGGGTATGCCCTCTTCCCAAGTGGTCATATCCAATCACTGTTACAAAAGTCCAGCCCTTTTGTCTCAATTTAGGATGGTTCTGAAGGATAACCAACTTTTGGAACTCCTCAAGAGAATCAGTTAAGGCTTCTGCTGATATCATATCACCGCTCAACTTCTGCCTACTCTTGTTCTTTTATGCTCCCTTCTCTTTTTCCGGTGTTAATCACTAACAAACTTCTTAAATACTATTCTCCATAATTAATCTCCACAAAAAAACTAATCCCCACAGAATTCCTTTCCAAAAATTCCCTTCTCACAAACTTCTAAAACTTTACTTCTCACAACATCTCACAATTTTACTTTTCACATTCAGATTTTGTCCTCTTTGGGTAACCAGGCTCACTTTCCTGGCATATAGAGTTGTTACCCTTATTATTTCCAGCAGTCTTAATTACATCTGTTAAAAGTACTTACATCTGCTTATTTGTTCTTAGATCACCCATACAACTTAATAAGAACAAGTTCTTAAAACTCTAACAAATTTTGCAATGGTGATAACATGAGTTTATTTGACTTTCGGTAAAGACAGGCAGAATAAAACCTTTACATTTAATGCTGACAATTCTAAAGACGTGCCCCTTTTATTTAAACCAATAACCTTGAATTAGTCTTAATACTGAATGTTTTCCAAGATCATGTGAACATAAAAAACAGCTGGGTTAGTTTCCATCTTTCTCAGTTTTAGAATGCCCAATTCTTACAAGTGCTTGCCTTGGAACCAACTAAATAAAGCTCTTCCACAAAATTAATTTTAGCAATAACACCCAGAGGTAGAGAAAATATCTCACTTTTACAACACACAAGGACACACAAATACACAAGATGCAAACAAAATCCTAAAGGTCCAATTTCTAGATATCCCCCTTTTACAACACAAATCTAATTGCAAGATGGTATTATAATTAATGGACGCAGCCAAGCAGTGTTGCCAAAAAGGACTGCCCATTTTTGGAGAATACAGGCCAAAGGGCTGCATGTGGAGATGGAATTGTCAGTTCCCATTTTCCAATTAGAACACAGCTTGTTTTATTCTAAAATACCAAAAGCTTTAGCAACAACAACAACAAAAAAATGAAGCCCAGAGTACCTCTGCGAACATCGTTCCTCCCCAAAAGTTGGGGCTCTACAAACTGAACCAAATGGTTCCCTAGCCAAGCCTTTTCTTAAGAAAAGGAGACTAAGGGAACCAAAACCCACTATTTGAAGGCAACTGAATGGGAGGAGAAATCTGAGAGCCAAACTAAATAGGAGGAAGAAATAAACTCACATGCCATCACACATGAAATACTACTCACCAAGAGACATCTGTCCAAATTGAATCCAAGGAAACGTTTCCCTGCCACAAAGGTTAAATGAGGTGCTGAAAGTCAAAGGTACCCAGCTGGGATGGGGCCCCAGGGACAGTCCCTAGGGCAAAGAACCTGGGCAGCTGCTTGGACTTGTCACCAGGCCGCCCTCGCCAACTACGGGCTAACAAACCACCCACAGGCAGGCAAAGAACTCCTGGCCAGCTTGACAAATCTGTAACAAAACCCAAGTTTGGCTGCCCAATGTGCAGCAAAGACAATCACTGAGAATCAAGTAGGCAGCAGGAAAAGGGTTTACTGGAGAGGCAGGCAAATGAGAAGATGGGAGAACAAGCCTCAAATCCACATCTCTGAAGTAGGAGGGAAATTTAAAGGCAAATGAGAAAGGTTTAGAGGAAAAGTTGCAGCTGCAATTAGTTCCATTAACCCTTTGGTTTCTGGTGAGTTCTGAAATTCTAAGAGATAATTCTGAAAGCAACGATATCTTGATTTAATTTTTTAAAAATACGAGTACAGGTTAATAGCAAAGCCTTTATGGTCAGATGTAAATCCAAGTATAGCCTTTACTTGAAGCCAAAAGTTATGACATTTCACTAGCTATATAACTTCTGCAACCTTGGATCCATCATCCCCAAAATGAGGATAATAAGAATTAAATAAGATAGTGTAGAAAGCACTTGGCATACTGCATGCAACAGAATAAGCATTCAGTAAATTTTATGTTATTATGATGACATTCCTTAAATCTTAAATTTTCATAAATTATGGTACATGCATTGAATAGAATTCTATTTTAACCATCTAAAATAAAGCAATTCTATGAGGCACCTGGGTGGCTCAGTCATTAGGCGTCTGCCTTTAGCTCAGGCCATGATCCCAGGGTCCTGGGATGGAGCCTGGCATCAGGCTCCCTGCTCAGTGGGAAGCCTGTTTCTCCCTCTCCCACTCCCCCTGCTTCTTTCTATTCCCTCTCTGGCTGTCTCTCTCTGTGTCAAATAAATTAAAAAATTTTTTTAAGTTAAATAAAAAAATAAATAAAATGAGGCAGTTCTAGGAGTGCCTGGGTAGCTCTATTAAGCAACTGCCTTCAACTCAGGTCATGATCATGGGGTCCTGGGATGGAGCCCCATATCGGACTCCCAGCTGTGTGTAGAGCCTGCTTCTCCTTCTCCCGCTTGCCACACCCCCTGCTTATGCTGTCAAATGAATTAATTTTTAAAAATAAAATAAAATAAGGCAGTTCTCTATGTATTGATATGTAATGATTTCTAAGATATACTAAACAAAAAATAAAAGAAAAGTACAGGAGGATATGTATGTTACCACTTTTTAAAATACAGACACTTACTTATATACATACATATTTGTTCATACAGAGACTGTCCCGAAGAATACATAAGAAACTAATATTAGAGGTTGCCTCTAGGGAGGAAAACTACTAAGGGATAGGGGCGGAACATTTTACCATATTTTTTCTTGTATCATTTGCTTTTATTACCTGTTTCACAAATTTAAAAAAAAAATAAAGTTTATATTATGACCCAACCCTTATGATATCAAAAATATCCCATTATATATAGTAAGTGAATTATGCTAAACTTTACAGAAAAATCTAAGGTGACTTAATCAGAGTTCTAGTATTAATTTCAACTTTATTGATGGTAATAATTAAAGACTGATAGGGTTTTAGCCAGATAAGCCAATGAGAAGGGGTGCTGGAGTTAAGAAAAAAGAAAACATAAGTATGCTTGGAAAAGACAATAAGAATAACATTCATTCGTTCAGGAAATAGACCTTAAGGGTCAGGCGCCAAACACTGCGCCAAGTGCTGAGCAAACAAGACACTTGGTCCTTGCTTTTGAGTATCCCGCAGTTTAATGGGACTATGTGAATACAGCAGCAAAATCAGCACTCCTGAACACTTAGTTACTCGCAACATATGACCATTCACTCATGAACACGTAATGATTTGAATGAATGAGTGGAGCAAGCCTAGTGACAAAATACACCCCACTGAAGCCTCTAGTGACCTGAAAAGAACAAGAACTGATTCCTCAATCTGAGAATACTTGAACACCTGCATTCCCAGAACCCCCGAGAGCCAGCCTGGCCGGCAGAAGTCTGAGGTTTGGCTTTTAGATGCCTTGCAGGGTCACCATTCGGGAGAGCAGGGAAGGCGAACTATAAGGGTCCCCAGTCCCCTATCCCACAGTTGCACCCCTTCAGCCAGGCACTCCCGCAACTGGGCTCAGCAGGTGTTAACTCTAACTGCCTGAAGGGAACAAACTCTTAGTGGACCTCTGACCTCCAAATGAAAGCCGTCCTGGGTCAGCTTCCTCAGTACTCAGGGCTCCTTCATCAGCTGCCAGACAGGATAAGAGAGACTGAAACTCCTCTCTCCAAGGGCCCCTAGCTCCAAAAATCGTGAAACCAGGAGGCAACTGGGCAAAAACAGAGTAGGGAGGGTAACTGACCCGAGGCTTCCCCGTTCATTTGCAGTGGGCTTGGCCTACTCATGGCACAGTCACTGACCTTTCCAAAGGGTGTTTCCAGGGGCGGTGGCCGGAGGGGCGAGAGCTGCAGCCCGGGCCCCGCACCCAATACATCTCCCTCTCAGCCGGCTCTGCACTAAGCGCAGGGTAACCAAGGGCGACCAGGAGGCCGCCATCTTGAGATCTGTACAAGGGAAGAGGAAAACTTTATTGAAACCCAAAACAGAAACGGTGGCACGGACAAATAAAGACGTGCTCACAGAAGGCTACCCCCAGAGAATGAAAGGGAGCCAGATGAAGGACCGAACCTCTACTACCGAGAGGGCTGGCTAGACTCCCTTCCGTCCTTCCGGGCGCCTCCAGGCCGAACTACGACTCCCAGCATGCAGTGCGGCAGCGCCGTGGGCGGAGGGGAGCCGGGGAAGGATGGGCTCTGGGGGAGGGCAGTCCTGCTCCCAGCGCCGGCCAAAATTCCCGGCAAAGGATCCCAAAACGTTTCGGGGAGTTGGAACGTGATTATGATGTGTAGTCACGTAACCCCTGAGTCTTCTCAGTTTAAGTACTTGACCGAGATTTCGAGACCTAAATAAAATGTGGGTGACCCACTGGGCAATCATATTTTAAGAAAAAATTGATGTTACCTGGTCTCATTCCTTAAATGGTAGCCCTAATTTTTTACCTCCAGCGCCCAACTCATCTTTGGCAGAGTATCTGAAATGTGCTCCTTCCACTTTTACTTTCTATATTTGAAAAGCATAAATCACTTTCAATATGGTATGCACTCAAATGTTTTTTTTTTTTTTTTAAGATTTTATTTTTTTATTTGGCAGAGATCACAAGTAGGCAGAGAGACAGGCAGAAAGAGCGCGGAAGGGAAACAGGCTCCCTGCTGAGCAGAGAGCCGGACCGACCGCGGACTCGATCCCAGGACACTGGGATCATGACCTGAGCCGAAGGCAGAGGCTTTAACCCACTGAGCCACCCAGGCGCCCCTCAAATGTTTTTAAATTATTTATAACTGTCATGGGAAAGCCAGTGGCCCGAGATGGACAATTAGTAGATGGAGTGGCCATGGGATAGTGTATTCAAAAACGAAATCCTAAGTGGATGCCCTAATTTGAATAAACAAAAAAATATTTGAGTTAGTATAAGTGCATTGAGAATACAAACTGGTGTCCAGAAGAGGCTGGCGATCCAGGATGAGGGATGAAAAAAGCAACAAAAGATTCTACAAGATGTTGTGGAATCAATGAAAGGAGAGCACTTTGGGAAATCAGGAAGGACTTCTGGTAGCTTTGATTTTATTTTATTTTTTTAAGATTTTATTTATTATTTGACAGAGAGAGATCACAAGTAGGCGGAGAGACAGGCAGTGAGAGAGGAGGAAGCAGGCTCCCTGCTGAGCAGGGAGCACGGTGTGGGGCTGGATCCCAAGACCCTGAGATCACGACCTGAGTGAAGGCAAAGGCTTAACCCACTGAGTCACCCAGGCACCCCTGGAAGCTTTACTTTTAACAGGAGATGAAGACCCTCCAAGAACAGGAAATAGACTGAGCAGGCAGTCAAGAAAGTCTGAATTATAAGAAGGACAAAGCCACAATCCAGTTGAGTGAAAACTAAAACTACCCTAGAAAGAATTCCAGGAAGTTAAGCAGTACGTCCACAATAGAAAATTCCAAAGAAACAGAAAAAAGAGAGCATATCACAGTATAATTTGGAGACTCTACTGTCAATTTATGAAAAGTTATTTTGATTTTATCTTTCAAAATAAGTCAATTTACACTATTTGTTTTCCATCTTTAATTCTATTGTCTGACATGACTATTCCTCCATGCTATAGTGAATGTTTATTTCTTTATTGTTATTAATCTGAGGTATGACACTCTGTGAAAAACCTTTTGGAAAGGTTGAACTATTCTTCCTTGACTTACATATTGATCACACTCAACACTTCCAGAAATTATCTATGTGTAGGTGGCTTTGCCTTCACTCAGGTCGTGATCTGGGTGGCTCAGTGGGTTAAGCCACTGCCTTTGGCTCGGGTCATGATCTCGGGTCCTGAGATCGAGTCCCACATTGGGCTCTCTGCTCAGCAGGGAGCCTGCTTCCTCCTCTCTGCCTGCCTCTCTGCCTACTTGTAATCTCTGTCTGCCAAATAAATAAATAAAATCTTTTTTTAAAAAAATTATCTATGTGTCATTTTGTTTGCTTTGGGAAAATAGGTGCTTACATTGGTCAATGAAATTACTTTTTATCAGGGATTCCAACAACTTAACAATTAGGAAGTGAAACAGCATTCAAAGACAATATAATGACAAATTGGCAGGAACATCTACAAGAAATTTTCACATGGCTGTGCAAGTGAACAGAAACATGGCAAATGAACTTTATTGCGTACCAGTATGAGGTAACTTAGATTACATTTGTTGTATTCAAGAGAATTCATTATGACAAGAAGACTAATTTAGTAGCCGTTGTAAACCATTTTATTAAAACATCAATCCTGTGTTCCTGCATTTCCTGCAATTGCTAAAACAAATGAAAAAGCAAAAATAACTCTGAAAGTAATTTTTAACATTATCAGAAACAAGTTATAGAAGCCAATCAGAAAACCAGAAAACATTATCTTATCCTTATTTTAAAAACCTCCCTAGAGAAAAGGCCAAGTAGTTCTGGCATCTAATCTCAAGGACAAAACCAAGCTGAAAGTATCCAGAGAAGGATAAATAATGAATGAAATGGGAAAGAAAGTGTTTGGTTAATAGAAAACATACTATGACAGAAGTCAGGTATATTTGGGTTCTGATTTTGTCACTAAATTAACCTCTGCCTTTGTTTTCCTCATCTATAAAATTAAGATAATGTCTATCGTAACTACCTTCCAGAAGTTTTGTGAGAATTAAACGAGATAATGTATATACACAAAGAGTTAATAAAATATACTTGTAAACAGAAACTGAAAGGGGATAAGATCAAAATCTAAAATAAGGGATGCCTGGGTGGCTCAGTCAGTTGGGCGTCTGCCTTTGGCTCAGGTCATGATCCTAGTTTCCTGGGATCAAGCCCCACATCGGGCTCTCTGCTTGGCAGGAAACCTGCTTGCCTTCCTCTCTCTCTGTCTGCCTTTCTGTCTGCTAGTGATCTCTGTCTGTCAAATAAATAAAATCTTTTAAAAAAATAAAATAAAATAAAATGTTAAATTGAATCATGCCATTTTTGTGTTTAACATCCACTATGCCTTCCCCTGTCACTCAATTAGTAAAACATCCTACAGGCCTCATGACTTGGCCCCCAACTG
Source organism: Mustela nivalis (assembly GCF_964662115.1). Taxonomy (NCBI): domain Eukaryota; kingdom Metazoa; phylum Chordata; class Mammalia; order Carnivora; family Mustelidae; genus Mustela; species Mustela nivalis. The sequence goes on from NC_139024.1 coordinate 23,518,134, forward strand.
GCTTTGTGATTTCATCTCATGCCACTCTTCCTTACCTTCCCTCAGTCATTCTACATTGGCTTTCTTGCTGTTCCTGGAACTCACAAGTCTGCTTACCACCCTAGAGGTTTTGCATTTCTTATGCCTTCTGACTGGAATGCTCTCCTCTAAGAGATCTTCTTAGTTCACTTCCATATGTCCATACTTCCTTATATCTTCTCAGCTAAGGCCTTAAGGCCTTCCCTCCCTACCCATATAAAATTGTCTCACCCAGCACTCCTTTTCCTCCCTCCCAGACTTATTTTCTCCACAAGTTACCATAATGGCATAATACATAATACTAATTTATTAGTTGATTATCTGCTCTTCCCAGAATTTAAACTCCATGTGGACAGGGATTTATGTCTGTTTTGCTCACTACTGTACCCCCAAGGTTTAGGATAGCACCTAGTTAGTAGATAAGGTTTGTTGAATGACTGAATGAGAAGTCTTAGTAAAAATACAAAATGTATTTTTTTCGTCTCTACAAAAAAGCAAATAACTTGTTTCATGAAATCAGTTATATTCCTAATATTTTAAGCCCATTTTATTTTTAAAGACTTATCCATTTATTTTAGACAGAGAGAGTGTGTGTGCAAGTAGGAGGAGGGGCAGAAAGAAAGGAAGAGAGAATCTCAAGCAGATCCCAGCTGAATGTGGAGCCCAAGGTAGGGTTTGTTCTCATGACCCTGAGCTGAAATCAAGAGTCAGATGCTTAACAAAATGAGCCACCCAGGTGGCCCATTTTAACAATTAAAAACACCATCAAACTTGGTATCACAGAAGTGGAATACAACCAGAGAGTATTTATTTTCCACTTATTTATTCATTGACTTGTCATTACACATGACTCCTCATAACTAGAGGGCCTCAAAATTATAGATTCTTCTAATTTAACAAAGAAATACTTTAGAGCTGCAAGAAACAATATGGTTCACTCAAAGACACATAAGGAATGATTTAAAACTATAACAACTCATTGTGTAGAGTTAAATAGAATCAAATATCCAGCTTTTAAATTCCAATGTTTGTATTTAAAGATTCTGAACCAAAAATATAATTTAAGTTACTTAATATCCACAAACTGATTAAATATGGTTAAGTGCCTTATTACCTATGGAAACTTCTAAACAAGATACACCTACTTCAGTAACATGAATTAACATGAAGTATAAATTTTGTTGCAAGCAGTCCATTCCTTCTGATAAGTAAGAATTATATATTTGCTGACTTTATAACAAAAGTTAATCATTTTTGTCCTTTACTGAAACATTGTTTAACCTGTAAGTAGAGACTGCCCAAAGACAAAATATTTGGAAGTCAAGTCCGGTGACTTGACATCTGTATTTATCTATATTTTTCCTCCTTAAATGTTCTTTACCCAACCTTTGAAGGAGGAGATGCAGCTTTCCTTATGTAATTTCTCCACATGCCCTCTCTGCCATCTTTCTTCTTAAAAGAGCAGTGACTCCTAACCAATTCTAATCTTCCCAAACTCCACATGCAATTGTATAATCTGACCACCACCTTCAACTAATTTCTGTTCCTCATCACTCACATCCAGTCTTTCATCAGATACACCTGAATACTGTCATTTTAATTAGGCTTAAATCCACCTTTTATCACTGGGTTTTCTTCCTGTCTTTCCAAGGCTAAATGCACTGGCTATAATTCTTTCCTCCACTCCAGGCTGCTGTCAGATTTGTTTCCAAAAATATGACCTATCTCACCACATCCCATCACAGATTCTAAATTTGCAATGCCTTCTTACTGTCGACAGAATTTAATTCAATTTCTTTATTATAAGTCTTTAGAAAATCAAGCTTTGATTCCTATCTAACTTAACATTTTCTCATATCAGTCAAATGATTTAGATTCAGAAAACCAGAAAACATGTCATGAGTGATCTACCGAACATCTCATTTGTTTTCATGAACCTTTATATATATATTATTTTGGAAAAACTGGAGAACTGATTCTCTCCAACTCCCTACCTCCCCCCCCCCCTTTCTTTGTTTCCTAAGTGTGTTCTGGTACTTTCTGTAATTAGAAAAAAAAAATCATCTTGATAAAATTAATCACAAATTTACCAAAAAAATTTGAAGTTGAATACTTCTGGGGTGACTCCAAAGATGTTCCAGATTTAATACAGCATACATGCTCAGTATTCATCATTATAAGAAAAAAAACTTCATATAAATGGATATCCAGACTTAATGAGAAAAAAATGACTTACCAACAATGACACAGGTACTATTCCTTTTTGAAGTTAGTTTAGTAATAATAGGGGCTAATACCTTGTCTATTCAATGAGATAGTTTTCAAAGAGCCCTTAAGTCAGATCTACATATAAACAAAAAAACAGATCATGCTACGTAGAATTTTGATTGACACTCAGTGATGGTCAAAATAATCTAGTTCTGTTGGTTGGTCAGTTGGTGGATGCAATGCATCCAGGCATTCAAACAGACTGAATATTTTTCAGTTCTATGGCCTGCTTATTCAGAGGAACTTAAGTTGGCCAAAAATGCAACCAGTCTTTGAAACTCAAAGATGTGATCATAAAACTGTATGAACTCATTTGTTCAAATCAGTATTAGTACTTGTGCTAATTAGTCTCAAAATTGGTCACGTTTTGGCCTAGACCTCAAAAGAATCAGCTGGGTTTTGTTTTGTTTTCAACTGGACATCTTGGAGAGATTACCTGGTTAAGTTTTAAATCAAGGTCAGTTTTATTTATCCAACTTTACTGACAACAGAGAAGTGTTGTTTTTTTATTAAATAATGTAATATTTTGTTTTGTTTTTTAAGGATTTTATTTACTTATTTATCAGAAAGAGACATAAAGAGAGCAGGGGAGGAACACCTGGGTGGCTCAGTTGTTAAGCATCTGCCTTCAGCTCAGGCCATGACCTCGGGGTCCTGGGATTGAGCCCCGCATCAAGCTCTCTGCTCAGCGGGAAGCCTGCTTCTCCCTCTTCCCCTCCCCCTGCTTGTGTCCCCTCTCTCACTGTGTCTCTCTCTGTCAAATAAATAAACAAAAATCTTTTTAAAAAAATAAAAAATAAAAAAAGATAGAGAACAGGGGAAGGGGCAAAGCGAGAGGGACAAGCAGACCCTGAACTGGGTGCAGAGCCTGAACATGAGGCTCAGTCTCAACCCAGAGATCACTGGCTGAGCTGAAATCAAGAGTCAGGTGCTTAACCAACTGAGTCACCCAGGCTCCCCAACAACAGAGAAGTTCTTAATCTAGACTCTCTAGATGATGAAACCTAAATACCTTTTAGTCATGGGACATATCTAATTCAAGAAGGGTTTATTCCAAAGTTGAGTATCTTCTGCCAAAAGCAAGACTGTGCGCAGAAAACTAAGAGAACAGATAAGGAAAGCATCATGAGACCTCTAATGTCTATACACACCAAATGTAAGGACCCAATTTTCCCAGCATGTATCTCACTTAGGCCAAGCAATTCTCATCAACTTCAAAGGGAGAGATGTGCATCCTCAGATCCAAGTTTGCAGTACCCAGGCCTTACTCAGCGGGAATACATACTATAATTTCTGGTCCCAGGCTTCATTTTTAAGTCCAAATCAACTCAGCTGGATTTTGAAACTTTAGTTCTTGCAAATAATCAACTATCCCTTAAAATATCAAATCTACTTGGCTTTATTTCACACATCGATCCTATTGATTACTTAGGATAAGCCATAGTATGGGTTTGTACATTGACATGGACATGTACATGTACATGTACATTGACATGGAAGACGTAAAATACAGAGCAACATGCTATAATGATACTGTGTAGCATTATAGTATCAAATTACCAAAATTGTTTCTGGAAGTGATCTTATGCATAGCAAAGAGAGAATAAGGAGATATAGGTTGCCATTCTGCTGTTCAAAAATTTTTAAATATAATTCTGTTTACAAATACTATTTTTCATGTTTAATTTGATACTTTACTACCAGATATATTATCTTCTAATGTAATTACTTTTATATGATAATTATGATCGTGAAAGTCTACAAAGAGATTAAAGGGCACTTCCTAAGAAATAGATGTCTGGATTTAAATTATGTAATTTTTCTGCTTTAGTTTTGGTGTTATCAATTTATTATTATCATTATTATTATTACTATTATTAAATAGTTATGAAGTGGCACGTATAGAAATAACCTTTACAAATAGCTAGGCTTTAGGTCTAAGATATTTTTAATCACAGATTTCAAAGGTTGACACAGTATATCCCCGTTATCTTTTTTTTTAGTATTAGTTTTGACTCACTCTAGCACTTTATACACATCAGCACCTGTGCCCATTTAGCAAAGAATTTCAGTACAAATCATTTCTGAATTGAATAGACATCTCTAAGAAGCATTACAATTGTTGCAATATTTTTAGAAACCGAAAACAAGGAAATAAACAACTTCAGTAAAAGTGATTTAAATAACAAATAACGTATCTTTATAAACAGCTTATCTCCTTGAGAACAAAGAATAAACAAGGAGACAAGGGTTTTTTTTTTTTTCTCTTTCCACTATTAAAGCAGATCACAATATGAATGGGTGAAATGTCATGAATAATTGGAGAAAATCACAGAGTAATCTTCTGCAAAAACATCTGATTTATTTAAATTGTCGCTGTTTGTCTTATTAGAACCTTTATTTAACCTTGTTATCCACAATGCAGTATTCAAGCTGGTTTATCAAAAATATACTTTGGAACTAACCATATTTTGAAAATTTTGACTTTCTCAGATGTAAGCTACGGTCATGTAAACCTCCTGTGACAGCTGTCTTGGTTGGGACCTAATTAATTGACATTGCATTACACCGAAATGCCTATGAAAACCAATGTTTTGAATCTAAAACAGCAGTAAATAAATCAAGGCTTTGAAACATTGTTAATAAATTTAAGCTCAGTTTTCTGGTCAAGAGTGTCAACAAGCTTCCCACGACAAGATTCATCTCGATGCAATATTCATTTAATATCCCCTCCTCACAAACCTAGCCAATATCACCAGTCTCTCATGGTAATGATTCAGGGCCTCATCTTAGGATTTTCCATCCATGTTCTTTCTTTCTAGATAAAGCCTATTTCCTTATAGACTACTGCACAGATTTCAAGGCTTAGCACGCATCTAGCACTGTTCCAAATGCTGTACAAATATTAACCCTTTAAGTGCCCATAACCACCTTGTGAGGAAGGTACTCTTATGTTCCAGACCTCATATATGAAGAAATGGAGGCACAGACAGGCAAAGTAACTTTTCTAGGGTTACACAGCTATAAGGATTCGCCCATCTTCTCTCTCAAGCCCTGATTAAACAGAATTGATTTGTTCATAGTATTGTCTTCAAGTCAGATGCATTTATATAAAACACAAAATTCTAGCCAAGAGATATTTGTAACATAAAAACATACCAGCATGGTAATATGTAAATAATGGCTGGGAAAGATTAGAGAGAACAAAGCACTATGGATATCTCTCAGTCTAACATTAACCAAAACTAAGCTGTGGCAGGGGAGAAAAGCATGGATGAAAAGAAGAGAAAAAAGATGGCTCATAGTTATAAGTTTAAGTGATTAGAAAAATATTGATAATATTTATAGCAAAAAGGATGTAAATATTAGCTATTGCTTAAAGGTTAATGGGCCAGGATGATTTTAGACATGTTGAGTTGGATTTAGCCAATAGGAAAACAAATGGAAATAGCATATGGGTACCTGCTTAAGTACGTGACGCGATGAATGCCAAACATTGTAGTGATACACCCACTCCGAGTTGAGATCTTCATAGATTTGGGAGCATTAAACAGCCTAGTGGATCAAGCCCTGGTCCAGCAGGTTTGGTCAAGCTCTCTACCAAACCCAACCCACAAGTTCTGGGCAAATACATTTCTTCCACAGATAAGTTTCCCAATGAATAGTGAGAAGAGTTTACTTTCTTTACAAATATGATTAGCAACCAACCTGGTACGCCTGGGCGGGTATGTCCTGGTGGCTAAGGTCTTTCCCTAGAACACTGGCACCAATTCACAGGGATTTGCCGGGACTTCTGTGTCCCAAAAGGTGTTGTGGTGCTGTTTGCCTCCTGACATCCTCCTTGACTTGGCATCTCACAAACTTGGTCTCAACAGTCTTCAGTTGCTTAGTGAAGTGGTTTCTTTGGGTCAAACCAGGGAACCTGGGGCAGGTATTTTTCAAGACTATTCACTTTTCTGCATTCCCACCACTTACCATCTTAATTCCACCAGAGTGATCTTTCTAAACCAAAAATCAATCAAATCACTCTTATTCAGTGGTTTCCTTTAGGAATTCTTTAGATAATATCCAGAACCATAAACATGGATTGTATGCCCCCTCATGGCCTTGTCCCTCTTGGCCCTAACCCTTTCTATTCCCTCTTCATTCCAGTGGTACTAAACTATGTATAGCTCCGTAACGACGCCATGCTCTTTCTTTCCCCGGGGTCCCTGTGTGTGTTTCTATCTACAGAATGCACCTCCTACACATATGCACACCCAAATCACAGGCACCTTGCCTCTCCAACACCAATGCTATGCCTTAGTTTTGCTGCTGCTTCCTTCTAGAATTCTTCCCATACTACCCTCAAGACTGGGCTACGTGGCCCTCATCACACTCTTATTCATGTTTATGTCTCTATGACCAGTCTGAAAGATCCTGGAAGCAAAAACTGTATCTTGTTTGCCACCTTCCCTCTTCTCCATACTCTCTCTTCCCCCAGCACTGAGCACACTGATTTATTGTGGATGCTCAGTACCTATATATTTGCCACATGAATGGCCAGAAGAGCCTAAAAGTCCTAAGAGGGGCATTATCTGTTTGGCTAAAGAGACCATGTGATGCCACTGGTTCTGGAATGCGACCCTCTCCCTACCCCACCAATTAATTAATGTATCTTGTATTCTTGAGACGCTCTAGATCTTTGCTACTCATTGTGGTCTGGGGACCAGCAGCATTGGCATTACCTGGACCTTGTTAGAAATACACAATCTCAGACTTTCTCCTGGAACTCCTGGATCACAATCTGCATTTCTACAAGGTCCCCTGGTGATTTGTATGCACAGTAATATTTGAGAAACTCTGCTCAATTGTGGGCACCATCCACATTGGTGGGCATACCCGGGTGACTCAGTCCTTAAGTCTGCCTTCGACTCAGGTCATGATCCCAGAGTCCTGGGATCGAGCCCCGCATCAGGTTCCCTGCTCAGTGGGAAGCCTGCTTCACCCTCTCCCATTCCCCCTGCTTGTCTTTCCTCTCTTGCTGTGTCTCTATCAAGTAAACAAATAAAATCTTTAAAAAAAATAAGTAAAAATAAAAAAGATAACATTGGTGGTTCTTTCCTCAGAAAGCTGATATTCCATTTTTTTTGAGGGAAGGAATGCAAATGCCTGGTTTCCAGGGCTCCCAGAGCTGAGGAATTATTTTTGCCCTAATCCATGTATACACCAACCTTGCCTGTCCTTACGTGTTTTAAATGAGTCACTCTGCATGGCAGGGGCCCTTCTATCTCAAAAGGAATCCTGTTCCTGCCTCCCACTCCCCCAGCCCTGGAAATCAACCACTCAGCTGGAAACAGGAATTTCTCCTTGTCGTGGCTGCTTTTGACTTCTAGACAGTGAATCCAATGTTATCTATCAGAAGAGCCTTTCCTCTCCCAGGAATGGGCCTTCTATCCCTGATGTCTGAGCAATCCTCAGCCATTGGCTGGGAGCAGCCTGTGGGAAATACAGCCTTGGAGCAAATGCAGTAAAAAATTTCAGAGCACAGCAGCTGAGGCCATAGGTTAATTATGTTTCCTGAGGCTGGAGATCTGAGAGGCACATTCTCACGGCTACCACAAAGAGTAAGGAGCAGATATAGGGAGAAAAAAGGAATAATTAGTGGAGAAGAACTTGAAAAAAGCAAGAGAGAGTGGTTCTGATGTTAATAAAACCAGCTGGTCACTGCCTGCTTTACCAATACAGAAGAGGCACTAAATCACACACACAAAATAACAAAATGCATAATTGTTTGTGTTTTGGAGGAGATGTTTTGCAAAGGATCTCAGGGTGGGGATTAAGACCCCTCAAGGGCATGCCTAAAACACAACAGGTGGTCACTAACCTGCCAGCTGAGAGTGAGAGTCACCTTACCACCAGGTTTTCTTTGCCTAGTAGTGTATGCAACCTGGACCTTGGCTAGCTCCAGCTCCAGTTCCAGCACCTAGTCTCTTTAAACAACAGTGTAAGCAAAAATACATAGGAAAGTAGTGTGAAGATGTATTCAGCTAAAGTATAAGCCTTCCGGGAATTTCAACTCTGAGACTAAGATGCAAACCCATGCTGATTCCCTGACCTCGGAAGCAGGGCACTTCACCTTTGAGAGGAGAGGAACGATGCGATGTGTGACTGGAACAGATTAACACCAGCCTCTGATTCTCCAACACCAACTTGGCGTCCCACAATTGAAATCAATTCTGAGACACATTACCTGAAGTTGGCACAGACCCTACAGGTTAAGGACTCAGTCCTATGCATAAGACTGTCCCCACAGCCACAAATGAGGTGCCAAAGCTAGCCACTTCTGCTCAGCCAACTTCGGATTTGGCTCATAATCTCCCCCTCAGGCTTGAAAATTTGACTCATGGATACCAGAAAAACATTTTACTTATGTTTGCTGGTTTATCTCTTACATTTGGTTCAAACACAGCCAAATGGAAGAGATGCATAGGGCAAGGTCTGGGGAAGGGGTGTGTGGAAATTTTATTTCCTCTTCTGACTGCCATCTTTCAGGCATTGAAATTTCCCAACCTTTCCTCAAGTATTCGGCCTTTCTGGTGACCAGTTCCCATCTTGAAGCTAACTAGGGGCCTGCCCTTGAGTCACCTGGTTAGCATAAACTTGGGTGTGGTCAAAAGAGGCTCCTCAGGAATAACAAAAGACACTTCCACTACTCAGAAAATTCCAAAGGTTTCAGGAACTCGGTGCTGGAAACCAGGGACAAAAAAAAACAATATATTTTTTATTACACCAGATACAGTCACAGATAAAGACTCAAAGAGAAATGAAATTCTCATGTGACTTCTAGTATAATAATAAACCATCTCAAATTACTGAGTAAAGAATAAATTTTAAAAATATATATATAAATGGTGTTGCAACAACTAGGTAGTCAAATGGGGGGGTTAGATCCATACTTCTCTCATGCCAAATGAAATTCTAGGTGGATCAAAAATTTTTTTTTTAAAAACCTACAAATAGGGGTGCCTGGGTGGCTCAGTCCAGTAATCGACTGCCTTCAGCTCAAGTCGTATTCTCCAAGTCCTGGGATAGAGCCCTGCTCAGTGGGGAGTCTGAATCTCTCTCTCTATCTCCCTCTGCTCCTCCCCACCACTCATTTTCTCTCTCTCAAATAAGTAAATTAAAAATCTTTATAAAAAATTTAAAAAATTTAAAAAATTAAGAACCTGGGGCGCCTGGGTGGCTCAGTGGGTTAAACCACTGCCTTCGGCTCAGGTCATGATCTCAGGGTCCTGGGATCGAGCCCCACATCGGGCTCTTTGCTCAGCGGGGAGCCTGCTTCCTCCTCTCTCTCTACCTGCCTCTCTGCCTGCTTGTGATCTCTCCCTGTAAAATAAATAAATAAAATCTTTAAAAAAAAAAATTAAGAACCTATAAATAGTTTGGAAAAAATGTGGTTTTTTTTTTTTTTGAAAGATTTTATTTATTATTTGACAGAGAGAGACACAGGAAGAGAGGGAACACAAGCAGGAAGAGCGGGAGAGGGAGAAGCAGGCTCCCCCCAGAGCAGGGGGCTCGATGCGGGCTTGATGCGGGCCTTGATCCCAGGACTCTAGGATCAGGGAAAGACAGATGCTTAAGGACTGAGACACCCAGGCGCTCCTGGCTTTTCTTTTAAAAGAGGAGGAGGTCTTTCTAAGTATGCTTGGAAACTCAGAAGCCATAAAAGAGAAGATTGATAAATTCAACTACATAAATTAAATTACAAAATACACGGTAAAAAACCATCACCGACAAAGTTAAACTGGGGAAGATATTTGCAACTCATATCACACAAAATGGTTACCTTTTAATATTTTAAATTTACTTTTTAAAGATTATATTTCTTTATTTGATAGAGTGAGAGTGAGAGAGGGAACACAAACTGGAAGAGTGGGGAAGGAGAAGCAGGCTTCCCACTGAGCAGAGAGCCAGATACAGGACTCAATCCCAGGAGCCTGGGATCATGACGTGAGCCCAAGGCAGACGCTTAATGACTGAGCCACCAAGACACCCCAAACTTTTAATATTTAATAAACTCCAATATATCAAGAAAAAGAGCAAGTCAATAGAAAAATGGGCAAAGCATTTGAACAAATATGTCACCAAAAAAAAAAAAAAAAAAGGAAGACTAAAAAGTTTGATAACACTTCATGTTAGTGAAGCTATAGACAAACAGGCACTTTCATACACTGCTGAACAAGGTATAGACTGGCTAAACCTGTACAGAAGACATTTGGCAATACGTCTCATAAACAAATATATCCTTTGACCTAGTAATTCCATTTATAGAAATTTAGCCTATAAATATAATCCTGTGTATGTGTAATGATAGAATATTCAGGCTATTCATTGCAATACTGTAATAATGAAAGGTTGAATCCCCTATATTTGTGAATAGGGGGTCAAGTTAAATTATGGCACATCATGTAATGGGATAGTTTGCTACAGTACAAATATGGAACTATCTTCAAGATACATTATTATAGTGGAATACGATATTAGATAAATTTTTATGTTTATATATATACACGTTCTAGTATACTACTTAAGGGACACAACTCTCACCTCTTATGCTTCCACAGTAACACAGGTACACTAACAAATTATTTTTCTAGAATTAGGCCATTTAGGAAAAAATAAAGTTGGTAATAGATTTCTAACATCTAAGTCTATCCTTATAATATGCTGATGTCTTCCTATTCCTTTCCCCACTGCAATTGCCACTCTCTCTTGAGTTACCAGTGTTAACAGCTTGATTATATCTTTCCATACTTTTTCCCATGCACATACAGAAATCTGCCCATATAGATGTACATATCTTTATATATTATTTTTGTTCTGTTTGTTTAACCAAATGACATCATACTGGACAGATTTTTCTGTGATCCTCACCAACGCATCATGAACACTCCTCTTCTAATCCTAATAATTAATAATTGATATATTCTCCATCCAGACTCCATTTTTCTGCCCAGACAGAGAAAAGTATAAATAGGGTCTGTACTTTCATTCAGCCACTAAATTCTCTTGTTAATTCTAGTAGCTTACTCTTTTTGGATTATTCTAGGAATACAATCATATGTCCTGAAAAATAATTTTCCTCCCAATATTTATACCAGGAGGCTCTTCTTAGCCATCTGGCTGCTATGTGGCTGTGCCACTCTCTTCTGTAGCTGCTTCCCACTGCAGCCAATTGTTGCTACTGCCCAAAGCTGCTCTGCATGGCATCCAAGGAATGAGACAGAAGATTCCTATGAGAATATCCCATGAGGGCTTTGTTCAAGTGTCACAGATCATAGCACAATACAATGGTTCCTGGTCTCTTGGCTCACATATATTCTAATTCAAAGTGTCATCTCATAGGGACCAAAGGCAGGCTCTCCCAAAAGTGCTACCTTGGCATATTATTTTAAGTAAAAGTTACTCAGGAAACAGTCCGTGCAAGCACACTCAGACCCTCCTCACTCCCCTCTGAGAGCAGGAAATAAATCTTCCACATGGAAGGCTTCCTTCCTGTACTAAGGAAAAAAAAAACCCTCCTCACTGGGAATCAAGACTGTAAAGTCTCCAAAATTATGGAAAAAACCTTGTTAATTTTTACTACTCTATTATCCCAGCCCAAATTCTGCTCAGAATTAATTAGAGCTCCCAACCTTCTGTTTTCTGTGTCCTATTAATTCCTCACAGATTTATTGTCTCATTTCTGAAAAGTATAAAAATCCCCTGCTTTGCTCATTTCTTTGGATCTCAATTTCATTATTGGGCCTCCATGAGCATGTAATTAAACTTGGGTTATTTTCTCCTGTTAATCTGTCTCACATAAATTTGATTCTTAAACCAGTTGGGTAATCTTGAAAGGTAGAAGGAAATTTTTTTTCTCCCCTACAATCTATACTCAATTCTTGAGCTCACTGCTATAATCATACCAGCCAAGTTCCCATTTGGTCTCTGGCAACAGGAGACAGGTTCAGCAGGGAGTCCTGTCTGCACATACTTACTCTAACTTTACCCTTACTCTTTGAAAGATACTCAAAGAAGGCTTCTTTGACCACCCTGTCTGATGAGTTTGTCTTAAGGGACTTAAGGGACACAACTCTCTATCAGATTATTCTAGCTTTATTTCCTCATAGCACCAATCATATTATTATTGATTCTATCACATTATTCTAGCTTTATTTCCTTATAGCACCAATCTTATTATTTATTGACTTACTATGTTTCCCCAAGGACTCGATAGCCCACCTGATGAATTCAGAGAATTTCCGTAACTTATTTATCCTTAACTCACTACTATCTACTCTTAACTCACTAGTATTTACAGGTGAAAAATACCTACTAGACCTTCAAGAAATATTTGTTGCACTAATGAATGTTGATTTTTCAGAAAATAGTCTGTATTATATTTAAGTAATTTCTTTATTCCAACTGCTCTTAGTGTTATTAGGAATGGTTTTTAATTATCTGGGCAATTTTTCAACTTAAGGGTCAGATTATTCAAAGTGAAATTTCTGACACTCAATATACTTTTAAAAATGCAGACATAGTTGCAGAACTATGCCATAAACAGAGATAACCCTCTAGGCAGGGATAGAAATATCCTTCTACCTCAAAGTTCGAAATCTCCATTTGCTACAGATGAACTACCATCTACTGGTTATTTTTCCAGGTGGCTCCCCCCACCCCCCAATTCTTAGAAAGTCTTATCTGAGTTTAAAATGCTGTAGAGGGGCGCCTGGGTGGCTCAGTGGGTTAAAGCCTATGCCTTTGGCTCAGGTCATGATCCCAGGGTCCTGGGATGGAGCCCCACATCAGGCTCTCTGCTCAGCAGGGAGCCTGCTTCCTTCTCTCTCTCTCTGCCTGCTTCTCTGCCTACTTGTGATCTCTGTCAAATAAATAAATAAAATGTTGTAGAAATATGTTTACCACTTTTCTTTCTTTCTTTCTTTTTTAACTTACTGGAACTTTGTGGGAAATGAGGGAAGAAAGTTGCAGTTTACCCAAACACAGGTCATTAAAGGCAGGTTTCAGCCCACTTAACTACGTTATTTTGTTCTCGAGAGCCCAACAGTCTCCAAATGGTTTGACCTTAGTGCTGTGATCTGGCAAGGTCTTTGTCTGTATTCCACTCTCCTACTTAATCACCTACCATTTATCAATCTAGATACGCGTCTGGTCAAACTGTCACGATGATGTCAAAAACAGAAGGTGAGGCACGTTAATGGTTATCTAGAAAGGCACTGTCAGTGGTTCAAGGTAAGATCGGTGAAAGGTTGACACAGAGTTAGCTGGAGTTTCATTTCGACTGCGGGCAAATCCCACAAATCTAGCCGTTTAACTTTTGTTCTCGCAGCCCCCTAGACCGTGAAGATCATTTCCGTGCTCCCTCCCACCGCTCCAGGCCCAAACGACTGCAGAGAGACAGGAAGCGTCCACCCCCGGACCCCTAGGTCCCGCCGAACCCCGGCCTCAGCCTGGCGGCGACGCGCTCGCCCGGTGCATTGTGGGCACTGTAGTCTGGCGGGAACCTGTTCACGACTACAAGTCCCGTGACCGTCATTGCCCCGCGGCCTCCTCGCCCTCAGTTCCCCTCCGCGGCCTCCGCTGGGCCTCCCCGGCCCAGGGCGCGGCGTCCCGGCGAGTCAGCTGTTTCTCGCCGGGGCCCAAGAGGCGGAAGCCGGAGAGACGCAGGGAGGAGCTTCGCGTGCGGGGTGAACGCCCGTCCTACGTGCTCGTTCGCTTCGCGACCGCTGTGCGCGAGCCCGGTGTCCCCGCGGCGGGCAGCAGCGGCGGCGTCGGTGGAACGCGGAGGGGGCGGAGGGAGTCCGCGGCGGCGGCGGCTGCAGTAGAGAAATGGCGGAGACCGTGGCGGACACCCGGCGGCTGATTACCAAGCCGCAGAACCTGAATGATGCCTACGGGCCGCCCAGCAACTTCCTCGAGATCGATGTGAGCAACCCGCAGACGGTGGGGGTCGGCCGGGGCCGCTTCACCACCTACGAAATCAGGGTCAAGGTGAGGCTGTCTTTCTCCCCTTCGGAGAGACCCCTCCCGCCGTCCGTGGTCTCCCCCTGTCAACCCACGAGTGGTCCCCTCCGGCGGCTATAGCCGCCCAGGCCGGGAGCTCCGGGCTGACTCGGTCGGGCAGCCTTGTCCCCGGGCGGGGTCTTGGGCCAGGGCCCCGCTTCCTCTAGGGCTTACTCAAGGGGTCTGCAGAGTGAGCTGAGCCCAGCCCTGGTATGTGGAGAAGGTGCTCGAAGAAGAGGGCGTGGGTTGAGCGCCGCTTGCCCCTCAAGCAGCTGATCTGGGGATGACATTTGAGTTGGAAAGGTGTAGATCTTTCGAGAACACAGTGCTTCCTCGGGAGGGGAGCTGGATCTGACTGAGAAAGGGGCTTTGCGCAAAGTTGAAGTTTTCCCAGTCTTCTTGAGCTGGAGACTTTTTTCCTAAAGGTGGCCGAGCCAAGCTGGTTGGTTGTTCCAGGCCTTTCCCGAGCTACCAAACTGACTAGGTTGTACACTTCTCGGAACAAAATCTTGTGGGTGTTCATAAAAGCCTGACGAATTTGGTAGGGCTGAGCCTGGAGAGAACAGTGATAGACCTTAGCCTTCTGGGCCACCATCGTGCTAAAGGCTGAGGTGTGGCGAGTGTTGTCTACCTCACAATCCAAAACTACAACTGCTTTTAAGAAAGCCTATTCCCTTAGGGATCTTACTCTCTTAATTTCGAGATTTGCACTTAACTGAATGAAGGAATCAGCTGAAGTAGAAACACACTTATAATTTCGTAGCTAGTGTTTGATGGCAAGTAATTCAGATGATTTGAAAGATGCTAATTGAAAATAGTGCTTCACTTTCACTGTAGTTCAGGATTAAAGAACTTTCTTATGTATGAAAGTATCTTTAAAAGTTAATGACTTGAATCTAATGAAATGAATTTAGCTGTTAAAAACGGCAACAGATTTTACTAAAAATTAAGAATTTCACTTTACAGTAATCGAAATTTACATAACAAGTTACTAGTAATATTTAAATGGAGTAATTTCTCATTAACTTGTGCATTTTTTTGCGCATATGGTTAAAAAACAACCTATAATTTGCCATCTTCACCATTTCTAAGTGTACAGTTCAGTAGTGCTAAGTAGATTCATATTGTGAAATTTATGCATTTAAAAAATATGTGTTGCTAAAAGAATTTTAATAATCAGACTTTAAAATGTGAAACTAACGTTTATGTTCCAAGTCAACCTAGTGTCCCTACGGATTTGTAAACTGTGAGCCATATGCAGTTTTGTGAAAAAATCCAGCCTCCGGTATACTCAAGGAAGTGTTTTACCACATAAGCCTAGTGAAAGAGTAAGGCCCCCAGCCCCCCCCCCTTTTTTTTTTTTAACTTTTGGAATGATTTTAAAATATATGGCAGAATGTTCACTAAAAAGAACTTCCTCTTTTACCCTAATTCACCACCATGTTTTCCTTTATTTTTTTGTGCTAAAACAGAAGTTGGTATTCCTGTTTCTAAACTTCCATAGTTAGTACTTCCTGTCATACAACTGAAGCAGAATCTTCTGCTTCCACTTCCTCCATTTAATAACTTCGTGTTTATCTTGCTGAGTGCATTGTATTAAAAGCATTGTATTATAATTTAATCATTTAAAAATATATCTGATACTTGATTACTGCATAGCTGATGGGACACTTTAAAAATAGTGTTTATGGTATGATCATTTACATTTTTAAGAATAATCCTTTTTAAGAGTGGTTAATAAGTTATGGAATGAACAAAGAATACACCTGCATTGGTTTGTATTATATAAAACAGTTTTTTTTGTGTGTTAATGATGGTATTAGTCATAAATGCAGGTATCCCAAAAAAAGTGTAATTGAGTTTCTAATGGTTGTGAAATGACATTGGAGTTTTTAATATGTGGTGTGTTAACTTAAAATTCAGAACACCTTATAGTAAGACAGTAGGTTTTACTTAAGTAGCATATGATTTTTTAGAGTAATTACAGTCTTGTGTTAAGGTAAAATGGCCAAGAAGATGAATAGTTAAGTCATTTTGTAATTTTATTTATTACTACTTTCTAAACTGTTGCTTCTCTCCCTAGCCCCTGTTGCCTGCCCTTTGCTACTGAATCGCCATATGGAGTTTGGGACCTTAAACTATCTTATAGTTACTTTCTAATTCTGGTCTTGAGTAAAGTGTTCAATTTTATAGAATCTGATTGAAATTACTCTAATTCACAAAGTAATTTTATCTAGATAGTGGTACTTTAGAATGGAAGTTTCCCAGTCTCCATTTATCTTTCGGTTTGAGGGTAGTGTTTAAGACTATTAGGATCACTTGATTAGTATCTCTGGCCTTTTGAAAATAATTGGTACAGTGTTAATGTTTTTAAAAATTGTTCTAATGGGTAGGTACAGCAGAGAGCACCATAAATGATGAAAGGTTTAGGAAAGCTCTGGGTTTAGAACTATTTTGGCATATTAAAGAGAAGTTTAAAGGAGAAACTCAGTCACTATTTTTGAAGTTTGTACCATAATGCCACCTTAATTTTCTGGGGATTTGAAGTTAGTTCAGATCTACTATTGTAGCTAGAGACAGTTGTTTCAAACAAGTTAAGGATCTTTCTTGAGCTCTGAGTTCATTGAATAGATTATAAGCAGAGTAAGGTCAACAATCTAAACTCCATTTCCCCTCTGTAAAATAGGTATGCTAGCAATGTACTCGTAGGACTAAATGAGATAATGTATGTAAATCTCCTTAGTATTGACTGGTACATATACTAAGCTTTCAAAAGTTACCTCTTTCTAAAAACAGTTAAGTTCTAATTTAAAAGGCAGTGATCAACTAACTACACTTTTTGAGTTACTGTGCAGTTGAGTTACTAAAATTGTTAGATTTTCTTGGCATGGAAGTATACTTTCATTGCGGCAGATGTAGTATAAAAGAAGCCATCTTGTTCAGGAGCTTTTTGGTTTGTTTGAAGTTTTTATTATTTTGTGTGATTCCATGTAGAAAATTGTGATGTCGTTTGGAAGGTGGTAAATTTCATATTAAGCCCCAAAATATTTCATAGAATACTTCATATTTTAAGATTGTACATTTCTTGTGATTATAATAGTATTCTTACAGTTTTATTGAGATATGGTTGATATACAAGGTATTAAAGCTGTACAGCAAAATGATTTTTTATGTGCATATATTTTGAAATGATTACCACAATAAGGTTAGCTAACATGCAACTCCTCACATAGTTACAGAAGTAGCCTTTTAAAATTGAGGCTTATTAAAATACAAAGCTGAATACTAAAGTTTAATCAACCTTTTTTAAAAAGATTTTATTTATTTATTTGATGGAGAGAGAGAACATGAGCAGGTGGAGGAGCAGAGGAAGAAAGAAAAGGGAGAAGCCGACTTTCTGCTGAGCAGAGAGCCATATGTGGGACTTGATTCCAGGACCCTGGGATCATGACCAGAGTGAAAGGTAGACACATAACAGACTGAGCCACCCAGCCATATATTTTTTTTTAATTAAGATTTTATATATTTATTTTAGAGAGAGTGAGTGGGGGTGGGGGATGAGGGGCAGAGAGAGAAGAGAAACTCAGGTAGACTCCACGTTTAGTCGGGAGCCTGAATCAGGACCAGAGCCAAAACCAAGAGTGGATGGATGCTTAACTGACTGTGCCACCCAGGCGCCGCAAGTCTGATAAACATTTGGACAAGAAAGATGGTTAGTAAAAGTAGCATTTTGACAATTTTCCATTCTAAACCCATATTGGTGATTTTACTCTGTGTGAGTCCTCTCATTTTAAATTGGAAGTTATTAATATCGGGATTGGAAACTAAGAAATACATTCTTAGGGGCTCCTGGGTGGTTCAGCGGGTTAAGGCCTCTGCCTTCCCCTCACATCAGGGTCCTGGGATCAAGCCCCTCCTTGGGCTCTCTGCTGGGCGGGGAGCCGCTTCCTCCTCTCCCTCTGCCTGCCTGCCTCGCTGCCTGCTTGTGATCTCTGTCTGTCAGATAAATAAAATCTTTAAAAAAAAGAAAGAAAGAAAGAAATTCTTAGACTTGCTATCAGTATTTACAAGAATGTTTTAGTAAAGGGCCCAGATATATTTTTTAATGATGTTTTAAAGAATCAAGGTATTTTATGTCAAAGGACATCTGCAGAATCTAGGTAGCTTTATCAGCTGGCCAGGAGATGTCTGATACGCATCTTTGCTGGTGGCTCCAGCTGGCTTCCGGGATCTCCATGAAGGATGGGCATGTCACTAGCTTTCAAGGTTCTTACCTAATCCATGCCTTAAGATGGGGGAGGGAAGCAGTGACAGTTAAAAAGTAGTCCTGCTATATTGGGCTACTAGGGACTGTTCTGTATTGTTCATTATAGTACTTTAGGGAACCAAAGCACAGACAGTTGTCTCTCACCCAAAGTAAATTATCTGACTAGTGTCACAGCCAGGGTTAGATTGGAAGTAGTCTGGTCCTGGTTCAGAATTGCTTCACAGCAGCAGTTCATTTAATTTAAAACAGGACATTAAAACCCTTGTTGTCTGCAGCCTCGTTTTGGGGCACCCTTGGGTGTCTGAACACTGGAAGGAAATCCCAGGGTTGGTACTCTTGAGGCCTGAGTTGAGTCTTCAGTAATGCACGGCGGGTAAGACGCACCCAGGAGAGGCGAGCAGCTGCCAAGAGCTTGCTGTTAAATTCTGTGCTCTGATGAGACCTGGAGGGAACTCGTTGTTGACTGGCTGGCGGGTGATGTTATAAAAGGCAGGCCTTTTTTTCTGTGTGTGTTGAAGCCGAAGAGGGGACTTAGCACTTCAGTGCTTCTTCTATTCAAGGCGCTGTGCTATATATATGTGTCTATAAAATATGGAGTGTTTCATGAATTTGCGTGTCATCCTTGCGCAGGGGCCATGCTAGTCTCTGTATCCTTCCAATTTTAGTGTATGTGCTGCTGAAGCGAGCACTGCTGTATATATATAACATGGTCTTTGAGGTAACTGAAGAGAATAGGGAATATTCCTGTTTTGCTGATGTAAAAGCTGGGGTCCCTGTTGATCTGATCCTCATCTTTGGTCCCTTCCTCATTCTTGCTTTATGATCCAGGCCTGTTGAGCTGCTTGTACCTCCTGAATAAGCTGAATTCTCTTTTATCCAGGCCTCTTGTGTCTACATTACTTCCTCCGCCATTATAGACCATCTTCCTGGGGCACCTGGCTAGTTCGGTTGGCGAAGCGTGTGACTCTTGATCTTGGGCTTGTGAGTTTGAGCCCCACGTTGGGTGTAGAGATTACTTTAAAAAATAAAGTTATTTATTTATTTATCTTTAAAGATTTTTCTTTATTTGTCAGAGAGAGCGAGAGAGCACAAGCAGGGGGGGAATGGCAGGCTCTGCTGTAGGCACAGGGGTAACTGGCCCACCCAGGTCCCCCCTTGCTGTCATTTTTCTAGAGATTTTGCTGATCCTTGGAATTTAGATTGGATTTCCTTCCTGTGTAGCCTTGTAGCCCTATGAGGATTAAATTTATTTGCTTATTTGTGGCTTCCTTTAGTTCTTGTGTCTTCCACTATAAGCTCCTAGAGGACAGGGACTGTCATGATCACCCTTATTCAACACCTGGCACTGCACTTCCACGTAGTGGACATTATGAATAATGACGTTTAGGAAGGTTAAGTAACTTGCCCAAAGTCATGGGTATTAAATGGCAAAACTGGGATTTGATCTACATTTTCTGACCTTCAGAGCCTGTATTGACCATTCTCCTGGGGAGCTTTTTTTTTTTTTTTTTTTTTTTTTTTTTAAGATTTTATTTATTTATTTGACAGAGAGAGATCACAAGTAGGCAGAGAGGCAGGCAGAGAGAGAGAGGAGGAGGAAGCAGGTTCCCTGCTGAGCAGAGAGCCCGATGCGGGACTCGATCCCAGGACCCTGAGATCATGACCTGAGCCGAAGGCAGTGGCTTAACCCACTGAGCCACCCAGGCGCCCCTCCTGGGGAGCTTTTGAAACCATTGTCTTCTTTCATTGGGCAGAAGTGGGATTTGGGAAATGGTAGTTTCTTTATTTATTTTTAAGATTTTATTTATTTTATTTTGGGAGAATGAATGATGGAGAGAGCATGAGCCGGGGGAGAGGAAGGGGGAGAAGCATACTCCTTGCTGAGCAGGGAGCCCAGCTAGAGTGCTTCTTAAACTGTCATTTCCTGAGGTGCCTGGGTGGCTCAGTGGGTTAAGCTTCTGCCTTTGGCTCAGGTCATGATCCCAGGGTTCCTGGGATTGAGCCCTGTGTCGGGCCCCCTGCTCTATAAGGAGTCTGCTTCTCCCTCTGCCCCTGCCTCTCTGCCTGGCTCTTGCTCTCTCCCTTCCACTCTGTTTCTCTTTGTCAAATAAATAAATAAAATCTTTAAAAAAAAGAAAAGCACCCTAGCAAGGATGCTTTACTGATACACAGGAAGGCTCATTCCTGGTTGCACCATGCTCTCTGTCTATGAGAAGTATGAAACAAATATATGGAACTACAGTGGTTGGTAGTTAGATGTGATTTAGAAAGGCAAATTTTAAGTAAATAAATAGAAACAAATCAGCCAACCAGAACAAAAAAGCAGATCCTGATAGAGATCTGAGAGTGGAGAGGAAAACCAATGACATTTACCAAAGATAGAAAACTGTTTTTAGAGGGGAGGCAATTTAGATACTAGCTGAAAGTGTAACAACCTGTATAGCTTAGCTTTTTCAGAAGAAGGGGAGGCATTGGCTGTATTCAGCCAAGATAGTTGTTTTTGCCACTTGTACTGTGTTCCCATGTAAGAATCAGGGAGGTAAGCCAGGAGTTAGGGAAATATAAAATATATATCCATCTAAGAAAGAAATAATTATTATTTCAAGTGTGCACATGAGCTCAGGTGGGGAGGCAGACAATCTTTTTTTTTTTTTTTAAAGATTTTATTTATTTATTTGATAGAGATCACAAGTAGGCAGAGAGGCAGGCAGAGAGAGAGGAGGAAGCAGGCTCCCTGCCAAGCAGAGAGCCCGATGCGGGGCTCGATCCCAGGACCCTGGGATCATGACCTGAGCCGAAGGCAGAGGTTTTAACCCACTGAGCCACCCAGGCGCCCCTATTTTTTTTTTTTTTTTTTTTTTTTTAAGAATTTGTGTACTTATTTGTCAGAGAGAGAGCACAAGTAGGGGGAGAGCCAGGGTCCTTGCCAAGCAAGGAGCTTGATGTGGGACTTGATCTCAGGACTGTGGGACCATGATCCAAGCCGAAGGCAGATGCTTAACCGATTGAGCCAGCCAGGTGTCCTGGGACAGAGAGAATCTGCTTTCATGTAAGCAGAGCCAGCAATTTTTTGAACATCAGATAAGAGAGATGGTGTCCAAGAAAAGCAACACTGTAATCTCAGTACGGCTATTTACTGATTTCATAGTTAATGACTTAACCCATTCAACCAGAATTTTACATCCTTAAAGAAATATTTAGAACCTAGGAATTTTGACATGTGGCATATGATGTAACTTTCAAGGAAGGTGGTATCAGGATACAGTTTGGGCTGTTCTCACAGAGTCTTCAACAATAGAGTCTTTATTTTTTCACATGACAGGTTTCAGAGGCAATCTTGGGCTGTTACCCTGGCTTGACTGTCAGCTCCCAGCATCACATCCATCTTCTAGCCGAGGGGAAAATGTATTCCTGCCCCATTGCCCTTTTCCTCAAAAAGAAGCTGGGAATTTAGTCACATCTTCAGCCATGTGAAGAAAGGAAGAACACAATAAAGAAGTAATTGGGATCAGCCCTTCTAGGGTGTGGCTTTAGCAACATTCTGATAATCTCTCTTAATTCTTTACTTTTTTGCTGATGTCTGATTTCAAAGTTTAGAGGAAGGTGGGTAAGAAATAAAATTGAGTTCTCATTAGTTCTGACAATCTTTTTTTTTTTTTTTTAAAGATTTTTTGTTTATTTTATTAGCATGAGTGGGAGGACCAGTGGGAGAGGGAGAAGCAGACTCCCCACTGAGCAAGGAGCCAGGGATCCCAGAACCCCAACCTGAGCACAGATGCTTAACCGACTGAGCTACCCAGGTGCCCCAGTTTTTACAATCTTAAATGTGAATGAGTTTTGATTTCTTCCTGAGAATTAATTTCGATAAGTTGAGAAAGACTATTGTTAAGACATGGTATATCTGATAGAGGCATACCATGGGATTGGGGTTGGATTAGAGGTGTTGAAAATACATGATTAATCTTTTTTTTTCTTCCATGGCTATTTAAAACTATGGAGGCAGTTCTACTTAGGACCAGCATTTTAGTTGATGGTATTGAATGATAGAGTATATAATTTGAGATACCCGAATAAGTGAGATCATTGTCTCTTACCAGAAAATCATAGAAGACTTGAAATAATTTTCATAAAATTATTTTGTGTCTAGCAGTATCGGAACGGGCACTTCCTAATTCTTTGCTCTCTAGACTTTGATTTTATCACTGATGGATCATCTCTGTTTGCTTGGATTTCCTTAAATTATTTCCACACTTGCCACCTATAGATTGTTTGCCTTCTGTTTTTTCCCCACTCCTGCCTTGTGGGATAGTAAATTTGGGGATTTTGGTCCTTGCAGAGGAGGAGAGGAGTCTCAGATCTCCTCTCCTTACATCCATTTCTTTGCATCTCACTCCTCTTTTGCCTTGACATTATTCGTTATCTTGAAGTGGAAACAGAAGTAGATAAAAGTCTTGTTGGCTAGGCATATATTATGTATTGTCAGGTCTTTATTTAAGTTTATACCCAGGGGTGCTTGGGTAGCTCAGTTCATTGATCATCTGACCCTAGGTTTCAGCTTAGGTCATGACCTCAGGGTTGTGGGATAGAGCTCTGTGTCTGGCTCTGTGCTCAGCGCAGAGTCTGCTGGAGATTTTCTCCCTCTCTCCCTTAAGCTTTCACTTGTGTGAGTGCGCACACACACTCTCTCTCTTTCTCTTAAATAAATAAAATCTTAAATAAATGTATTTATAGTCAGAGATGCCTCCCATATTGTGTAACTTGAGAACTTTTTTTTTTAAGATTTATTTATTTATTTGGAAAGAGGGGGCAATGAGTAGGGGAAAGGGCAGAGGGAGAGAGAGAGAGAGAAAGACTTGAAGCCAACTCCCTACTGAGTGTGGAGCTGGACCTGGGGCTTGATCTCTCTGTCCTGCCCTGAGATCATGACCTAAGCTGAAATCAGGATTCAGAAGCCCAACCTGCTGAGCCACCCAGGCACCCCACTGAGAAAATTATTAAGACACTAATAGATTTAAAAGAAAAAAAAAGGTACTAATAGATCTAGAGCAATAGTGAGTAAGCTGTGGACTTCCCTGTTTTTATAGTTTTATTGGAAGACTTCCACAACTCAAGGCAATAAATTTGTGTTTTAAGCTACTAAGTTTGTGACAATTTGTTACAGCAGCAATAGGAAATTAATAAGAATGACCATACCCTTTTACTAAAAGTCATTTCCCCGGGCACCTGAGTGGCTCAGGTGGTAGAATGTCTGCCTTTGGCTCAAGTCATGATCCCAAGGTCCTGGGATTGAGCTCCAGATCTGGCTCCCTGCTCAGTGGGGAGTCTGCTTTTCCTCCCTCATGGTCTTCTGCTTTTGCTTGCTCTCTCTCTCTAAAATAACTAAAATCTTTTTTAAAAACTGGGTATAAGAAAAAGAACCACATAATCTTTAATAGGGTTTTTTAACCCACTGAGCCACCCAGGTGCCCCTTTAATAGGGTTTTTTATCCTTGCTGTTATCTGGTGCTCTTATATGAGAGGGGGCCAACTTCTGAGACTAGACAGATGTAAAATTATGCGTACTTTGTGATGAATACTGTGGATTATTGGCTCTTGGTTAAAATTTAGCTTAGAAAAGGTATAATTCTTTATTATTAGCCTTTGACCCTCCATAATTCTAGGCAAGTTCTTAGAAGCAATACTATCTTATATTTGTAGCACACATTGGAAGAAAAATACTTTTGAGTTCTGTATCTTGTGATTCTAGGTTTCAAAGTCTAACATTTAAGTATTTCAGGCAATAAATGTATAACTACACGATTTCTTCTGATGTTACATTTTTTTTTTCTTGGATTTCTATTTTGGAAAGAAACCTGCACGTTAGCCTCAGGCATTTATTTATAATGAGTAGGAACAGGCGGTTCTTTTAAAATATCCAGATCCATTTATGACAGGATAGATCTTAAAAATCCAACTTTAAAAGGCTATGAGGTATATGAACTATATCAAATACGTAAGGCACCCAGAATTTCTATATGAAGAAAGTTCAAGAATGTCAAAGCTAAGGAAGCATTGTAGAAGAAGGATTTTTAACTATAAAATCTGATAAAACATTCATAAAATTAAGAAAGTATTTATAGGTTGGAGTAGGCTATTAGTTATGAATACTATTCAGTGGGTTATTTAGAAGGATGTTCTGTATATATTCTTTGATTTGCTTTTCTCTAGAACATTTGATAGCCCTTTGTCTAGAACTGTTCTAATACAGTAGCCATTAGTCATAAGAGGCTATTTAAATTGAGGTGTTAGTTAGAAGCTACCAGACATCTATTTCCTTGGGATTAAAGTTGAATTGTTTGACTTGTCTTTAGTTTATTACAAGTGATAATTGGGCTTGAATATACGGTATGTGTCATATATAAAGGGACCATTGTATCAGGGCTTTTTCCCTTGAATTTCTGTAACCTTTTGCCCCATCTTGCTGTCGTTTCCAGTCATTGGTCACTCACAGTCTGTTCACTGTTACCCTTCGGTGAAACTCCCCAGCATGCGCTGACACACACACCCTGTTCTCTGCTGATTAAGATAGAGAAAATTTCTTAATCCAGTCAAAGGTTAGAGACTTACTTTCTTTATAGGATAATTTTAATGTATTAGGAAGTTGAGCACAAGTTTGGAAACTATAGTTAAGCTATAGCTTAACCAAAGAGAACTGGGATAAGAGTTAATGGTGCCTTTCAGAGTGGATAGACTCTTACTTCTCTTCAGTGTTGTACAGGTACGTGTAAAATATGAGTGGTTTCAGTAGGTTTCAGTTACAGTTGCCTTCAGGTCTGTTGAGAGCACTGGGCCTTCCGGTGGTATTTAGCTCAGGCCCCTGAAGTAATTTCCTGTTCTTCACAGAAGTTGGATCTCTTACAGGTCTTGCTGTGGCCAGTAGAAGAGGAAATGCTTCCCCAAATCCCTTCCTGCCCCACTTCCTCAAGGGTTCTTAATAAAGGCCTCAGGAAAATCTGCTAGATTAAATGTTAACGACTAAATTCTCCTGTAGGCAAATGAAAAGCAACTCAGCGGAGGACATTAAATTCAGATTGTAAAGCACTTTGATAAATCTCATTTGGGATGCCTGAGTGGCCCAGTCAGTTAAGCGTCTGACTCTTGATCTCAGCTCAGGTCTTGATCTCAGTGTTCCTCAGGGTTCCTATCTCATTTAATATTAGCTGTTGCTATTATTTAATTACTGAGTTGGCTTTAGCTTTCTATTGCATTATCAAAGAGAAGGAGGCGCCGGACTGGCTCAGTTGCTAGAGCATGTGACTCTTGATCTCAGGATTGTGAGTTTGAGCCCCACGTTGAGTGTAGAGATTACTTTAAAAAAAGAGAAAAGAAAGTACTGAATTTAGTAAAGGATTGGTTTTCTTTTTTTTTTTTTTTTTTAAGATTTTATTTGTTTATTTGACAGACAGAGATCCCAAGTAGGCAGAGAGAGAGAAAGAGGGGAGGAAGCAGGCTCCCTGCGGAGCAGAGAGCCTGGTTCGGGGCTTGATCCCAGGACCCTGGGATCATGACCTGAGCCGAAGGCAGAGGATTTGAACCCACTGAGCCACCCAGGCGCCCCTATCATTGAAATGTTGTTAAAGAAAAGTAAAAACTCTATAGAATCTCTTACACTATTGCAGAGTATATTATTTAAACGTGATAATGGATGGTAATGATGGTTGTACAACAGTGTGAATGTACTTAATGCTTCAGAGTTCTGTACATTTAAAAATGTATACTCTGTGACATATAATGGTAAATTTTATGTGTGTTTTATCACATAAAAATAAAATATGAAAACGGGCGCCTGGGTGGCTCAGTCGTTAAGTGTCTGGCCTTCAGCTCAGGTCATGATCCCAGGGTCCTGAGATCGAGCCCTACATCGGGCTCCCTGCTTGGTGGGGAGCCTGCTTCTCCCTCTCCCACTCCCCCTGCTTGTTTCCTGCTCTTGCTGTCTCCCTCTCTATCAAATAAATAAATAAAGAAATCTTAAAAAAAAAAAAATGGAAACAAATAATGGAGGAGGAGCAGTTGAATAAGTTAATGTAATGTTTTCTTTGAAGTTACCAAAGCAGGGAAGGAAAGCAGTTTTTCATGACCCCCCCCCCCTTTTTTTTAAGATTTTATTTACTTATTTGACAGAGATCACATGAAGGCAGAGAGGCAGGCAGGCAGAGAAAGAGGGGGAAGCAGGCTCCCCGCTGAGCAGAGAGCCAGTGCGGGGCTCTGGGCTCAATCCCAGGACCCTGAGATCCTGGCCTGAGCTGAAGGCAGAGGCCTTAACCCACTAGCCACCCAGGCGCTCCTCTTCATGACCTTTTAACAAGAATCTCTGTCCTTACCCATTTATCTTGGCTTCACCTCTATTTTAGAGGTGCCAGGGTGGCTCACTTGGTTAAGCAACTGTCTCTTGGTTTTAGCTCAAGTCATGATCGCCAGGTCGTGTTCTGTGGTCAGCACAGAGTCTGCTTCAGTTCTCTGACTCCCTCTCTCTGCACTCTCCAACCCCCCACCCCCGCCGCTGCCCCTGCTCCTTCCCCTACTCTCACAGGCCCTCTCTCGTGCTCTAAAAATAAATAAAATATTTTTAAAATTTTTTAAAGTTTATTTTAGTTGTTATTCATATAGTCACTCAAGCTTTTTTGTGATTATTTGTAGGCTATATCATTTTCCATCCTTCGCTTTTAACCTGTTTATGTTTTTGAATGTTAAATGTGACTCTTGTGGACAGGATATAATGGTAATCTTTTTTTAAAAATCCAGACTGACAATCTCTGTCTTTTGATTGAAATGTTTAATAGTTATATGTTTAATGAAATTATTGGAGTGATGGGTTTATTTCTGCCATTTGATACTTTTTTCTTTTTTAAAGCTTTTATTTTAATTCTGGTTAGTTAATGTATACCATGCTAATGTTAGTTTCAGGTGTGCAATACTGTGATCCAGCAATTCATACATCACCCACTGCTCATCACAAGTGCACTTTTTTATTTAATTTATTTATTTTTAAGATTTACTTATTTTACTACTTCTTTTAGAGAGAGAGCGCGCACAAGCGGAAGGGGCATAGGAAGAGGGAGAGAGAATCTCAAGCAGACTCTGTGCTGATTGCAGAACCCAACACAGGGCTTGATCTCACAACGTTGAAATCGAGACCTGAGCCAAAAGCAAGAGTCAGACTTTTAGCTGACTGTGCTGCCCAGGTGCCCCTTTCAATTTGTTTATTTATTTATTTATTTATTTTGAGAGAAAGCATGAGCTGGGTGGGAGGGGCAGAGGGCAAGGGGAGAGAGAATCTCAGACAGGCTCCATGCCCAGCGCAGGAACAGGTCTTAGAACCCTGAGATCATCACCTGAGCGAAAATCAAGAGTCATATGCTTAACCAACTGAGCCACCCAGGTGCCCCACAAGTGTACTTCTTAATACTTATTCATTATATCTCATTGTTTTTCTATTCCTCCTTTACTGCTTTTTTTTATTAAATAGATATTTTTAATATACCATTTTAATTCCTAAGACCTTTTAAAATTCTTCTTTAAATTATTAGTGTTTGAGCTAGGAATTTACATCATAGTATGATTCACTTTAATGCTAACTTAATTCCAGTAAAATATAGAAACTTTGCTCCAAATATAGCCAGTTCCTCCCCCTTCCTTTGTTTTATATTGTCATGTGTATTATGTCTTGACATAGTACAAGGGTAACAGAAGAGGTTTATAATTGTTTTATGCAGTTGTCTTTTTAATGATCTAAGAAAAGAGAAAAACACATTTCTACATTTACTGTGTAATTACCTTTACTACTGCTCTTCATGTGGATCCCCGTAACCATCTGTTGTCATTTCTTTTGAGCCTGAAGGGCTTTCTCTCTTTTTTTTTCCTTTCTTTTTTTTCTTAAAGATATTTATTTGAGAGAGAAAGAGATAGTGAGAGACAGCACAAGCAGGAAGGAGAGGGAGAAGCAGGCTGAGCGGGGAACCTGACATGGGGCTTGATGCCAGGATCCTGGGTGGTTGCTTAACTGACTGACCCATCCAAGCACCCCTGAAGGGCTTTCT
Organism: Mustela nivalis; assembly: GCF_964662115.1. Taxonomy (NCBI): domain Eukaryota; kingdom Metazoa; phylum Chordata; class Mammalia; order Carnivora; family Mustelidae; genus Mustela; species Mustela nivalis. The sequence goes on from NC_139024.1 coordinate 23,546,811, forward strand.
TTAGTGTTTCTTGTAAGGCAGATCTTACTATAAATTCTTGCAATCTTTGTTCCTCTGGGAACAGTTTATTTCGTATGTATGTATGTATTAAGTAGGCTCCATGCCCAGTCTGGAGCCCCTTGTGGGGCTTGAACTCACAACCCTGAGATCAAGACCCGAGCTGAGATCAAGAGCTGGATGCTTAACAACTGAGCCCAAGGTACCCCTTCTCTTTATTTTTGAAGGATAGTTTTGCTATCCTAATAGTGAATAATAAAACTAATAGATATATTAGTTTTCTATTAGTGCGTGAAAAATTAAAGTAAATGTAGCACCTTAAAGTACTACCTCACCAATTTCTGTAAGTCAGAAATCTGGGCTTGGCTTAGCTGTGCCATTTGCTCAGGTCTTAAGATCTACAGTCAAGGTTTGATCTGGGTTGTGGTCTCATGTGAGGCCTGGGATTCTTTCCATGCTTACATGGTTGTGGTTCTTGGGAGAAATCATTTTCTTGTAGCTATAAAATTTATAGTGGCCTTCCTCTTCAAGGTCAGTGGGAAAAAGTCTTGATTTCAGGGGAACCAAAGTTCTCTTTTTAATTGGCTCACCTGATTAAGTCAAGTCGAGTCAAAAAACTCTTGAGGAACTCAAAGGTGGATTAGGGACTTTATCTGCAAAAGTGCTTCATCTTTGCCATACAGTGTAACTTAATCATGAAAGTGACATCCACCATATTTGTGGGTCTCACCCATACTCTCATGGGAGATGTATACCACTCATATGGGAGGGGTGGGAATTGGGACAGGTGCATGTCAGATTTCTGTCTACCACTGAATTTATAGACTTTGTGGTATTTTTTTTTTTTCAGCTTTATGGATATTCCAATGCTTCCTAGTTTGTATTTAAGGGGAGAAGTCAGCTATTAATCTTGTATGTCTCCCTATCTATGATTTGGTTGCCATTTTTAAGATTTCTAGTTGTCTTTGGCTTTTAATAGTTTGACCATGATGTATGTAGGTATGGATGTGTTTATGTTTCTCCTGCTTGGAATTCATGGAGCTTCTTAGATATGATGTATAAAGGTTTTAGTCAAATTTGGGAAGTCTTCAGTCATTAATTTATTTTTTCCTTTTATTGTCAGACTCTCATTACTTGTGTGTTGGTACCTGTGACAGAGTCTCACAGGTTTCTAAAGCTCTGTTCTAGTTCTTTTTGTTCTTCAGAATGAACAATTTCTATTGATCTGTCATTTGCTGATTTCTCTTGTCTGCCAGCTCAAATCTGTTGAGCCCCTCCAGTGAATTTTTCATTTCAGTTGTTTCACTTTTCTCTCTTTTTTTATATTTAAGATTTTACTTTTAAATAATCTCCACATCCAGCCTGGGACTTGAAGTCACAATCCTGAGGACGAGAAAGTTGCGTGCTCCACTGACTGAACCAGCCGAGTGCCCCAGTTACACACTTTCAACTTCAGAATTCCAACTTGTATCTTCTTCTTCTTCTTTTTTTTTTTTTTAAGGATTTTATTTATTTATTTGACACAGAGAGAGAGAGACAGCGCAAGTAGTCAGAGAGGCAGGCAGAGAGAGAAGGGGAAGCAGGCTCCCTGCTGAGCAAGAGAGCCTGATGTGGGGCTCTATCCCAGGACCCTGAGATCATGATCCAGGCTGAAGGCAGAGGCTTAACCCCCTGAGCCACCCAGGTGCCCCAACTTGGGTCTTCTTTATAATCTTTTTTTGTTGAGGTGCTCTGTTCCTTGAGTCATTGTCAACATACTTTTCCTTGAATCCTTTAAGCATGATTTCTTTTAGTTATTTGAGCATATTTATTGTGATAGCTTTGAAAGCCTTGGAATCCTTGTCAGCTAAGTCCAACAGCTGAGCCTCTTCAGAGATAATTTCTGTTGAAAACAATTTTTTCCCTGAATGTAGAACACACTCTTCTGTTTCTTTGCATGTTTCATAATACTTTTTTGTTAAGCTGAACTTTTTATTTTGTTTGAACATTTTAGACAATTTATTTATTTATTTATTTTAAAATATTTGTGAGCATGAGCAATCACAAACGGGGAGGGGCAGAGGGAGAAGCAGCGGCAGACTCCCCTCTGAGCACAGAGCCCAACATGGGGCTCAGTCCTGGGACCCTAAGATCATCACCCAAGCAGAAGTCAGACACTTAACCAACTGAACCACCCAGGCACCCCTTATATAATATATTTTAGAGACTCATGAATTCTGTCACCTTTTGCCTCTCCCACACAGGACCTGCCTGCACAAAGTCTGTGGTGTGCTATTGCCAATATCTCTGATTCCCCCCCCCCCCAGTTCTTGTTTTTTAAGCCTAGTTTCCTAAGGGTCACTCTTGGATTAGCATAGCTTAGTGATTAGCCAGTGACTGAGTCGGAGGTTCTACATAAGCATGTTGAGCCATTAAGGCCTCTGCCCTTTGACAGTGAATTAATTTGTAGGTTGGGAATGAATTCAAAGCATAAGCAATTTACAGATTCCAGCTTCTGGTTTGTGCCAAGTCTTCTCACGTCCGTGACTCTTCCTTATCTGTGAAAGACCTTACAGCCAAGGATACCTAGATGAGTAGGGTCCTTGTCAGTCTTTCCTAGGCCTGCAAGCTTTGTGCAAGCACACAGCCTCTCAGACCACCAGGGATAACTTACTAAGGCCCATCGTGGTTGTGCCATTCTCAGGACATCTCTGCTGAGTTTCTGTCAGGTGTAGCCATTTGTTTTCTTGCCCTAGTCAGTCTTGGAACCATTGGCTGCTGCAGTTTTAGCCTTCTTGATTGTTTGCAACCAAGATCACTATTGTTCTCAACAATACCCCCTGCATATGGAACTTTTCTGCATTTTTCTCTTAATCACTTATCCCCCTCTAGTAATGATGATGCTGGTTTTGTCCCACACTGGTGAAACTACCAGTGATGGAGCTGGTGGGTGGTGGTTAAAACACCACAGACTTCCACTCTTATCTGAGGTTCACTGTTTTTTCCTTGAATAGATGCTTTTCGATTTGTTATATGTCTTCAGCCAATTTTCAGAATCCTGATACCGTTTTATCATTGATTTGGGGCGAGGGAGTCCGAGATGTTTTACTTAGCTCTTCACCATTCCAGCAGCTCCCACCCTTACTGTTTTGCATTCTATCTTTTTTTGAGGTTTTATATTTTGGAAAAGTCTTACTAATATTATTATGCTTTTAATGTTAGTTTCTATCTGCTCAGGAGCACTCTTTGTGCAATGTTTTAAATGTTTTTAAAGGCCTCTTGATAAAATATTACTTAGCTTCTTGCACATAGTAGTTGTTCAGATATTAAATGCTTAAGTGGGTTTTTTTAAAATATTTTATTAATTTATTTGACACAGAGAGAGAGAGAGATCACAAGTAGGCAGAGAGGCAGGCAGAGAACGAGGGGGAAGCAGGCTCCCCGCTGAGCAGAGAGCCTTATGTGGGGCTCGATCCCAGGACCCTGAGATCATGGCCTGAGCTGAAGGCAGAGGCTTAACCCACTGAGCCACCCAGGTGCCCCTTAAGTGGGTTTTTTTTTTTTTTTAAAGATTTTATTTATTTATTTGACAGACAGAGATCACAAGTAGGCAGAGAGGCAGGCAGAGAGAGAGAGAGGAGGAAGCAGGCTCTCCGCGGAGCAGACAGCCCGATGCGGGGCTCGATCCCAGGACCCTGGAATCATGACCTGAGCCGAAGGCAGAGGCTTTAACCCACTGAGCCACCCAGGCGCCCTTAAGTGGGGTTTTTAAAGCTTTATTTAACATCCGCTTTGGGTCAGGTACTGTAACCATAGTATGCCTTAGGATCATGAACTTTGAACTTGAAAGAAAAAACTCTGTCTCCTCTCTCTGTCTCCTCTCTCTCTCTCTCTCTCTCTCTGCCTATTTGTATGCATATGACCCTAAGCAAGTTACCTCACTCTGCTTTTTTGAGTTTCTTCAGCCATAAAATGAAACTTCAGAGGATAAAATGTGACATGTGGCTATACTGCCTAAAGCAGTCTACCCATTAAATGCAATCCTTGTCAGAATACCACCAGCATTCTTTACAGAGCTGGAACAGTTTGTATGGAAAAATTTGTATGGAACTGGAAGACTACCGGCCAAAGCAGTCCTGAAAAAGAAAAAACAAAACTGGAGGCATCATGATTCTGGACTTGAAGCCGTGTTACAGAGCTGTCATCATCAAAATAGTATGGTACTGGCACAGAAACAGGCATGTGGATTAGTGGAACAGAATAGAAAACCCAGAAATGAACCCACAGCTATATGGTCAACTAATCTTCGACAAAAGATAGAATATCCAGTGGAAAAAGGCAATTCCTTAGACATATGCTGTTAGGAAAATTGAACAGCAATATACAGAAGAATGAAACTAGACCCACTTTCTCACATTAAAATAAATTCAAAATAGATGAAAGACCTAAATATGAGGTAGGAAACCATCCAAATTGTGGAGAACACAGGCAGCAAACTCTGATGACCATAGCAACTTCTTACGAGGCACATCTCTGGAGGCAAGAGAAACAAAAGCAAAAATGAACTTTTGGGACTTCATCAAGATAGAAGGCTTTTGCACAGTGAAGGAATCAACCAAAACTAAAAGCTATGGGGCATCTGGGTGGCTCAGTGGGTTAAACCTCTGCCTTCGGCTCAGGTCATGATCCCTGAGTCCTGGGATCGAGCCCCACGTCGGGCTCTCTGCTCAGCAGGGAGCCTGCTCCCCTCCCCCTCTGCCTGCCTCTCTTCTTACTTGTGATCTCTGTCTGTCAAATAAATAAAATCTTTGAAAAAAAAATAATAAAAAGGGGCGCCTGGGTGGCTCAGTGGGTTAAAGCCTCTGCCTTTGGCTCAGGTTATGATCCCAGGGTTCTGGGATCGAGCTCCACATCGGGCTCTCTGCTCAGCAGGGAGCCTGCTTCCCTTCCTCTCTGCCTTCCTCTCTGCGTACTTGTGATCTCTCTCTCTCTCTCTGTCAAATAAATAAATAAAATCTTAAAAAATAAAATAAAATAAAATAAAAATAAAAGCTAGCCTACGGAATGGGAGAAGATATTTGCAAATGACATATCTGATAAAGGGTTAGTATCCAAAATATATAAAGAACTTACCAAACTCAAAACCCCAGAAGACCCAAATAATCCAGTTAAGAAATGGGCAGAAGACATGAGTAGACACTTTTCCAAAGAAGACATCCTGATGGCTAACAAACATGTGAAAAAATGCTTAACATCATTCATCATCAGGGAAGTACAAATCCAAACCACACTGAGAAACCTAACACCTGTCAGAATGGCTAAAATTAACAACAGAGGAAACAGCAGGTGCTGGCAAAGATGCGAAGAAAGGGGAACCCTCTCGCACTGTTGGTTGGAAAGCAAACTGGTGCAGCCATTCTGGAGAATAGTATGGAGGATCCTCAAAAGTTAAAAATAGAAACTACGATCTAGTAATTGTATTATTAGGTATTTACCCAAAGGATACAAAAATACTGATTTGAGGGACACCTGGGTGGCTCAGTTGGTTGGACAACTGCCTTCGGCTCAGGTCATGATCCCGGAGTCCCGGGATCGAGTCCCACATCAGGCTCCCAGCTCCATGGGCAGTCTGCTTCACTCTCTGACCTTCTCCTCGCTCATGCTCTCTCTCAAATAAATAAAATCTTAAAAAAAAAAATACTGATTTGAAGGGGTATGTGTACCCCAGTGTTTATAGCAGCATTATCTACAATAGCTAAACTATGGAGAGAGCCCAAATATCCATAGACTGATAAATGGATAAAGAAGTGGTATGCATGCACACTCAAACACATACAATGGAATATTACTTAGCCATCAAAAAGAATGGATTCTTGCCATTCGCAGTTATGTGGATGGAGTGAGAATGTATTATGCTAAGCAAAATAAGTCAGAAAAAGACATACTGTGTGATTTCACTCATACGTAGAATTTAAACAGCCCGAGCCTTTTTTTTTTTTTTTAGATTTTATTTATTTATTTATCAGAGAGAGAGTGAGGGAGAGCGAGCATAGGCAGAGTGGAAGGCAGAGTCAGAGGGAGAAGCAGGCTCCCTGCGGAGCAAGGAGCCCGATGTGGGACTCGATTCCAGGACGCTGGGATCATGACCTGAGCCGAAGGCAGCTGCTTAACCAACTGAGCCACCCAGGCGTCCCTCATACGTAGAATTTAAAAAACAAAACAGATGAACATACGGGAAGGGGGACCAAAAAAAGAGAGAAGGAAACCGTAGATACTCTAAAGGTAGAGAACAAACTGAGGGTTGATAGAGGGAGGTAGAGGGCGATGGGCATCAAGGAGGGTACTTGTTATGATGAGCAGTAGGTGTTCTATGTAAATGATGAATCACTGATCTGCTCATGAAACCAATATTGGAATGTATGTTACCTAACTAGAATTGATATAAAAATTTTGAAAAAATGTGGCATGATATTTGTCCTACACTCAATATCCAATAAGTGATAATATGTTTTTTATTTTTAATTTTTTATTTTTTATAAACATATAATATATTTTTATCCCCAGGGGCACAGGTCTGTGAATCGCCGGGTTTACACACTTCACAGCACTCACCAAAGCACATACCCTCCCAGATGTCCATAACCCTACCCCGCCTTCTTCCAACCCCCCTCCCCCCAGCAACCCTCAGTTTGTTTTATGAGATTAAGAGTCACTTATGGTTTGTCTCCCTCCCAATCCCATCTTGTTTCATTTGATAATATGTTTGAAGTAATAAAAGTTCCTCTTTAATTACTGAGGTAAATGACAGTGTCTTCATTTTAAAGATGATGCAACTCAGAGAAGGAAGGTAACATTTTTTTTTAAAGATTTTATTGATTTATTTGATAGAGACAGACACAGCAAGAGAGGGAACACAAGCAAGGGGAGTGGGAGAAGGAGAAGCAGGCTTCCCGCTGGGCAGGGATCCCAATGCAGAGCTTGATCTGAGGACCCTGGGATCATGACCTGAGCCGAAGGCTTAATGGCTTAATTACTGAGACACCTGGGCACCCCTAAAGTAATGTTTTTGGGTTTTTTTTTTTTTTTAAAGATTTACTTATTTATCTGAGAGAGAGCGAGCTGAGGAAGGGCAGAGGAAGAGAAGCAGACTCCCCACTGAGCACAGAGCCTGATGCAGGGCTCGATCTCAGCACCCTGAGATTAGGACCTGAGCAGAAACCAAGAGGTGAAGTCTCAACCTACTGAGCCACCCAGGAGCCTCAGAAAAAATTTTAATGAGTCTTAAAGCCTCTAAGCTTAAAAGGTTGTACATACATGTCTGTGTTACAATTATGCACTCCCCAGATTGGGTACCATCTACAGAAATTTGCCCCATTGTATTCTAGTATTCTTAATTTCCCTCTCCTTAACCTTACCTATCCTTGTCTGTATAAAGTCTGCCAATCAGGGACCATGTCCATATATTTAGCCAGTGTTTGTGGTGGATTCCCAATTAATACTTTTATTCTGTATAGTTCTTAGCATTCTAAGTAACACCAGTGGCTTATGAGATACATAATTAATATTTATAAGTGTCATGACTTAAAATATATTTCCCACAAATATTTTCCAAATAGTTTGGAAATGTATTATGAAGGTCTGTCAAATAAATAAATAAAATCTTAAAAAATAAAATAAAATAAATAAAAAATAAATAAAATAATTAATAAATAAAAAAAAATAAAAGCTAGCCTACGGAATGGGAGAAGATATTTGCAAATGACATATCTGATAAATCACCTGATAGAGGTGAAGGATCTGGAATGATTTCCTTTTCTTAGAAACTTTGCAACTCAGAGGACAGGGTAAGGGAGGGAAAGTATGAGGAAAAAAAGAGGCTAGACTAAGTACTCAGAAATGAACTTAAATTGTGAGGGACAGAACCCAGAATACCCTGCTCTGCAGCCCCACCACAGTCACTTAATAGTTCAAGACAATATGCTGGCAAGAAATTTTTTTAAAATTACTGACTTAATTATTAATGTATTGAAATCTTTGATGACATGTTATAACTTGTGATCTGTGCTTTTTCCAGCTGTTTATTATGGGGGTTCTTAAGAGAGTTACTTACTGTATCTAGTAAAAGGATTTTGTGTTAGTAATTTGAGTACTTTTGGGTTATAAGAACAGTAATCACTCTTTGTGGGGCTTTATGGAAGGAATGAAGTATTGTAATGACATTGCTGCCAGTCTAATGTATATAGTATTTAATGCCATTGTCTGGTGGTCTTATTATAGCTAGTCACTCTCACAAGAACAGAAGAGACTTTATTAACAGAAGCATTACTCTGGTCTTAAATAATTAAGACTCGGTAATTACCCTCTTGTTTTTGTGTCCCAGGTACTACTTCATACTTTGAAGAAACACGTCGGTTTCATTCTTTTATAATGTAGGTGGCCAATTATTTCATACTCTGTTCTTAGAGGTTTATCACGTTAGTGCAGAGAAAGCACCTTAAATTACAACTTACTTTAGGACCTTGCTTTTGTTCAGAGTAGAAAAGTTTCAGTTCATTTTATCACCTGCTTAAATTCTGGAAAAACACTTCCATAATTAATCCATAATCAATGAACTGTTTTAGATTTTTTGGGAACCTCAGCTGCTCAGAACATAGGAGGTAATAAGGAAGCAAAAAAGTTAAGAGCAAAGTGTTAAAAATAAAGAAGTCTATACACTTACTAAGTACCATGTTTTTATATATGAAATACTGTCCTCTCAGTGTGCTTTTTGTTTAGCATAATTCTACCAAAGTCAGGTTACTCATTCAGTTGTCTGTTACTATGTAATAGACAACCCCAAAATTTGGTGTCTTAAAACAACTAACTTTCACTTTATCACAATTCAGCCATCTGGTCAGGTCTTAGAAGGAGCAGTTTTATCTGTGTTTTCCTTGATACCTGCCGGAGCACCTTGATTGGGGCTGGAGGATTTATTTCCAAGATGATTCAGTCAAATGGCTGGCTGGCAAGTTGGTGCTGGCACCAACTGGGAGTTCAGCTGGGGCTGTTGATCAGTTCCTGAGTTTTCCTTCATGTGAATAGCTGGACTTCTAACAGAATAGTGTCTGGGTTCCAAGAGAGAATGTCTTTTCGTGAACAGATGCTCCAAGAGGACAAGCCTCAATTCACAAATACTTGGTAATGTACCATTCATCAAAGGCGGTTACATGGCTGAGTCAAGAGGGGAAAGGATACAGAAAGCGTGACTTACTTCAGGTAACCAAAGTAACCGCCTGCTCCAGTTCCAGACCTCCCCAGTCTAGTGAAGTAGCCTCCCTTGAGGCCATTGTGAAGCATTAGCATTCATAGCCTTTGGCTCAGTTATTTCACCTTCAGGGGTTTGTCTCAAGGAAAGTATATAAATTCCCTGGAGCTGTATCAAGGCTTCATCTAACTCTCTCTTCCATAGCATTTTGCCAAGGGTGAGGTAGCTGGTTAATGCAGGAGTTGGGATTAAAACCAGATTGTCTGGTTCCAGAGCTGTGTGCTTCATCATTGTTTGACCCACCTCTCATGGAGATAGCTTCTGTATAATCCTGTTAATGATACAAATGAGACTCTCCTAACATATTTAATAAAAATAGAAGTTGTATATATAGAAGTCTGAAAGGATATGTATCAAAATGAAATATCTAGAAAGGAATGTGTATTACTGTTCTAATTTTTTGAATTGTAAGGATACTTTTTATGAGCCTATCATGCAAACTTAACCTAATGTGTTTTTTATATGTATATTGGTGTGGGTTTTTTTTAAGATTTTTAAATTTATAAGTAATCTGCACCCAGCCTGGGGCTTGAACTCACAGCCCCTGGATTTAGAGTTGCATGTTCCACAGACTGAGCCAGCCGCGTACCCCTTAAATTATTTTATTTCTACTCTGCTTCTTTAATCCCTCCCACCTTCCAGCTTCATGCCATGCACAGCTCTTGAGGGGGAGATCCTGTTGAGATCCCTGTAGTCCGCGCATGCCTGATGTTGTGTATATAGTTGTTCAGAATACACTTACTGAGTAGGTGCTTAGCCAATATTCTTCCGCTGGTTTCCCCGTTATAGTTTTACCTGCAATGACTTTGCATCTCATTTCCAGTTAGTGTCATAAGAGTTAGTTCCAAATCACTGTCCTTGAAGAGGTAAAATATCATGGCCTGTAATTATCTTGGCTAAACTGAAATGATGGGGTCATCATGCAGATTCCTTAGCTCCCTTTCCCTGTCTCACAGTTAGTAGGTGTAGGGCAGGGGTTCTGGGGCAGTGGTTCTTAACCCTGGCTGCTCCTTAGCATTGCTTAAAAACCCCAATGTCCGTGTTCCACCTCAGACTACTGCGAATGAGATTCTGTAGGTTGTGGCACTTGGGATATGTGGGAATTGGGGGGTGTTTACAGCTCTTGAAACAGTTCTTACCATGAGGCAAGTTAGGAAGATACAGAAAATAATTTTGCACTTTTAAAATAGTTCACAAAAGGTCACAGACTGTTAATAAGCAGTTTTCTTTCAGAAGCCTATCTGGGATGATATAAATGTTCATGAACTATGAGGAACCAGTTTTTCTTTACAGTAGAAGTATTACTGCGGTTTCCTTAAAGGCGAAAACCTTTCATAGGCTCACAAATGAGTCTTGTTGCTAATTCACAAATGAAGAATATGGTCAAAGTAGAAAAAGTATATGGAATTACTTGATTTATGCATTAAAGAAGTCTAGATAATTTCTTCTCTACTGTTTTGGATATTATGCTGTAAAGGATACTTCTTTCATGTGGTACACCTGAAACTAATATCATACTGTATGTCAGCTATACTTCAATTAAAAAAAAAAGGATACTTCTTTTAAAATAATGGGAAATTGTATCACTGGAAAGCCATGTCCTTTTTTTTTTTTAAAGAAAGAAACTAAACTAAATACCTTGGCTTACTGACAATCTACATTTCAAAGGTTCTCTGGACTAAAAAGCTTATTCTTCACTTAAATGACTTCTCCCCAGCCATATTTAGAGTTCATCTAGGTTATAAACCATATCTGCAGTTATTCATGCTGTTCCAGATGGGGTAAAACAAGTATCAAAAGTACTGACGGGGGAGGTAATAGCTTAAGCACTTCTCAGCTTATCCTTTATCTCTAGATGTAGATATTTGGAGAAATGCAGCCGTTTAATGAGAACAGGAGTGAGGCATCCATTTACATCTCTTAGGATTGGTTAAATAGAGTATGGTCTATTGAGTATACTTTTGATGTTGTTGCCAGTCTCTTTTCTCAAATGTATACATGACACTATCTGAAGAAATACTAGAAACACCTAGTAAACATTTTTCTAATATCTATTGTTGAGCTATATTCATGTGATCACATTTTGAGGCTTGGTTTTCTCTTTGGCTATCAGTGATCATCAGGTTACATATAGGGTATCTGTGAGCTGCTGACTTTTAATAGGTCAGTCTGTGGAAGCGTGTCAGCCTCAGGTTTTTGGAGACCAGTGTGACCGTTTCTTCTGCTTACATGTGAAGGGAGCACTTGTTTTCTAAAATAGTGGTCTGTACCATGGTTTCAAAACTCTGCTCTATAGTGTGTAGTATCTGTTTGGATTTCTGAAGATTTTACTCTGTGTCATTAATTACACCTTCTGGGACATTGGCTGGTTTCTCTTTTATACAAATGGTAGGGCTTAAAATTTTTTATATTTGCGTGCAGTTGCAGCAGTGTTATGTTAGTTTCAGGTGTACGGCTTAATGACTGAGCGTGTCTGTAGGTTATGCCGTGCTCTCCACTAGATAGCAGTCGTGCAGTACAGGCGTACAGATACTACGTTTCATCCCTTCGGAGTTTTGTTTCTGGTATATTATTATAACATAAAAGACATCAAGTTTTTAGTCTTACTCTCTTTTCGAGTTTTCTGAATATACCAGGTATCTTGTATAATTAGTCCGTTACCTTGTAATGTGCTCTGCAAAATATATTTTCTTCTTGCAATTGATACACAGAAGCTTGAGAATCACCCTGAATTTCTCCTAAGGCAAGTACAAATATTCTCCTAAGGCTTCATTTTAGCCAAATAGACTATTAGTCCTCTTCAGGATCTGTTTACTAAGTCAAATTGTGAACCAAACGTCCTTAACATATCTGTATGTTGGTGCTATTATTTGGCAGTCCAGTAAGCTCATCTCCTTATGGTTAAAGTCAGGCATATAACTTCACCTAAAAATGTGAATTTCTCCAAGAAGCAGAATTCATTTTATGCTCTGACAGTTCTTGAGCTTTAAATTAGGTGGATAAATTCCAAATGGCCCTAAACTTTATTATAAGGGCAAGCACAAGAATAAGAAAAAGACTTACTGTAAAGAAGGAAAAAAGGTAACTTTACACTGGGGAAATCTGGCTAACTTAACCTTAATCAGGTGACTCAGTAACAGGACAAACTGACATCATGTCTTTCTGATGTGATATGCTGAGACAGATTCATCATTCCAGCCATTAGGAACATACATTACTGCCAGAAATGCAGGACATATGGCTGGTTAAGAGGAAACAGACGAACTCAAATGTATAATGCATCTCAAATATCTGGCCTTCGGTGTTTAAAATTGTCAGCATCTTGAATGGTAATACATCAGGAAGAGTGTTCTAAATTGAAGATCAGAGACACAAAAGGCAGAGCTTGATTCTTAATTAGATTCCAATTTTTAAAAAGTTTTAAAGGGACGACTGTTAAAGTTGAATACAGACTGTACATCAATGTAAATATCCTGTATTTGGTCCTTGTTCTGTGGTTAAATAAGAGAATGTTCTTAGGGAATGCACACCAAAGTGCTTAGTGGTAACGGATTATGATGTGTGCAGTTTACTCTCAAATGGTTCAGCAGAAATAACTGCTGCAGAAGATTAAGAAAGCAAATGTAGGGGTGCCTGGGTGGCTCAGTGGGTTAAAGCCTCTGCCTTCGGCTCAGGTCGTGATCCCAGGGTCCTGGGATCGAGCCCCACATCAGGCTCTCTGCTTGACGGGGAGCCTGCTTTAATTCCTCTCTCTCTGCCTGCCTCTCTGCCTGCCCCTCTGCCTACTTGTGATCTCTGTCTGTCATATAAATAAATAAAATCTTTAAAAAAAATAAAAAGAAAGCAAATATAACTAACAACAGTTGGTTAAAGGTAAAGGAGGGTATTATAATAATAGAAAGTTTTGCTGATACAAAAGGGGTGATGTAAGAAAAGCAACTTAGACTTTGCAGTTGGGTGCTATGTATGGTTCTAGCGTGTTTATAGTACATACCTCATTTCATCATTACAACAGCTGTACGAGATAGGGTTATAAGAGCATGGCCTTCAAGAACCACATATCTAACTTATTTCAAAATATTTATCCCTTGAATGATTTCCCAAGCAGTAGAAAAGAAATTATCTGGGCTAGTTCAATTTCTAAACCATTTATTTTTATATACTCTCACACTGTTATCCCCAGTTTATAGATGAGCAAATTAAAAAAATAGATTAACTAGCCCAATTCATATAGCTAACTGACCATGCTGGAATTTGAACCTAAACAGAGACTGAGCTCTTAACCACTGTTGTAATATAGAATATCATAAAGTGTGTACTTTTATACTGAATGATTGATTCAGTATAAAATGTGAGATTTTATAAATGTGAGATTCAGTATTAAATGTGAGATTTGACAGAATGAGAAAGAGTAGGGTTACTGACTTTAATTTTCTTTGACCGCAGAAGGAATAGTATGAGTACTATAAAGTTTTATAAAACAAGATATTAAAATCTTAAATTTTTTAAAAAGATTTTATTTATTTATTTGACAGACAGAGATCACAAGTAGGCAGAGAGGCAGGCAGAGAGAGAGGAGGAAGCAGGCTCCCTGCTGAGCAGAGAGCCTGATGTGGGGCTCCATCCCAGGACCCTGGAATCATGACCTGGGCTGAAGGCAGAGGCTTTAACCCACTGAGCCACTCAGGCACCCTAAAATCTTAAATTTGATTAAAATTTCGTTTCTTTATTTGAAGCATTGAATTTTTTTTTTTAAGATTTTATTTATTTGAGAGAGTGCGCAGAAGCTGGGTGAGGGGCAGAGGGAGAAGCCAACTCCCCGCTGAGCAGGGAGCCTAATGCAGGGCTTGATCCCAGAGTCCTGGGATCATGACTCAAGCCAAAAGCAGATGCTCAGCCACTGAGCCACCCAGTGCCCTGGAATGCTTTTCATTTGTATTTTTTCTGTTTTTCTATTCTCTGTTTTCCACTCAGCTGTTTTTCACTCTCATTTCCACTCTGATCTTTATTATTTCCTTTCTTCTACTTGTTTTTAGTTTGTTCTAGTTTCTTAAGGTGGAAGTTTATTCACTTGAGATATTTCATCTTTTTTAATGTAGACATTTACAGCTGTAGATTTTCATCTGAGCACTGGTTTAGCTACTTGTTGGGTGATTGTTTGAACCAGTCATACATGTTATAGTTAATAGTTACTAAAATTGTATATTAATCATCTGGGGAACCTTTTTAAAAGGCTCATTCCCAAGGCACCTGGGTAGCTCAGTCAGTTCAGCATTGGTCTCTTGATTTCAGCTTGGATCATGATCTTGTGGTTGTGGAACCAAACCCTGTGTCCTGCTTCTGCACTCAGTGTGGAGTCTGCTTGTTCTTCTCGCTCCCCTCTGCCTCTCCTTGAACTTGCCCTCTCTCTTTTTCTCTAAGATAATTGAAATCTTGAGGTACCTTAAAAAAAAAGTCTTGGGGCACCTGGGTGGCTCAGTCAGTTAGGCATTTGCCTTCTGTGCCAGTCATGATCCCAGGGCCTTGGGATCGAGCCCTGCATTGGGTTCCCTGCTCTCTGGGGAGCCTGCTTGTCTCTCTGCCTGCCGCTCACCCTGCTTGTGGTCGCATGCGCTCTCTCTGTAAAATAAGTAAAATCTTTAAAAAAATAAAGTAAGTAAAATCTTTAAAGGGTTCATTCCCCTTGAAACTGATCTAGTTGCTCTGAGGCAGGCCTCAAGACTGTTTTTGTTTGTTTGATTATAAAGACTGCCCAAATTGCTACCATCTGAAAACTTAACCAAGCTATACCCTCAGTGTTATTTGCTCATATGTTATACTTCCATTTAAGAAATTGTTTCAAGGTACCTAGGTAATTCTGAAGCATAACTGGATTTAGGAACCACTGATGGGCACATGGGTGACTCAGTTGGTTAAACGTCTGCTCAGGTCATGATCCTGGAGTCCCAGGATCGAGCCCCACATTGGGCTCCCTGCTCAGTGGGAGTCTCCCCACTCCCCCAGACATGTTCTCTCTCTCTCTGTCTCTCAAATAAATAAAATCTTAAAAAAAAAGAACTACTGATGTCATTGATTTTAGTAGTGGTAAGATACAGAGTGGAGATTTTGGTTTGTCTCTTTCTCTGTGACTTAACATTGCACCATTTATTTATTTACCTTTCTATTTATTTATTTTAATTATTTTAGAGTGGTGGGGAAGAGCAGAGGGAGAGTTTTAAGAAAACTCTGCACTGAGCACTGAGCCCCACTAGGGGGCTTGATCTCATAACCTTGAGGTCTTGATCTGAGCCGAAACCAAGAGTCGGATGCATAGCCAACTGAGCCACCCAGGTGCCCCCCCCAAAAGTGTCAGTAAGTAGTGCTGACACATTAACTAGTATTTGGGTTGTATAATAATTAAAAATGTATATTTTGGAATGGTGAATAAAATTGGTGGTTTTTTTTTTTTTAAGATTTTATTTATTTATTAGAGAGAGAGAGCACATGAACAGTGGCAGAGGGAGAAGGAGAAGCTGATTCCCTGCAGAGCAGGGAGCCTGACTCAGGGCTCAATCCCAGGACCCTGGAATCATGACCTGAGCTGAAGGCAGATGCTTAACCAACTGAGCCACCCAGATTCCTTAGCGTATAAAATTGTTTCTACAGACTTAATGAATTCCTGGCAACTTGCTTAGCTTTTTTAAGAGGCAGATAATTATAATTCTTTGCTTTTTAAATGTAAAGTTTGGGCCTGACATAGCTTCAAATTATTGTTAATACTGGGTTTCTTACATAGATGCTATAGGAATAGTTGATGTGTTTGTAGGCGCGTCTGTCTTGCTTCAGATTTATAATGAAACAAGTTGTACAACTTTCACAGTTACATGGATACTATTGAAAAGACCAAGTTTGGGTGCCTGGGTGGCTCAGTGGGTTAACCCTCTGCCTTCAGCTCAGGTCATGGTCTCGGGGTCCTGGGATCGAGCCCCGCATCGGGCTCTCTACTCAGTGGGGAGCCTGCTTCCCCCTCTCTGTCTCTGCCTGCCTCTCTTCCTACTTGTGATCTCTCTCTCTGTCAAATAATATAATTTAATTAAAAAAAAAAAAAGACCAAGATTACTCACACCTTCAGCGTTTACTAGTAATAGGTACCTGTGCACATAAATGAAGATTATGGCTTAGTTTATGGTTCTTGCCTGATGATGGACTTTATTTTACTTGTCTCTGATGTTATGGGCCTCTGATCACTGTTCCTAAAAATAAAATAACTGTGGTTCTATAGGTAAAATAATAGTAGCTGGCAGAAAATAGTGGCTTCTAGTTTATGCACAGTCTGAGCAATTTAGAACAACTACGGGAGAAATATGAATGTCAGGATAAGAGAATACTAAATGTTGCCTTTTGGAAGTTTCAGAGTTTTAGTCATTTAAATAAGTTAACCATGTTGAAGTCTGATTTACATTTAATTTCAGAATTCACCACTTTATTTCTCTCTGGTTAAGTCTATAAAGCATTTTTAAATGAAATCTAAAGTAAAATCTATTAGGAACTTTTGCTTTAATTTGCCTCAGTAGTCTGGCTCTTGTGCATTTTCTTCAAGCCGGATAAACCTTAGAAGTGGCTAGAACAGCTGTTCTTTTTTGTTTATTTGTTTGTTTAAGATATAATTGACATGGGGCACCTGCCTGGCTTGCTCAGAAGAGTTAGTGACTCTTGGTCTCAGAGTTGTTAGTTTTGGCCCCATATTGGGTGGAGAGCTTACCAAATGAAAGAAAACTAAAACTAATAATAATAATAATTGACATACTACATTAGTTTCAGATGTACAGCGTAATGAATGATCCCATATTTAGCATACTTTGTGAAATGATCACAGTAAGTCTAGTTAACATCTCCTACCATACATAGTCACAAAAAATTTTCTTTCTCGGGATGAGAACGGAACCAACTTAGGAACGGCACCCGTTGTTAGGCCCCTCATGCACCAACATGTAGCTAATCTGTCCAGTTCTGTGGCTTCAACTTCATGGCAGTTTCTCTCTTCTGTTTTTCTATTTCGAAGTTATTTTCCTGTTTAGAGATGTTTATTAATCCTGATGCTCACAGAGACACACCTTAGCCACATACTCAGGGCATAGTTTAACCTTTTCAGTTTTCCCATGACCTACGCTTTAGTGTACTCAGCATGTAGCTCACACTATTTAACTTTTTCCAAGGTCTTCCTACAGTGTGGCTTACTCCATGTGTTAAGAGAATACTGGCCAAATCCAGTATCAGTTCCCTTACGCTTTAATTATACAAATGGTATCATAAAATGGTATCATACTGTATGTACTGTTAGGAAACTTATTTTTAAAGGTTTTACTTTTTTATGTAATCTCTGCCCCCAACATGGGACTTGAATTCATTACCCTGAGATCAAGAGTCACATACTCAAAAAAAAAAGGTCACATGCTCTTAAACGTCTCTTTAACACATCTTAGGCTTTCTGATCAGCCTTTGGCTGAATTTTAGTTTGTAAAAGCTGTATAAAGTTTCACTTATGTTTGTAGCAGTTGTATTAGATTTTGTTTTATTATCACATGAACAATGCTTAAGTAAACTACTGAGATATATAATTATGATATAATACTGGTATCTTTTTGTGTATGTGGAAATATTTGTAGGATTAATTCCTAGTGGAACTGTTGGCTTAGAGGATATATGCCTTTATTTTATTACTGTTTTTAGTTTCAGGGGTAGAATTTAATGATTCATCAACTGCATACAACACCCAGTGCTCATTCCATCAAGTGCCCTCCTTAATGTCTCCCAGTTCCCACCGCATCATCAACCCTTCTCCCCTCCAGGAGCCTTCCCTCAATGTGTTTCCTGCAGTTAAGAGTCTCTTACGGTTTCCCTCCCTGTTTTCATCTTATTTTTAAGATCTATGCATTTGAAAGAATGAGAGGTGTTACCAGAATGCCCTCCTTACAAGTTGCTCCCGTCAACCAGATTTTTCAAGTGTCTGTCCGTCTGTCTGTCTCCGTTCCATCACTAGGTATTAAAATAAAATGTAATACCTGCTGGTCTGAATGAAAATAGGATCTTCCTGTTTCAACTAGCATTTCTTGTGTGAGTGAAGTTGGTTGAACGTTATTGGCCTTTAGTCTATGTTCTGCCTGTTTTGTCAGGTTATTCATCTTTTCCTTAATTGGTCTCTAAGTTCTTTACATTTTAATAAAATTATCCCTTTGTTTTATGTTGCAAATATTTGTCTACAATTTGTTCTTGGTCTTTCAACTTTGTTTTTGTTTATGGTGTATGGTATTTTTAACCACATAAATTTTTTGTATTCTTATTCTTTAACCTCCCTAAAACAAGCTTCAAAGGGTTAGGGCTCCATCTCAGTCTTTACATTTCCTCAACTTACCTAGCACTAGCCCTTTTATAAATGTTCCCAAATTGTAAAAATAGTTGAATCCTCCTAAACCTGTAGTTAAAAAAAAAAAAAAAAAAAAGGTAATTACCCTCATTCTTCTCTATTTAGAAAAACAAAATGGAACATTTTATGAGGGTTAAATAAGTTGTAAGTGACTGATCAAGAGTTTATAATCAATAGTGGTTTAACGAAAACACCTCCACGTTTTTTCAGTTCTATTTTGATCAAGTTGTGTTGATCAGGAGGAAGTTAACAGGCAAACTTGCCACTCCAAATGTAATGGGTAAATAATATTAAGAATTACATGATGTGACTTTATCAAAACTTTAAAGGAATCATCATGTAAAGAGAAAGCATAGCCCGTTGAGCAGACTAAATAGAAGAATTTTCTTTAACTGTGAACCTTTTTTATATATAATCTAAAAAATTACTAGCTAATCATAGAATGGAACGGACTTTTTCGCCTTCCCACTCCCCTTCTATTAAAGTGAATCAGATATAATCATGATTGTGTCAAAAGTTCAAAAGGGAAAATGGAAGGTAAAATGAGCTGAATTGGCACTCTTCCCTCAACATTGTACCTGTAAGCTTGATATGTTGTTTCAGAGATTAACTTTATGGACTTCCGTACCCAGAAGTATGAAAATTCGCAGGGAACTCTTTTCACAAGCTTGATCTTAACGTATTGAATAAAGAGAGCAGCTAATCCCTTTTGTAAAGTAATTTGAGAGGAGGGAATTCAGAATGTAAAATCTCACCTGCAGAAAACACTCAATTCTGTAAAAGCCTTTCTATCTTTAGACACTTACAAAGACTTAATATTTTAATGCGGAAGGGTGAACTTGGTTAAAAAGCCAATGGGTGAAATTAGAGAGAAATAATCCAGTGCTTTCTTTCTGGGAATTATCATCCTGCTCCCCAGGGGACCTAATTTTATTCCCTGTGGGGAATGAGAATACCCTTCTGTAAACAGCAAGCCAGCATCTAAATATAAGCTTGACTTTTAGTATAATAAGAGTCTTGTTAGGTGCAATTTTGCTCTTAGTCATTAATACAATGAACAAATGTTGTGGTTACCTGGGAAAGAAAATCCAAGTGCTTTTAAACCTCTTGTGAGATTTGGTTTCACGCTTGAAACCTATCCAGTGTTATGCCCAGTAGCATCTGTAGAAGATTCCAAGCTATAAGGTATACAGCATGGAGAAGTTAATACACTTTGGAAAAAACTAAAATCTACTACAAAATGGGTTTAGGGCCCTGAATAAAAAGCTTTTCTTGTGCTGAATGACAATTATTTATCAGTGGCATTAAGTTTAACAAATGATCGACATTTTCTGAAGAGTAAGGTTTACATGATGGTTGATGTCTCTTCTGGTGACACTTAACTTTTCTTTTCAGCTGTAAAATGGTTTGCTGTTCTACAAGTACAAAGAGCAAATTAGAGACAAAGTATAACCCATGAGTATCTAGTATTAAATAGCATTTTCAGTATGGTACGGCATTAATTATGTTAGATCATTTCTGTCCCCTATAAACTTTGTGATATTATGTGCACTTTAAATTCTGTTCTTGCTAAAAAAGTCATGGGCTTCTGCTAATAGCCCTTAATCATGAGCCATTTTAAAGTGGGTTTGGTGGTGTATTTTCTCTTTTTCTAGGGATCAGTAAAAGATAACAGAAATCTTTTTTATTACTTTTAGAAGTAGACATAAATGGTCCTTGCAGTCTTGTAAAGAGCAGTCTCCATTCCAGCGTAACCTCAGAGTTCTGGGCATTATGTTTTCCGTTCTTAAACTTGCCCTCAGTCTATAAAGCTGTGGATCTATGAACTCAATCTAATGTGATTGACTCCTGATTTCCTACTAGTAATAATAGTGCAGACTTTGCACTCTTTCCCTGCTAGTTTCTCGCATTTTTTTTAGAAGACCATTAAGCATAATCCTTCATTCATTTCTTTCATTGTGAAACATCTAATCCAGTCATCACAATAAAATATTTTGTATATCATGTCAAAGTAGTTAAGGTCTCTTCCCCCCTTTGAGCATTGTATGGTACAGTACTGTCTAAACTGGACAGCCATCGGAGCTAGCTTTATCCCACTCCTGTCCACTTGACATTTCTACAGCTCACCAAAATAGGAAAAATGCCCTATATTTACGTAACTGACCTCAGGCAGAATGACCTTCTAAAGCATATGTGCAGACGTGCGTTTTTAAAAGTTGTACTCCAGCATATATAATACACTTGTTTAATGTTTAGTCAAGTTTTATTTTGTTAGAGGTAAAATGTCATCGTAATAACTTCATGATTTTCTTAAGGTAACCAGGCCTGCCATGTGATCAGTTTGACAGACAGATTCCTCACCCCAGCTCTGTTTTTGAAGTCCCTATCCTGTGCTTCAGCTTAGGAGTGATTTTTTTTTTTTTTTTTTTAATTTCAGACAAATCTGCCTATTTTCAAGCTGAAGGAATCTACCGTTAGAAGAAGATACAGTGACTTTGAATGGCTGCGAAGTGAATTAGAAAGAGAGAGCAAGGTAAGAACTATTTGTAATGGGACTTTAAAGCCAAAGACTCTGAATTTTAATGTTTCAGAAAACTTACCTTGAATGAAGGGGGTAAAAGCAAGTATAATTTCTTTTTTTCTGGTAGTTCAGTTTCCTCTTATTTTTTGGGCGATGGGGGAAGGCTATAATGTTTCTTTAAAACTCATTCTTCCCTTGTCTACTTTAATGGCCCAGTTGAGGCCTTTACGGACTCACGCTTGGCCAACACTTACTTCTCAGAACTCTTTTGCTATTCCTTCCTTCCTTTCCCTCTCACCTTCCTCTTCCGTCTTGCCCCTCCCCTTCCCTACACCTTCCGAAGTTTCTCTTCCTCAGTACATCTCATATATCACTGTATTTGCAGTTCTTTTTCTTTTACTGATTCGTAATACACTTTTTCATTGTCACACATGTATATATAGCCAGAGTTTTCATAAACCAGTACTTACCTTACCTGGGATATGTGCTGATATTGTTCAGCTTAGCTTTTCAAATGATGGCCATGGTCTCATTGGTTGCTACATGCAATTTAAAAACACTGCTGTATGCTTTGGTAAGAGTTATCTTCTCTTAAAATTTAGTGGCTTTGGCTGCAAAAAAAATTACGGCAAGGCAAGGTCTCATTCTAATGACCCTAATTTCAGCCTGGTGTCAGAAGGGCATCAGAAGTTGGTGTGTTGGAGCCCGGAAGCAGGTGAAGGCTAACTTGTGCTCATTTCTCAAGTGTGATAAGTTGAAATGGAAGGAAAACTTCCTTAACCAGATACCTGTGGCTGGATAGAAGAGCGATATATTACACAAATCATAGCATTCTATCGAAATGTAAAGCAGAATCAGTTGGCTCAAAAGAATATCAAAGAATAAAATATCTATGAATAAAACTAGAAATTTAAGACCCATGTAAAGAAAACTTCAAAACTTTACTAAAAAACAAAAGCATAACTTAATAAATAGAAATGCTACATTCTTGGTTTGGAATATTCACTTTTGAAGATTAATTTATTCTGTAAACATTTGAGAGCTATCCTGAATGTCCTTTGACTTACGGATAGATCTGTGAACACATTAAGACCCCACTTTTCATGGTCCTTATAATCTGTTGGGGAAGTCGGCTGGCAGTGATGGGAAAGCAGAAAAAGTAGATATCTAGTATGTCAGATGGTGAGACGCTCTAAAGAAAACAAAAACCGGAGCACCTGGGTGGCTCAGTGGGTTAAGCCTCTGCCTTAGGCTCAGGTCATGATCTCAGGGTCCTGGGATCAAAGAGCCCTGCATCCAGCTCTCTGCTCAGCAGGAAGCCTGCTTCCTCCCCCACGCCCCTCTCTGCCTACTTGTGATCTCTGTGTGTTACATAAATAAATACAGCCTGTAAAAAAGAAAGAAGGAAAAAGAAAAAACAAAAACCAAGGGAAGTAGGGAGTGCCAGGAGAGTACTCTTTTTTAGAGTTGTCAGAGGAAGGCCTCACTTAGAGGTGACATTTTAGCAGTAGACCTGCTCAAAGCAAAGCATTATCTCCTCTGATAGAAATCTTAGTGGTTTTTTTTTTTTAAATAAACTTACAGATTTATATATGAGCTTTATAATCAAAGAGAACCCCAAGAAGAGTCAAAAATTATTTTCAGCATGTGCGGAACACCTGCAGACATCAGAGTTTCTCTTAAGGCTGCAGTAATTAAAACAGTTTGGTATTGCTTTAGAGATAAGCAGATAGATTAGCAGAATGTAATAGAACTTAGGGGCTAACTTGCATGTTTATTGGAAATTTAGTAACAAAAATAACATTGTCAATCAGTAGGGAAAATAATTTATATTCAGTAAATGGGATTGTAACATTTTGGCTGTCTATTTAGGAATAAAAATTTATAACTCACTATATATGAATTATGGATGGTTTGAAGATCTAAATGTACAAAACAAGTTAGGAACATTTTGGGTAACAAGAAATTAATTATGACCACAGGGAAGAATTCCCAGCTTTATTGAGATATAATTGACAAATAACACTGTGTAAGCTTAAGGCGTGCAACATAATGATTTGTTATATGTATATATTATGAAATGATGATCACAGTAAGCTTAGTTAATATATCCACCTCACATAGTTGTTAATTTTTTTTTTTTTATTAACACATAATGTATTATTTGCTTTAGGGGTAGAGGTCTGTGAATCACAATTCACCGTATTCACCATAGCACATACCCTCCCCAATGTCCATAACCATAACCCAATCACCCTATCCCTCCCACATGGTTTTTTTTGGTGGTGGTGAGAAAATTTAAGATCTACAGTCTTAGCAACTTCTAAATGTACAGTAGAGTATTGTTAACTATAGTCACCATGCTCTACATTAGACTCCCAGAACATTTTTATAACTGGAAGTTTGTACCCTTTGACCAGCAGCCTGCATTTCCCCCTTCCCCCACCCCCTGGCAACCACTAATCTGCTACTCTCTGTAGCTAAGAGTCTCATTTTTTTAGATTCCACACATAAGTGAAATGATGCAGTATTCTTCTTCTGGGAAGAAGTGTCTTGATAGGTTTTGGGCTTTGCTTAACATAGCATGTGCTGCCCTGGAGTGTTTAGTAAACATTTGGGGCATGTAGACCTCACTTCTGGAAAAAATAATGGCTTCAATGACATAGAATTCACATGCCATACAGTTCACCCATTTAAAGTAAAATTAATTGGTTCTTAGTATATTCACAAAGTTGTACAACAATCTTTACTGTCAATTTTAGAACAACTTAGTCATTCCATAAAAGAAACCCCGTGCCCATTAGTAGTCACTACCAGTTTCTCCCTCGGCCCCTCCTCACCCAGGCCTGTACAACTGCTAATTGACTTTCTGTATGGACTTGCCTGTTCTGGACATTTCATATAAATAGCATAGAGTATGGAGTCTGATGTGTCTGGCTTCTTTCACTGAGGGTGTTTTTAACATTACTCCCTCATTTTTTTTTTTTTTTTCCTAGTTCATTTCTTTTTGTTGCCAAATACTCTGTTGTATGGATATGCATTTTATTTATTTATTTTATTTATCCTTTCATCAGTTGGTAGACATTCAGGTTGTTTCTACTTTTGAGTGTTGCAGATAACACTGCTGTGAACATCTGGTACAGGGTTTTTTGGACATATGTTTCTGTTTCTCTTGAGTGTATACATAGGACTGGATTTACTGGGTTCTGTGATAACTGTTTGAGGAACTCCTAGACTGTTTTCCAAAGCAGCTATACCATTTTTACAATCCCACCAATGTCTGAGGGTCCTGCTTTTTTCTCTGTCCTTACCAACACTTACTAATAGCTGTCTTTTTTTTTTTCTTTTTTCTTTTAAGACTTACTTGATAGAGAGTGAGTATGTATGCACGCTTTGGGGGGTGGGGGAGAAGGAATCTCAAGCAGAGTCCTGCTGAGTGCAGAGCCCCATGCAGGGCTTAATCCCACAACCTGAGCCGACTGAGATGCCCAAGTGCCTCTACAGCTAGCTGCTTTACTATAGCTGGCCTAGCATGTGTGGTGCAGGGTCAGTGTGGTTTTGATTTTCATTTCGCTGAGGGCTGGTGATGTTGATCATTTTTCCGTGCACTTATCGGTCATTTATATATCTTCTGTGGAGAAATACTTTTTTCAGATCCTTTGCCCGTTTAATAGAATGTTTTGTCTTTTTATTATTGAGTTGTATCTAGAATATATTTAAAAAGTCTTACAAGTTCCTTATCAGACATATGATTTGCAAAAATCTCGCATTTTATGGATTGTTTTCATATAATTACTGTCCTTTGAAGGTCAATACTGCACTTTTAGTAATAGGCCAGTTAAATATCTGAAGGGTTTACTGTGAAAGTTGTACTTGTATTACAGTATTGCTAAAAACAGTTATTTTCATTTACGTATTAGTACTTTTAACCAAAATAATGGTTTTTGAGGCTAGAAAGTAGGTGATGTTCAGTATACTCGAACGAGATTGTTTCAGACTGCTTAAGCAAAAATAATTTGATGTTGAAGAGGATCTTTGGAATCTTAGCCGAACAAGCCACTCATGATTTTTGTAGGTTATTAATCCTACAGCCTCACCATCCATTTCAGTGACAGCTTTGAATATTATGTTAGGAAGAATATATCTCTTTAGATAACACATAGTAATCTTAAGTTTCATGCTAAATTATGCCCTGAATTAATGGTAGTTATTTGTTTAGTATAGTTCTGGCTTCTTTTTTTAACAATAGCTTTATACATACAGGTGTTTTTCCCTGCCCATCAGATAGCCATCGTACTGGAGCTCAGTTAGTGGTCACAATCTCTGCTTCTCAATTGTATGGTCCTTACAGGTTTTAACACTCAACTTCACAAATGCTGATATAAGGAGAGAGATTTGAGAATGCTAAGGCAGAGTTAGGAAGGTAAATCTTCAGACGTCTTAATCATTGGTCTTCTGGGGAGAAGAGTCGTTGGATCTGGGAAGGAATTAGGAAGTTCATGTTGGGCATTTGGTTTTCTGTTCTCTTTTGCTTTTATTTTGTTCTTTGCTATTCTGTATGAAGTGTTGATCTTTTTTTTTTTTTTAAAGATTTTATTTATTTATTTGGCAGAGATCACAAGTAGGCAGAGAGGCAGGCAGAGAGAGAGAGAGGGAAGCAGGCTCCCTGCTGAGCAGAGAGCCCAATCCAGGGCTTGATCCCAGGACCCTGAGATCGTGACCTGAGCTGAAGGCAGAGAGGCTTAACCCACTGAGCCACCCAGGCGCCCTGTGTTGATCTTTCTTTTTTCACCCTAGTTCATTTCTTTTTGTTTCAGGATAGAAACTGCATCAAGGGTTTAACATTTTTAGAATGCATATAATTTTATTACTGGTGTTTACTATTTATATTTCTTCTTGTCTGAATTGTTTCCTTACACCTTTTCTGTTTTGTGTAAGATACGGATCCAGCTAAGTGGTTAGTCACATAACAGGTCTTTGAGCTTCTGTTTTGTGCCCAGGCTTTCTTAAAATTTTTAAGACCTGAGACGGGATCGTTATATGAAGGCATTAGGAGCTTAAGTTGGTGGTTTTCCACCAGGGGCAGTTTTGTCCCCCAGGAGACATGTGACCGTGTCTGGAGACGGTTTTTATTGTCACAACAAGGGGGTGCTCCTGGGTGGCAGCCAGCCTGGTGGGTAGAGGCCCGTGATGCTGTTAAGCATTATGCAGTGTGCAAGAAAGCCCTCCCCTGCCCCACCCCACCCCCAGAGAATGACCTGGTTCAAAATGTTAATAGTGCCATAGTTTGAGAAACCAAACTCGCCTGTGAAATAGAGCTTTGTGCTGTGTAACTCAGACAAATATTTGAGCTCCAGGTAATTCCTGATCTGGAGAGAGATCAGTATGAGTTGGTCCTTGAGGACAGTTAGGCTCTAAAGGGGAAAATTAGGATATTCCTTTGTCAGAAGAAAGAAATGACAGGTCCTTGGGGAGAGAGAGGGTAGTGGATGTGGGAGAAAGTTGACATGTTTCTTAGCCTAGAAAATGGTAGAGTGGTGACAGAATTGTTGAGTATTTTATTTTTTAAATGCTGCTCGAACACAAGTAGGAAAGACTATTTGTAGATGGTATGAGGTGGAAGAAAGAGACCATGGAATTCTGACCTGCCCAGGCTGGAGAGAGTTTGTTACTGTTGTAATTGAAAGTTGATCGTGGTCTCTGCAGTTTCAACTGTAGGAGCATTGTCTCCCCTAAGTGGCATCCGGACTGTCTGGAGGCATCACAGCCTTTCCTGTAGCATTGCTCGAGTGTTCTCTTGGTACACTTGTGCCTCGACAGGTTCAGGGAAAACGATAATTAAGCTACAGGCCATGCCATTGAGGAGCTGTACGTAGTCTGATGGGTTATTCTGCGTTTCGGTTATCTTGCCTCCAAACGTTGAATCTTTTTTCAGTGTGTTTTTTACTGATTTTCTTTTATATTTAAACTGGTGTAACAGTGGAATGGCTGTCCTAGTGAACGTATACTTGTCTTCATGTTGTGCTCTATATATTTTCACAGCCCGGTCAGCATCTTCAAGAGCTTTCTTTGCTGTGTTTTTTCAGGTTGTAGTTCCCCCGCTCCCTGGAAAAGCGTTTTTGCGCCAGCTTCCTTTTAGAGGAGATGATGGAATATTTGATGATAATTTTATTGAAGAAAGGAAGCAAGGACTGGAGCAGTTTATAAACAAGTGAGTACTTTCTGTACCTCGAGGTTTAAGAGGGAATAGTGTTCTGAGACGACTTCAGGTGGATACTAGTAGTTTAGGTCTGAAGCTGAACGGTAACACTACTTTTCTTTTTGGCCATTTCCTGTTTGTGCCATTTGAATAAAGTAAAAGTATGTAACAAGTTGAAGATCATGTGATAAATATTAACACACTTGAGTGATTAAAATGAGTAGCTTTGTGTTGACCTAAGTTTTGTATTTGTTTTTCATAGTTAATTTATGCAAATTACATTTAAAATTGCAGCATTTAAAAAATACAGTTTTACTTATGATTCTTTCTCATTTAAGGTATGTTCTAGCATGAACAATAAAACTTACAGTACACTTGCAATCATTTTGTTTGATTGCAAATGGAGGTATTATCAGCATGTCTTATGTAAAGGTACACATTTAAAATGTTCATGGCAGAATGTATTTTTTTCAAAATGTAAGAAGACCTGAGATTTTGGTTTTAAAACCAAATTTCTAGCTTTTAATTTTACTCCTTTGGAAATACAGCAGTTTTTAAAAACCAAAGTAATAGAATTATGCCAGGAAAGGGATCGCTGTAATTGTGCATTGGCCTTAAATTTGACCAAATAAAATCAAATGCTGGAGAATATGGTTGTGTGAGCTTACGTATTAATCAGCACTTCAGTTTTTACCTAGTAATAAAGATTGAAGATCTATGAGTGGTTAAACAGGAGGGAAAGTTGTACAAAGCCTTAAACTTTTACTTAAGTGCTGTAGCACGTCACTTTTGTTGTCTTACGAATATGCTGTCCTGTAGGAGAAGGGAACGCCGCCAGCTGAGGTGGTTTTGTAATTCAGAGATAGAAGTCTGGTCACCCATCTGTATCTTAGGTGTAGTCTGCAATGGAAACCTTTAAAGCAAGCCAAAAAGAAAAAACTGGACACTTACACCTCTTTCTTAATATTTTGAGCTTTTAGTGAACTTCAGTATATTTCTAATTCTGATCCTGTAGCTTTTCCTTCTTTAAAATGTGTTCATAGAATTAATGACATGTTTTACCTTTGATATTAAAATTCATTTAGGTTTCTTGTGAATATACCCAGTAATATATAAAGAAGTGAATTGGTCATTTGTTCCAGAAGCAGTGCAGAGCAGGTGATTAAATGTTTTCTAAATGACCCCAGTGAGCCAAAGGAAAGGAAATATCAACCATTTGCTGAGAGAGCATAGCCTTGTGAGCAGTCCAGAATAACACGTATTATTACTAAATCATACATGCTTCTTAACCTTAGAAAATGTGTGTTTGACCCACCAGGCTTTCTTTTGAAAAATACTGGACTAAGTGTGTGTTTTTTAATTCCTAGGGTCGCTGGTCATCCTCTGGCACAGAATGAACGTTGTCTTCACATGTTTTTACAGGATGAAATTATAGATAAAAGCTATACTCCATCTAAAATAAGACATGCCTGAAATTTGGTGAGAAGGGGCAAAAGAAAAAACAAAACAAAAAAACAAACAAAAAAAAAACACACCTCTCCGTGACTATTAATGGTTCATACGCACCAGTGAAGCAGTTCTAACTAACTCTCAGCATGCCGCACAAAAACTGGTATAACATGCCCTCGGTATACTAACATCCATACGCTCAGTTTGGTTTGGTTTTGTTTTGGCAGTTGACAAGAAGTTAATTTGCTTTAGTGAAAATCCCTCCTTCCAGCCTTTCTATATAAATAGCTCTTCCTTGCCGTTCTAATGTGGTCCCCATGATCACCTCGCAGACCTGTTACTCCAGTATAACCCGCAGTGTCCTAACTAAAGTTACTGACTTGGTCTTATCTGCACAGTTTTTGTGTCTTGTTTGCTTCTTGAATCTGATTAACTAGAATATTTCTCTTATCCTTTTTAATATGTGATGTCCCTTGACCTAATTTATGTGTAGAAGCACTACACCATTGGTTTCCAGTCCCCTGTGTGTAAGATACACACGTGTGTGCAGAAAAGTCTCCCTTCAGGCTTGTAATACCCTTCACGTGGAAGATTAATGAGGGAAATCTTTATATTCTGTATAAAAACAAAATCAAATTTATATACTAAAATCATTTGTCTAAAAATTTAAGTTGTTTTCAAATAAAAAATAAAAAAGCATTTCTGATATGCACTGATTGTGTTGCCTTCGGCTGCTCCCCCCCCCCCATGGCTTTCCTGCTTAACTCACTGTTGAGAGGGATTATTTACTAATTATATACTTCTCATTCCTGTAACTCCATTCCTCTTAAACAGTGGTGATATCAAATATGCTACCACCTTTTGAATTGGGGTATTTTCTTTTATACAACAAAAAAAGTGATGTACTAGAAAAAGCATTCCTTAAAGCTTACTGAGTTGTTATGAAGCACTTTGTGTATTTGAAAAATGCTTTATAATCTTAAGTCATTCTTCTTAAAAGGCCTTTTAAGATAAGTCAGTACTGTGCCTCCTATTTTTCACAGGAATTTTTTTCCTAGTTTTCTGAGTGACTTGTTTAAACACACTTAGCAAGGGTATAATAACCCTTTTCTTGGTCAGCAGAGTCATGCTTTCTCTTTAATTTGGTTTGGGGTCGTGGCATACTTCATCCTCTTTAACCAAGGCAGAGGGGCACAATGTTCTAGCCTGACTTGTGTAAGTGATAAGAAGCCAGAAAATGAAGGACTCCTTGCTCTCTAACTTGTGTTGTAGCCAGACCATTGCAGTCAGAATATGGTCTCTAATTTGAGTCTGTACAACATCTGGTGGTTTGGGGGGTCTCGTTGTGACCCAGAGTTAAACCCCAAGGTAAGGAAAGTTGGTCCTCCCACTCCAGAGCTGTCTCTGGAAACAGTTCAGTCCATTTGAGAGGAAACCAGCTTAGGTCTGGGCCAAACTAGGATGTCCACCAAACAGACTGGAAGTCCTAGGAATTAGAGCTGCCTGCTAAGGCTTTTTGTTGCTTAAATAATACTTCACAAGGGATGCCTGGGTGGCTCAGTTGGTTAAGCAGCTGCCTTTGGCTCAGGTCATGATCCCAGAGTCCTGGGATCGAGTCCCACATCGGGCTCCTTGCTCAGCAGGGAGCCTGCTTCTCCCTCTGCCTCTGCCTGCCATTCTGTCTGCCTGTGCTCACTCTCTCCCCCTCTCTCTCTCTCTGATAAATAAATAAAAATCTTAAAAAATAATAATACTTCACAATTCCATAAACTGAACATTTCACTTACTATAAACTAAGGTATAAAGCTAAATAACAGGTGATTTCAGTGAGCTGGAGAAGTAACATCAAAGGCCATTGAGTTTTGGTATGCAGGACGAACAGTGGCAGCTCTGAATTCATTCCTTGCAAGCAGTGGTTTTCAAGCAGGTATGGTTTTGCCCCCAAAGCACATGTTGCACTATCCCAAGACATCTTTGGTCGTCACAACTGGGTACCGCTGCCGACTGTAGTGGGCGGAAGTTAGAGACACTGCTGAGCCTCCTACAATGCAAGGGGCGGGCTCCTACGTCAGAAAACACCAGGAGTACAGAGGCTTCCACTCACTGGAATTTGTTTGATTTTGGTCATTTATAGGCAAGGAAATAACATGGCTTCGAAGGGATGGTATTGGCCTGCTTACTTTTAACCTCTGCAATTGCCTAAGGGCAGGCATGCTCTTAGAAAGTTGAAGTTAGGTGAAAAATTGGTTCTCTCAGATACGTTTTTGCCTGATGTGGGAAAGTTCTTCTCAGGGTTGTGTCAGAGAATTGAAACCATGGTCCCTATTAGAATAACACCTTTGAGGCGCCTGGGTGGCTCAGTTGGTTAGGTATCCCACTCTTGATTTCAGTTCAGGTCATGGTTTCAGGGCCCTGGGATGGAGCCCCACTCCCAGGCCTCAAGCTCAGTAGGGAGTCTGCTAATCCCTCTCCCTGTGTCCCGCCCCTTGGCTCGTCATGTGTGCATGTGTGCATGTGTTGTGTGCACGTGAACACTCTCAATTCTCTGAAGAAAAAATGACACCTTCGAGCCTGTGAAGTAAAAATGCAGGTGCTGTTAACTCCCACCATAAAGGAGGAGGTTCTAGAAGTCCTTAAAGGCTCTTCCTAGAAGTAGAAATTAACCTGGCAGTGAGTTGTGTTATAAGAGCCTCTCAGTAATTGCCTCGTCTCGGCTGTTAGTTGTGAAGCATCAGCATCAGTGATTAAAGCCTCCAGTAACTTACAGTGGTGGCAAACCGGATGTAAAATCCTTAGCACAGCAGTATCTGGGACACCTAAAGACTTCGTTATCTGATGGCAGTGCTCGTCATTGAAACCACCACTAAACTCATGGCTGTTCCTGCATAGGTTCATCTGGTATTTATTTGGCTTCCTTATTGGAGGTTCTGCCATCGTGCCCCCTCAGTTGTGGTGATGACCTCTGAGAGGGGACGCAAGGGAGGATCTTTTTATTACATCATGGGGCTTTTGAGCCCCGTCCTCTTGTAGATTACAAGCCCTTGTCCTGCTGCTGCAGCCCGCTCTGTCAGTGTTCAGTTGCGGGAGTGAGGATAAACAGCCACTGGAGAGAGGAGGCCATTGGCCTGTAGACCTTCACAGATAACAGTGTGACATCTGGATGGACAGATAGCATGGTGCGCTGCCGGGCACGTGGGTGGGCTGCTTGGCGGATGCTGGCTGTGATGATTACAGTGTGCCAGTGCCGGGCCTGAGAAATGAGTTAGAAACCATTTTAGGAGGATGAAGTGTGAATTTCCCTTGGTACTTGCTTCGTGATCTCTGTCGCAGAGCATCAATCTCACACATGGGAAGACTGAGGCCGTGCAAGCCCAAGGGACACACTCACGGTTACCCAGGATGCGATGGCTCTGGATGAAGACTGTAGGGACGTCTGACTCTAAAATCTGTATGTTGGTGCACTTGCTGCTTTTGAACGGGTCCCGAGGCCCGGTAACAAGCCTTTACTTGGTGCTCAGTACATTTACCGAATGAGTGAAAAATGAGTTTTCAGTAACATTTCCTGTGTCTTCTAAACTGAACATGAATGAAGAATGGATGGGATTTGTTTTGGTTTTTGGTTAGATTTAAGTGTGGGTATACAAAAACACTATTTGGACATGAATAACTTGCTGATCAGGAGTTTATTTTTCTACACTTAGGTGTGTACCATAATTGCTCCCTAAGACTGAGTCCAAGATTTTTTTTTTTTTAACTTGCTAGATAATTCTGAAACAGAACTGTTCAGACACTTAGCCAGAAGGCTCTTTGCCTAGAATTTGGTCAGATTCCATCTTAACCTAGCTACTTAAGTCATTACAAAACAAAGTCAAGAAATCCAAAGAAAGACAAGTACCATATGATTTCACTCATCTATGGAATTTAAGAAAACAAGCAAAAGGGGAAAAAAAGAGGCCAACCAAGAAGTAGACTCTGGACTATAGAGAACAAACTGATGGTTTCCAGAGGGGAGGAGGGTGGGAGGAGGGGTTAACCAGGGGATGGGACTAAGGAGGGCACCTGTGATGAGCACCAGGTGTTGTGTGGAAGTGCTGAATCACTATATTGTACACCGGAAACTCCTATTACACAGTATGTTGACTAACTGGAATTTATTCATTTATTTATTTATTTGGCTCCACGCCCATCAAGGGGCTTAATAAACTCAATGACCCTGAGATTAAGGGTGGTGTGCTATATCAACTGAGCCAGCTAGGTGCCCCTCCCTGGAATTTTAGTAAAAACTGAGAAATTTTAAAAAGAAAGGAGTCAGGACTTAAGAGATCTTGAGAAGTTACTTTTGTAACTCAATTCATAGTGTGTGAAATTTGTGTTATTCCAACTTTGCTAAGAAAATAAGACCCCAGGGGTGCTGGGGTGGCTCAGTGGGTTGGGCTTCTCCCTTCAGCTCAGGTCATGATCCCAGGGTCCTGGGATCGAGCCCTGCATCGGGCTCTCTGCTAGGCAGGGAGCCTGCTTCCCCCCTTTCTCTCTGCCTGCCTCTCTGCCTACTTGTGATCTCTTTTAAATAAATAAATAAAATCTTAAAAAAAAAAAAAAGACATCGTCATGAAAGAACTCACTGATAGTCTAGCCAGAGAGATGATACGGCAAATGTGAGGACGAGAAGGGATCTAGGAGTTCAGATGGAGGCAAGGCAATGGCTATTCAAAATAAAGGGACTTCCAGTTCCAACTCTGATGTTCAAAGAGGTGAAAGTTGGCACTCTTGTCCTTACAGGAAAAAGCTGGCCAGGGGAGCTGGGGTGACTCAGTTGGTTAGGCATCTGCCTTTGGCTCAGGTCATGACCCCAGGATCCTGGGGTGGAGTCCTGAGTCAGGCTCCCTGCTCAGTGGGAAGCCTGCTTCTCTCCCTCTGCCTGCTGCTCTCCCTCCTTATGCTCTCTCTCTCTCCCTGTCAAATGAATAAAATACTAAAAAAAAAAATGTCCTCCCTCCCCCTCTGCCCCCAGTGCCCCACCCCACATGCACGTGTACACTTCTCTCTCAGAAAAGCGGATCACACTGAAATTCCGTGTCTTTCCTTGGACCCACCCATCAGAATTGAGGTTGCAGGGCAAACCATCATCCCAAAATCTGAAGAAAGAGGCTCCTCTAGAACGGACAGTCAAAATCTGTTTACCTGGAGCAGACACTGCTGAGCCACAAACTGGCAGGAACACTTAGACGCCGATACTGGGTTGCTGCAAGTTGAGCGTGGCCCAGCACGAGAGTGAGAAGTTCCTGGAGCCTGCAGTTTTGAGGGGCTGCAGGGCTCAAAGCCCATGTCCCTGGGCTTTTAACCTGCAGGCATCCCACCAGATACCACAGTGAAGCTTAAGATCTCCTTGTGGCTCTGGCAGGGAGAGGAGATGAATAATCATTGTGAGGTACACCCAGAACCTTCTTTACCACCAAGGCCTACTCTCCAGGGCAAAAGACTTTGCCAGAGCTGAATCCCTGTCGGGAGAAGGGCGCTCCCTGCCCACCAGCCCCTCTAGCCTTCCTCTCTTACCTAAGGAGGGGGGGGATACATTCAGTCAACCAGGTTGTCAAGACTTCAAGGAAACAGGTTGGGAATGGGGCTGTCAGAGAAGGGAGGGCGGGGCAGAGGGGCAAGGCTCTACCACTGCGGGCACACTGGGGAGGGTCACAGGCCCACTACGACAGGGAGATTTAATCTGGGCCTAAGAACATGCATACACTCCCCCTACTTCACCACCACACCCCAGAGCTCTGGTAGAGCCCTAGTGATTGCCGCTGACTGCTGTAAGACTCTGAGAAGTAATGAGGGAAACCCAAGGTTAAGAGAGAGACAAAAGCAGACCTAAAGGAATTTGAAGTCTCTGGTACCTAAAACCACAGCAAAAACTGAACGTATCCACTCCCTAGCCAGATTACCATAAATCACAGAGGCCTACTTACCTCACTTCCTGTTACCCAATGCAGCAAGTCTGGCTTTCAACAAAACTTCACAAGGCATGCCCAAAGGCAGGAAGTCTGGAGAGAGAGAGAGAGCAGGCATCAGAACCGGAGCCAGACTTGGCACAGATTCTGGAACCGTCAGGCAGGGAATTTAAAATAACTACGAGATATATATAGATATATATATATCGATTTATATATTTTTTAAAGATTTTATTTATTTATTTGACAGAGATCACAAGTAGGCAGAGAGGCAGGCAGAGAGAGAGAGGAGGAAGCAGGCTCCCCGCTGAGCAGAGAGCCTGATGCGGGACTCGATCCCAGGACCCTGGGATCATGACCTGAGCCGAAGGCAGAGGCTTTAACTCACTGAGCCCACCCAGGTGCCCAACTATGTTATATTTAAAATAATTATATAATATGTGAAAGGTTTTAAGACCACATGCAAGAACAGAAGGGGAAACAGAACAGAGCCATGGTCGAGAACTTTCTAAAATTAAAGATACCAAACCCCAGGTCCAGGAAGCTGAGAGGGTAGCAAGCAGGACCAATTCAATACAAAACAACCCGGGGACGCCTGGGTGGCTCAGTTGGTTAAGCAGCTGCCTTCGGCTCAGGTCATGATCCCAGAGTCCTGGGATCGAGTCCCATATCGGGCTCCTTGCTCGGCGGGGAGCCTGCTTCTCCCTCTGCCTCTGCCTGCCATTCTGTCTGCCTGTGCTCACTCTCTCTCCCTCTCTCTGACAAATAAATAAAATCTTAAAAACAAAACAAAACAAAACCCATAGGCATATGATTTCCTAATTGCAGAAAATCCCAGACCAACAGGAAAATCTCGAGAGAAGCCTCAGAGTCAAAGGAATACTGGCCGGATGGTTTTGAAATGCTTTTCATCCGCAGTCTGGAGGCCAGAGTGGGCGCCGTTGTTTCATCTGGAGTCTGGATTCAGATGGGGGGAAGGTTGCATGTCTATACTCCGCATTCTCTAACTGGGATTTAGCATTTCTT
This sequence comes from Mustela nivalis, assembly GCF_964662115.1. Taxonomy (NCBI): domain Eukaryota; kingdom Metazoa; phylum Chordata; class Mammalia; order Carnivora; family Mustelidae; genus Mustela; species Mustela nivalis. The sequence continues at coordinate 23,582,634 of NC_139024.1, forward strand.
CCGTTGTGAAGGTGGGAGCCAACCAGAGAAGTAGTAGAATACGAGTATGTATGTCCCATATGTGGCTGCAGATCTTGAAATCCACTGGTCACCACTTGAAAATGAGTGCAGTTGTCAGACCCACCCCTGAATCTTGTTTAATGTGTTACAGAGTGGCCCGGATGTTACCTTATCACAAGTTTTTAAAAACACGCTAATGGGGCGCCTGGATGGCTCAGTCAAGCATCCAACTTTTGGTTTCGGTTCAGGTCCTGATGTCAGGGTCGTGAGATGGAGCCCCGCATCTGGCTCCATGCCCACCGGGGAGTCTGCTGGAGATTCTCTCTGCCCCTACCCCTGCTCGTGTGTGTGTGTGTGTGTGTGTGTGTGTGTGTGCGTGCGCGTGCGTGTACGAGTGCACACTCTAATAAATAAAAATAAAAACCACTTTAATAAATGATTTCAACAAATTCGTTTTCTTCATAATCCGGTGTGTTTTATTTTATGCTTTTATAAACATCCAAGGAGGGAATGTTTGGCACAAATAAGGTCAGGAGGTGGTGATGTCATAACTCCTGAAGGCTCCTCTCCCAGATCGAGCCCTGGACGTGTCCTGAGTCTACATGGAGTGAGGCGGCCTCACTTGCTGTGCGTGTGTAGAAAGGGCGGGGGAGATCAAAAGACAACTGATCTACTACTGTCTGTCATGGGCTGAGGTTCCGGCCTGGGCTTTCACGTGTATTATCTCATTTAACCCACAAAATAGCCTGTTGGGTGGTTATTATCTTCGTGTTACCAAAGAAGAGTTGAGACGGTGTGATTGATCAGTCCAAGGTCATCCAGCCAGTAAGAAGTGAAACTGGCGTAGAAACCCATGTGCTGGGGAGATGGAGAGGGGAAGGGAGTTGAGGGAAATTGGAAGGGGAGGTGAACCATGAGAGACTATGGACTCTGAAAAACAATCTGAGGGTTTCGAAGGGGTGGGGGTGGGAGGTTGGGGGAGCCAGGTGGTGGGTATTACGGGGGGCACGGATTGCATGGAGCACTGGGTGTGGTGCATAAACAATAAATTCTGTTACACTGAAAAGAAATAATAAAAGAAAGAAAGAAAGAAAGAAACCCATGTCCTTCTAATTCTGGAACCGGGGCCAGGGCCATGCTGACCCCAATACGGATTGCATGGGCCCTCGGCCGTGAGGGCGGGACCCACGCTAAGCATCTGCCCTGACAGCTCCGGCCTCCAGATCCTGGGGTTGCCAGGGCCGTGGCCTCCACGGCATCCATGCCCTCTCCCCCCTCCAGTGCTCCAACAGTTGCCTTGATACCAGTGTTGTTAGCACAGAGGCCAACGCAAGCAGAGACTCATTCTCTTGATCTAAAGGAAAGTTGAACAGTGAAGAGAACCCAGTTATAAAACTGGAATGTCCGTCCACGCTTGGCACATACAAACACTGCAGCTTTGTCATTACTTAGCTTCCTCGGTACATTTCCTCTCCTTTCTAGCTAGATTATACTTTAATCCAGTTGTTTTCATGTTCAGTAAATCCAAACCATGTTTAACCGGTTTATTCATTGGAGAATCTCTGAGGTGAAGAAAGTTTTGTCCTTTCAACTGCACTGGGGATTTGCTGTCTTCTTTCTGTAAAGGGATTTTCCTGGACCTGTAATCTGAACATTCTGACCCATGGGGAGATTTCCCCCCAATTATGAGCAAGTTTGTGAGGCTTGACCCTTTGTGTGCCATGGAGCCGATACAATGGCCTTCTGTGAAATGGCTTCTCCCGAGGACAGTGGTCATGGCTGTGAAGAATGTTAACCACCTGGCTGTCACTCCCCACAGCCTCGCTGCCCATGGCCACTGCGGCCACCCCCCACTCACCTTGGCTACGTGCTTCAGAAGGGACCCACCGTTCCGGGAGAGCGCTCTAGAGAGGTCTGCAGTCCGCAGGCTCTAGAGAGCTGGCAGTCTGACTTAAGCTGAGGTGAGTTGGTCTCCCGGACACGTCTGTGTTGGTGAAATGGCGGGGCCTCATACGTGTTGTGGGCCGGCAGGATGAACTGGCCCAAATTTCATAGACGGCAACTTAGCATGAAGCCTGTGGGCCCAGGAATTCCGCTCGGAGGAATTTATCTCACAGATGTACTTTCTGCTTTGAGAAATGGTATTTATACAATATGGATATTTTCTTACATAATCTCTGAAAGATTATGAAAGAAAACAGGTACCATTGGCTGCCTGGTTGGGGGGCAGACTGGGCGGCCCAAGGGCAGGGGTGAGAGGACAATGTCTCACTGTATACACAGACAAAACCAGACCACTTCTTATTTCGAAATCATTTAGATTTACCGAGTGTTGGTACAGATAACACAGAGTTCCCCTATGCCCCCTCCCCTGGCTGCCCTCGTGTTGACATCTTCTATGACCACGGGATTTTTGCCAACTCTGAGAAACCCAGCATTGGTACATCACTCTTCACTAAACTCCAAACTTTGACTTCCACCAGCTTTTCCACTAATAATCCTCTTTCTGTTCCCGGATCCCTCCCATCCAGGAGAGCACATGGCAGGTAGCGGTCACATCTCTTTAGCCTCTCTGGTCTGTGACATGGACACCCTTTGGAAATTTTTGGGTTGTGCCCTCCCATCCAGGAGAGCACATGGCAGGTAGCGGTCACATCTCTTTAGCCTCTCTGGTCTGTGACATGGACACCCTTTGGAAATTTTTGGGTTGTGTCTCATGTGACTATTAACTATTCCAAAAAAATAAGTATATTTTTTAAAAGAAAGAAACATATGGAGTTACAGGATGTTAGAACTGGAAGGAATCTCGGGAACAATCCAATCCGAGCCTCTCATTATTCAGACACAGGAAAGGACTTGTCCAAGGCCCTCTGCGAACAGCAGACCCAGAGCCCAGACCAGAAGCCAAAAGGTAGGGCGAGGGAGTAGTAGAAAGAGAATAAGCTTCAAAGTCACCCACGCTTGGGTTCAAGTCCCAGCTCTATGTCCTTGGACCAGTAGGTATCTTTAAAAAAAAAAAAAAAAATCATTTATCCGAGAGAGATAGGGGGGCAGAAATAGAGGGAGAGAGAGTCCTCAAACAGATTCCCCGATGAGCCCAGAGCCCAACTCGGGGATCCATCCCCGGACCCTAAGATCATGACCTGAGCCAAAATCAAGAGTTGGGCGCTCAACCGACTGAGCCACTCAGGCGTCCCAGTATGTACTTTCTTGTCTGGATTCTTTCACTCAACATGTTTTAAGATTCAGCTATGTTGTTGCCTGTATCCGTAATTTGCTTAAAAAGACCAAACAAATAAACAATAGCTCTTTGAGGAAGTAGTCGTGATTTCTAAGAATTTGTTGAGAAAAGAAAGTATTCTTGATCTCTACTTGTGCAGAAATGTGACACCACGGACCAAACTCTCTTGCCTTCCTGGAAACACTCAAGCACAGTGAGTGGTCAGGCCCCGCGCCGCTGAAGGGGGAGCCCCAGGGATATAGAGGGGCTGAGAAGAAACTAAGCTCCTCATAGAGGCACTGAGTAGACGCATTCCATACTAAGAAGCAGGGAATTGGGTTTTTATATGGATTGCCAAATTCAGCTGGAGAAGTTGTAGAGAACCTGAGCCCTGGGGTCAGCCGGCTGCGGGACCGTGGACATGTCCGCCCTGCCTGCGCCTGCGTTTGAAGCAAGGGGAACAGAGAGCTCATCTCTAAACTCTGGCGGCTTCTCGCTGTTGCCTCTCTCACCACTCGCTCCTCTCAGTGTCCATGCCCTTGTGTTTCCTTGGCACTCGTCAAACGGATCAGTAGAACCTATCTCCTCAGTATAATTGACCCCATACACTCTACTGAGGTCTTTACTCAGGACATAGTGACTGTTTTCTAAGCACAGGACCCGGAACTGGATGTCGCCGTCTCGTAGGAGACTGAAGGTGTGTACAGACCTAACAACTCAAGGCAGAAAGTGATGTCTAAAGCAAGGTGTACATACTCTTCAGAATCTGATTCCAGTCTTGTTTCAAACATATCTCCTACCTTCAGCCCCTACCAACACATCCTCCAGCCTCTAAGGCTTTGAACTCAAAATGCCAGTCGAACGGGCATTTGCACACGCTGTTCCAGCTAAACTGCTGTTCCCGGCTGGTCAGCACCTCATTCACCCCTGCTCATCATTCAGGAGTCAGTGTAACTGTCACCCGCTCAGCGAAGGCTTACTGCGCCTCCCAGGGAAGAGGTTCTTCGGCTCTCATGTCCCCTTAGCAAGGTGGCCACGTCTCCATTCATGATGGCTCTCGTCACTGCGTGTTTCGCTTACTAGACCCCGAGCGAGCTCCTTGAGGGCTTTACCATTCCTGTCTGTGTCCCGCTCTTCTGGTGTCAGCAGACCCTCAGTCAGCCTTACTGGCTGAAGAAATGAATGAGCGATGAATACCATAACCGGCGAGGTGGTGGCAGGCATCCCATTCCCTTCCGCCAATCAAAATTCTTCTTTCGGATGACGGCGCCGGAATGCCAGAGTTGGCCAGGAGTTTGGAGATCTAGTTTCGCTATTTCACAGTTCCAGTGATTCACCCAGCTCCTTAGAGCAAATGGAGGAAGCCCAAATGAAACTCCCACTACAATTCAGTTGCAAAGTGCGCAATTTCTTCAGTTTATCTACAATTCCCCTGGTCTTCCCAAACTCACCTGCTGCTTCGAGATAAAAGCTCACTTTGCAGCTTATCTTGTGGGGGTGATTTCCGTAGCTTTTTGACTATTTTGTAGTCCCCCAGAGAATGACCCCTTCTCCCTGCTTTTCTCCCCAAGAACGTGTCCCCATGTCATGCGGGTTAGTGCAGCAGAAATGTGCTCCCAGTGTCCGGAAGAACTGGGGTCCTCAGGCACAGCGCCTCTGAACCACTGGTCTCTGAAGCGGTTGCTGCTGAGGGGTTGCCCACCCATGGGTATTTGCACAGAGCATTGCAGCAGCTCTAAGTCGTTGTCTGGGCTCCAGGTTTGGTCCCTGAAGGACAGGGCAGCACTGCAGAGTTCTTCAGATAGTCGTAGACCCAGGGATCCACCCTGACCCTCCGTGGACCAGTCTGTCTCCTTGCTCTGCCATGGCCAGCCCCTAGTTCTTGGGTTAGCTTCCACTTAACAGGAAATCTGAGAGACACTGAAAGCTTAGGACCTCGCTTTTCTTTCCACATGCTGGGGCCAGATGCTATGGCCAGCCCAGGACGATCGTGGAAGCAGCCTCTGAGTACTGGGGCTCACCAGAATCCAGATGTGGACACAGAAAACTCCTTTTTCCCAGGAAGTTATCCTAACTTCTCCATGTCCCTCCCCAAGCACCAGGTGAAAGGTCTGGAAGTTAGGACACAGACATGGGTCTGGTTCATTCTGCTTCACCCTCTGGTTTTCCCTCTCCCCTCAAGAAACAGGAAGGTAGGAGCTTTTCTTTTACTTCTTCCCTCTACTTCAGCCATCAGGCAGCACACCCCATGACTTCACTGTCATACACCAAAACAGAGTTTTCTCTAGATTACAGAACTCAGAAAACTCGGTTCTCTAGCTGCTGCCTTTGAAAAAGGAGAGAATGGGGCACCAGGGGGGTTCCATCGGTTGTGTCTGACTCTTGATTTCGACTCGGGTCATGGTCTTAGGGTCATGAGATCGAACCCCATCTCAGGCTCTGCTGAGCATGGATCCTGCCTGGGATTCTCTCTCTCCCTCTCCCTCTGCTTCTCCCCACCCTGCTCACGTGTGCTGTCCCTCACTCTCTCTGTCAAAAAAAAAAAAAAAAAGAAAAGAAAAGAAAAGAAAAGAAAAGAAAAACAAGAAAGAAAGAAAGAAAGGAAAGAGAAAAAGGAAAACTGAAAATAATAAGCCTGGTTTGTAATGTTATCGTATTGTTGTTTAAACTCATTTTGGTGAGCACCTGGGTGGCTCAGTCTCTAAATGTCTGCCTTTAGCTCGGGTCTTGATCCCAGGGCCCTGGGATTGAGCCCCGCATCGGGCTCTCAGCTCAGCGGGAAGCCTGCTTCTCCCTCTCTCACTCTCCCTGCTTGTGTTCCCTCTCTCACTGTGTCTCTCTGTCAAATAAATAAGTAAAATCTTAAAAAATAAAATAAACATATTTCTTCAGATCAGAAGCAGAATCCTCCCCCTCCTCCCCAACCTGCTCTCCTTTCATTCTTTTTAGAGCAAATCCCAGTATTTCTCTCCGCCCAATGGACATCTCAGCTAGACAAAGGCAAGGGTGAAATGTTAGGGAGGTGGAATTATAGATGATTTTTGCCCTTCCAGATTTTCCTATATTATCATCTAATAAAAGAAAGTCACTTCTATCGTTGTTATAATGTTCTATTTAAAATAAAAATAACTGGGGCGCCTGGGTGGCTCAGTGGGTTTAAAGCCTCTGCCTTTAGCTCTGGTCATGATCCCAGGGTCCTGGGAGCGAGCCCTGCATTGGGCTCCCTGCTCAACAGGGAGTCTGGGGAACCTGCTTCTCCCTCCCCTCCTGCTGTGTTCCCTTTCTTGCTAGGTCTCTCTCTGTCAAATAAATAAATAAAATAAAATCTTTTTTAAAATAAAATAAAATACCCCTGGGGCTAATAATACATTATATGTTAATTAAATTTTTTAAAAATGCAGACAAAAAATAATAAAATAAAATAAAACTAACTACCCTATCACCCCTGGCCCACAGTGCACCTCCTGTGTATGTGTGAGATAATCCACCAGGCACTGTGTGCGCTCGAAACCAAATCAGCCAAGCCAACTCTCCCAGGAGGGGGAAATGCAGCTATTATCCCCGGGCCACCCTGATCACAAGCCTCCAGCCTGGAGATACTCGAGCCTGGGGAAGGGGGCACAGGTTGTGCACTGCTGCAGGCTTAGCTGCTGTCTATCAGGTTCCAGAGGATCTCTGAACAAAGGGATTAGGGAGGAGTGGTAGTCCTTAGGCCTGACAGCCTCAACACCCCGCTTCTGAACTACAGATAATCTGGACCCACTGTCCTTGTCCAACATGACTCTGAGTTGCCCAACATCTAAAGAATCCGTTGCTCTCTCTCCTAGTCCCGAGTCCTGAAGAGAACCTGTTCCCCTTGCAGAGAGTGTGCGGTGGACAAGGGGGTAGCCTGAAGTGTTATAGGCAAGGGCTGGCTTCGTTCTTTTGACATGTGGGGCTGGTGAAGCCGGCAACTGGCCACAAAGAGCTTGGGGAGTCAGTTCAAGGGGGCACAGCCCCTCCCTGCACACCAGGCCCTCCCCTGCTTCAGCCTCCCCACCGCCCCAGATGCTTGCTCTGAATCACAGGCTGCTGCCAATTACAAAAGGACTCTTAACTCTGCTTCGCAGCCCCTTGATTGATAGCACTGGTGAGTGAAATTATAAGCCTTAATGATCACGTTAATTTCTGGGGAAAGGGAAGCGGTCAGAAGAGGTTCTCAATCACAAGCGCCACAATCAGCTGGGTGAGTTCAATGACAGGCCAGAGCAGGGAGAGAGGGGAAAGAATTAACTTTTTTAAAGGTCATCAGCAAGTAGTGGGAGAGTAACCAGGCATCAGACGATCCTGGAGCCTGGACGCGAACCCCCGGCCCGAGGCTCCTGACTGAGGATGGGCCTCGTGGCTTCTCCTCCTTAGCCTGGCTCCCAGGACGATGCCCAGACTCTGCCCCCAGAGATTCTGCTGTCACCGTGCTTGGGACACGGCTCAGACACTGACAGCTGTGAGGGCTTCTCATGGGATTCTTGGAGCAGCCAAGATGGAGAACGACTTGTCTAAATGAAAGGATCTGGGGGCAAGTAGTTAGGATTGAGCGCATCTGGGGATCCACTTAACCTGACTGGTTTTTGCCACCGAGGGGACTTTCTTCTGCTGGTCTCCTGACCCCACCTGAGGACAAGAATGAGAATAAGTCCCCCTGGCTCTCCTGAGAATCAAACCTAGGACTTCAGCCTTCTCGAAGCACTGACCCTACTCACAGTTTCCCAGGAGAGCATTGCAACACCGGGGTAGGTCAGGCAGCTGCCCAGGCAATGTGGCAACATCCTGGTTACCACATTAGGGAGACTGCCTTGTGCACGGGGCCGGGGAGCCCAGCTCAGCAGTGGCGAAAATTCTGATGACCCTCACTGATGGTCTCTGTACTGGTCAGCAGTCTTCAGAGCAAACAGCCACTTCACGTCCCAGTACAGGCTTCACAAATCTGAAAAGATTATTTATGGGGCACCCAGGTGATTCAGTTGGTGAACGTCTGCCTTCAGCTCAGGTCATGATCCCAGGGTCCTAGGATCGAGTCCCACATCTGGCTCCTTGCTCAGCGGAGAGCCTGCTTCTCCCCCTGCCTGCTGCTCCCCCTGCCTGTGCTCTTGCTCTGACCAATAAATAAGTAAATAAAAATCTTAATAAAAAAATAAAAAGACGATTTACAAATACATATGAAATAAAATAAACCATGCGTCCTTTGTGCTAAAGGCACTGGGGTTCATCAGAGAGGGTCATTGTTCTTCAATTTTTCCTAAATGATTATAAAAAATGTTACTGTAAAATGAATGGCTTGAGATTCTCAGAGCAGCATCTTAGCCCCAGAAAGTGGCTGCCAAGCTGCTTCTACATTATCTTTAAAAAAAAAAAAAAATCATTCATCTACTTTCTCTCAACCTGCCTCATGACATGGGTACACTCGAACGCTCACCAGAGAGGTCTGGACTGAAAAATTGGGGGACTTGAGCTTGACGGTGGACAGGCTGAGACCTCCTTGGCCAGCCAGGGAAGCAGTACAGCGGAGGCGTGTCCAGCACAGAAACACAGACGCGCTCTGTATTTTTCTAACAGCTTCTGAAGTGTTCATCAAGCCCGTGTCTGATTAAGCACTTTTAAATTCTGAGCAATGAAATGGGCCCTCTCATACCCTCTTGGCAGGAGTGCACATTGATCCAAACTTTTTGGAGAGCCATTCGGTTGTATGTACCAAAATTAAAAATGCATATAATCTTTGACGCAGAAATGCCACTTCTAAGAATTTTTCCTACAGAAATACCCGAAGTCCGTGGATATAGACGTGGAAAGATGGTTCTTGACAGTTTATTACGGTGAAAAACAGCACGTAACTTAAAGTCTGTCAGTGAGGAATTAGTTGGATCAACAACAGTTAATCCATAAAATGGAATGCTAGGCAGACGTTAAAAAGAATGAAGCAGAGCCACGTGTACCCCCAGAAGAGAGAGCCAAACACACAAGAATAATCTGCGGAAACGTAGAGGGTTTCCGTTTTTATAAAGATTAAGGACGGCAACCACAGTTCACATCTCTGGTCAAGGGGTTCAGTTTCTAGGCTCCTAAATTAGACTGAAAACCCTAAATTCGAAGTGAAATAATTTGGGAGCGTTATTGACTGAGCTCCTGAACTCACCCACTGTTCTTTCTCTTCCCTAACATCAAAGGACAACTAAAAGCAATTCAAACACAAAGGTAAGACTGCTCACCTAATTGTCACAGTAAATAACTAATACTTTTGAAAAGCAACCCTCCCAGATGTAGAAAAACCATGTGTTGAGAAAGAGCCCAGAAGACTGGTTTTTGGCTGCAGAAGTCTCTTGGCTAGGCCCACCTCCTCTTGTTTGTGTATTCAAATTCCATACATTGGAATGGTCTAACTTGAACTTGTATGTCCAGAGGCCCCTGTGACACAGCCCCTCAGCCCCTTAGCACCAGCCCGCAGAGGATACTTGCCTTAGGATCCAGGCAAGCACTAAGGTTCTTAGAGCACCGAAGCCGCAGCCAGCAGAGGTCCCCGAATCCCAGAAGAGAGTTTTTAACTCTGGGCTTTTTCAAACATTGAAAGCCAGCTTTGATTCATGCTTACGCCCCAGACAGGCAGTTCCAGTGGGAATGTGTTCTAGGGCAGGTCCCACGAAACTTACTCCCTCTTAACTTTACGGAGATGGTTTTCAATGGATTAAAATAGATTCTGTGTTTGTGACAGATTTTAGTACAGGTCGGTGATACCCCTCTGTCCCATCTCAGAAACATTCTAGCATCTTCTTGGTACCTTTCACCAATGCACACATTCCCAAAGGTAACCACTATTACGGAGTTAGTGTTTATCCTACTCATGTTTGTTTTAAATATTTACGATATATTTATATATCTATAAACATAATCTGGTATTGTTCTGTAGGCTTTAAACTTTACATAAACACCAAGCTCTATGTCTCCTTTGTGATTCACTTCCCACCCACTCACACACTGTAGTTCACAACATGGACCCTTGATGAATACATTGGTTCCAGGCTACTCGTTTTAAATGCAAACCTTCTACAGAATACTATATATACCGCAAGTATATATTCTCCACTGGTGGACATTTTCCTCTTCAAACATGAGCAGTATTACAAGGAACGTTCTTACACACATCTTTAAGTACCTTGCTTTTCTCTAAGCCTCGCTTCTCCTCTCTGTGGACTCAGCGCAGGAGTGCCCAGCTGGTTGTACTTCCATACAGGCAATCTTTAGGATCAGTTTAGCCAAGAGTCGCTAGTCTGCTCCAGGCCCTCACTGGTGCTGTTGCCCAGGAGGACCCCACAGCGCCCTTGGCCTTGGGCACTTCTGATTTCCGCTCCTGGCCGCTGACGTGGGAGCAGCCGGTAGCAGTGGGGCTGGTGCCCTGAGATTTGCTGGGAACATCTGAACCCTCTTCCTACTGCTCCTTCCACATCTTACTCACCGATACAGACCTTCATACTCTATCTTTTTTGGTCACTAAATGATTTCAAGTTCCTGATCAGGACTGAAATGCTGGCAAGAGAGTTAGAGGAGTGAGTGAATGAAGACTCTGTTAAGCGTCTTTCTTCTTCACACAGCAATTTTTCTAACAGATGCAATTACATTTGAGAGCGGCAGAGAACGGAATCTTATGTTTTATTTCTTTATTCATCATTGTACAAATGGGATTCACTGTAAAAAGGAAATTGCCTTTGTGGTTCAGTTCTCCAGGCTGGGGTGCTCCGAGGTTCAATTTCTACACCAGCTGCCACAGCCACCTCGGAGCTGGGGGCAAGAACCAGCCAGGGAGGGAGGCTAAGAAATCAGGGAGCATTCCTTTAAATCCAATATATTTTTATTCTTTGTAAATACAATGAGTACAACCTTTTAACTTCACAAATCAGTTAATTCACTTTGTACAAGAAAAGTTTTACTCATCCTATGATAGTCCAAGTGCTGAATATTTTTCCTCAGTGCTAGTACCTAAGAAATCAAAATGTGAAAAGTACAGCAGCTATTTTAAAATGGTTGTTTCTACATTTCCATAAGTATAGATTCATACCAAAGGAGCAGCTTATAGTGTAGGACGGTGTATGTGTGTGTGTGTGTGTGTGTGCGCGCGCGCGTGTGCATGTGCATGCGTGTGTTCAAGGCTTTACTAGAAACCGGTTTTCGGAAAGGCATTGAAGAGTCTCAGACTGTAGCCATGGATCGATCAAGAAACCTGTTAGCCTTCATCTCCATGCGGTTCCTTCTGGTGTCATGTCTCTGTTCAGCTACTCTGCTGTGACTTGCCGAAACACGAGTTTGGACCCCCATCGCCTTTGGTTTCAGCACTTTGATAACGGGACAGCGATCTCCCTCTGCCTTCACCTCCGCTTTATTTGGTTTTGCTGTTTTTATCCATCCTCCGTCAACTTGCGTTCTTTTTAGTCAAGCTCTTCTATTTTTGAGATGTTATCCAAGCTCAAGTCCTGGTGTGAATCTCATTTTCATCCACTAGTTCCTTGGATGAGGTTGCCTGGCCTATGGTACTGAAGAGAAGGAGGAGGAGGAGGAGGGGAAGAAGGGGGAGAACACAAGAGAGAGAAAGGAGAGAAAACAGAGAGAAAACAAGTCTCACGGCATAAGCTACCTTTCATTTACTAACTCAGTCCGGAAGGCCACTTCATGATGTATTACGATAGAAGAAAAACTTTTGATAAAACTTTTGATTGAAAACCTAACCATTATTTTTAAAATAAATTCTCCAACGTAAAATAGTTCTGAAGGCTGCCGTATGATGTTATACACAGAGCTCTATTTGGTTACCCAACTTCATATGCTAAAAAAGAAAAGGAAGTTCTACGGACAGTTCAGCTTTTGAGAGTGCAGCCCGGTCTTCCAGGTAAGAGGCAGGATGGCACGGCCTGCAGCAACCCCCCCCCCCCCCAATCTGGCCCCCCTCCCAGGGCGCGGCAGCAAGGAGTTCTCTCAGCTCCGGTGGTCCTGTGACGCCCCCTTTCCTTCCCTGCTGCCTTACCCTGGGGGAGGCAGCAGGTCAAAGCAACTGGAACTGTTTTGTGTCCATTGGCATGTTTTTCTGAAGGCTACACATTCCCAGGTTTATGCTTCCTGAAGGGTTTGTTAGTTGAGGCTTGTTCTCCGCGGGTAGAAGTTCATCAGCCACTGTCCCATCCTGAAAAGCGGGGACTCAGAGCTTAGATATCACTGGATTTGTACATATCTGAAAGCAGTCTTGTAATGGGCACGTTGCCGATGGTTTTTTTGAAAAACACTTCTTCTATGGTTGATGGACTAATAGAACGTAAAGCTGGCAAAAGCAACAGGAGTTTTCCAAAGCGACAGGGCTGCGTGGGGTATCTGGAAAAGGAGAAGCCATAAAGCAAGGTAAGATCCATTCCTCATGGACATTCATATCCCATACTTGAAGACACACCCTCTTCCTGGCTGGGCCTCTGTACAACCCCCCCTCCCTGCAGCGGAGGCCCCCACAGGTGCTACTGGCCCTGCTCTGCAGGGTGAACAGCCGAGGCAAGAGCCTAAATGACGCGGCCCAAATCACGTGGTGACTGTCTCTACATCAGGCAAAGGGCTTGCGTTTTTTTTTTGGATGAAAAGTAATTTTTTAAAAAGATCTTATTTATTTATTGACAGACAGAGATTACAAGTAGGCAGAGAGGCAGGCAGAGAGAGAGGAAGGGAAGCAGGCTCCCCGCTGAGCAGAGAGCCTGATGTGGGGCTCGATCCCAGGACCCTAGGATCATGATCTGAGCCGAACGCAAAGGCTTAACCTACTGAACCATCCAGGCACCCCTGGATGAAAAGTAATTTTTATTTTTAAAAAAGATTTTACTTATTTGCAAGAGAGGGTGGTGAGAGAGAGAGCACAAGCAGGGTGAGGGGCAGAAAGAGAAGCAGGCTTCCCGTTGAGCAGGAAGTCCAATTTGGGGCTCAATCCTGGGACCCTGGGATCATGACCCGAGCCAAAGGCAGATGCATAACCTACTGAAGCACCCAGGCGCCCCAGAAAAATAATTTTAAGAAACATGGCGCCAAGTTCAGGTCAGATAATACACTGAAGTCTGCCAGGGCAGGGAATCACCATGCTGCTGAGGATAAAGGGTAGCGCTAACATCCACATTTTCTGATTCACAAGGCTCCTTCCTCAGGCTCGTTTCCTCAGATAAAATGGTTTCCTTTTCTAAGCCATTCTCCAAATTATTATTCAGGCATTACACTTAGTCACTCTCAGGAATAATTCCATCCTTATTACACTGCAAATTAAAGACTAAGTTCTGTTGGGTGGTATGCCATCCAACTTTCATGTCAATGAAATTGGCATATAATTAAAGATGTGAGAAATTGCTTAACAATTTCCTCTCTTGATGTCCAACATACGTCTGTGCTCAGATGGGCAAGTTCAATTTTCTGCTGCCCTTAGATGCCTGTAACCTCACCATGGCCCGGATGCTTCCTCCATTAATTGTTTGCAATCAGCTACCTATGTATTTCTCAAGGAGGGCTCCCTCCTCCACAGCACACCACCCAGAAGACTGAGCTCCAGGGGCACCTGTCAGTAACCAAGCCAGGTTTAACCCCTCCCTGGCCACAGAGGGCTAGAAACTGATAGATACCAAAATTCACTCATAAGAGCTAGGTAGCTGAACGCTGAGTTTAACTGACCAGTAATGTCAGCCTGCAAATAGAATCGAGTCATGATCACTATTTTCTCTTAGCTTTTGGCACCCGGAAATCCCTCTCTTCAACCTGATACCAGGCTGATAATTCTGTCTGGGCCTCTGAGGACCTCATTTGGCTGTTTGGCTGCCCAGCTTCATTATCACCCATGGACAAGGAATGGAATGGAAGGAACCCCCAGACCCACATCTCCCTTCTACCTGACTCTCTTCAACAGCTCTGCTTCCCCTCCTGGGGTCAGGCCGAGGAGTGAGAACCCTACAGTGGGTGGGAGGCCATGGGATGCCTAGACAAGTCTCTGCCATGTCTGTAGCCCTAACCCAACATGCTGGAATTTTCCCATGGTGAGGAACCACTGTGGGAAGTAGTAACTTCCAGAAAGGATGGATTTTGGAGAATCCATAGACCATTAAATCTTGACTTTCTGCATGGAAATTATCCACTCATCTACTCACCCACTTCTTTTATTTCCTAGTTAGGAAGGGGCTGGTTAGTTAACAAGGATGAACTGTCTGTTATATGTGGAGTCTTGTACTACCCAGAAACAGCAACAGCATGTGTGTGTGTGTGTGTGTGTGTGCGTGCGCATGTGCACGCTCGTGTGAGGCAGAGAGAAAGAGTGCCTAACTACTCAATATTATTTTTTAGAATATCTATTTCCCTGATTTTGTCCATTAGCAAAAATAACAAGAAGCTTTCTTTTCAGGCATAAGTGTTCTGTGTCTGTCACAGATCCATGTTGTTTGATCTTCAGTTATAACATAGTTTGTGTGAAATGCCAATTCCTAGCCTTTTCCTTATGTCCTAGATAATTAGAGAAGTAGCCTACAGAGCTGAGTTTGCAATTTTTAACAATTAATGTATAATTAGCTCAGTTTGCAATACTGACTTTTCATTTCAATTTCAGATTTTATTTTTCTAGACAGGAAAGTGCTAGAGGAGAATATTCTCTGATTGAAGGAGCTAAGAAATGAGGCGTATGCAGTTTTTCACCCTATGTATGACTCTAGGTATTAATATTAATTACAGGGGCACCTGGGTGGCTCAGTCAGCGGAACATCTGACTCTTGGTTTCAGCTCAGGTCATGATCTCAGATGGAGTATAGAGCCTGCTTAGGATTCTCTCTCTCTCCCCCTCCCCCTTCTCTAAAAAAAAAAATTAATTATAGCTATAGCTCATATCGTGAACTAAAAATTCCTTGTCAAAGCAAATGTGATCCTTCAATAAATAATCTCCTTGTTTTGAGGCTGGGGAGAAGTAGTATATTTGCCATTTTGCTAAAGAAGACTTTTGTTCATTTGTGGTTGCACTCTCTCAGGTCACCCTAGAAGAAACTTCTGGTGGGCCCTGCCCTCTCAGACTCCCCTTCCTGGACTCTGGCACCTCCCACAGCACCTCTGCTGGCTCTTCTTGCAGCCCTTCTCCCCTGCTGAAGGCCCGTCCTTCAAGGATCAGCTCACATGTTGTCTTCATTCCCTCACCAACTAGAATTCGTCTCTCCCACTGCCCACTTTACCTTTTCTCTCTTCTCTGGTCTGAACTGAATGCACACTTGTGTCTACTGCATGCAGGGATAAGCGGGAAGTGTCTTGCTCTCTCTGGTGTCCCACCATGCTCACCAGGAGCCCTGCGTGGAGGCTTGCCTGAATCAGTAAGTGGGTGTCACATTCTTGTCAGTGTGATGTTCTTTACACCTTAATGACTCTAAATGTCGGAGTCAGTCATGATATACAAGTGAGTCTGTAGTGGGCAAAAAGTGCCCCAATTACGTACTGCTCCATTTTATAATTGTGAACAAAGATGAAGTGTTTGTACATTTGGAAATTTAACACGTATTTATAATTTTTAAAAAACAGCACTTTGATTTGGAAGACATGTACCCAGGCACTATCACTCAACAGAGTTTCAGTGATATTCCATGGACAGGAACGGGTTTATTCGTTAGTTTTCAAAGGAGGATTTATGACAGAAATAAGCAGCTTCGTAGCAGAAGCTCTGTCTCCCCCCCCCCCCCCAGTGAATCCAACTGACTTGGGATTTCTCCCACCCCTAGATGAGGAAGGCACGAGTGGCCGGAGCCACTCAATTTATGACTCCCAGCACTGTGTCTGTGGGTGATTTTGAGATGATGGAGAAGGTTTCCATGGGCTACTTTCAGGGTCAATCTAAGAAGAAATAATCATAAGCAACTCTATTCTATTCTATTCCTCAGATCTATTGCAATCCTAACTTACGAAGCTAGCAGTGTTCTGTGACTCTTTAAAAGTCTTGCCTTTCTTCATTTGAAAATGAAATCAGAGTCTATATACCTCTGGGTGGACTTGTCCACTGGTGGGCCAGGAGGAGCACCACTGGAGCCCCAGTGGCTGAGAGTTTCTACACGAGCCAAGAACAGCCTCTGCCAATGGGCTCTGCTTGGCCAGAAGTGGCCATGACTCAAAACAACTCAGTGGATACCAGTCACCAAAGCCAAACAACAGTCATGACAGGGTTACAAATGGCCTCTCAAGGATGATGCGACCACTCTCTAATAGGTCAGCTAACAGATCACAACACTTTGGCCTTCATTTTTGACCCTTCCCCTATCAGGTCCATTTACACAAATGTGTCCAAATGTTTTGATAGATCAACTTGTTCCGTGTCTGGCAATGCTTTCACTTTGCTCATCTAATCTGACTGTCTCCTCTCAGCCACCTGCGAGGTAAGTAAGGCTCTAACTATATTAGCGGGCGGGCAACAGGGTAATTGGTCACAGGATTTGAACTGGCTGACTCGGGCCTTTTCATACATTCACAATGGAAGCGATTTTCTGAAGTACCAGGTCAAAGCAAACAAGAGTCACCTGGTATGGATGTAGCTGTTGAGGGTTAGCTGGGCCTCATCTTGAAGGGCTGCAATGGCGGCAGCATTCCGGAAACTTCTCAGCTCAGAACCACTGTGTGTAGGAACTAGAAACGAAGACAGGAGAAGCTGTGAGAAGCAGCGCAGGAAATGCAGACGGGAAAGCACCTCCCTGGAAATGGCTGGCCGGCTGGAGAACAGGTAGGGCCCCCACCATGGGAAACGGGGCCAGTCCCCGGTATCGGCTCCCTTAAAAGACCATCCCCCCTTTGTGCAATGATCAGTCCGGACCCTGAGGTGGCTGAGTGAGGGAGGTGGCAAACCCAGGGAAGGAGAAGAGGCGGGGGTCTGCGTCAGCTTACCAGCTTTGAAAGTGACGATGCATTTCAGACAGGCGAATTCGGTAGCATCTAACCGGAGTTGTCTAAATCGAGCCACCACCTCCTGTAAAGCTTGTATTTCAGATATGATCTTGTTCAGCTTCTGGGAATCTGTGTTGTCACCATTCATGCCTAGAATAGAAATATGGAATAAATGCTCTAATATGAAGGCATTTTCACGATTTAATATTGATTTTTGACAGAATTCTGCATATCAATATCTATTCAATTGTCACTCTAAAATATCTGATTCCATGTAAACCGGCTATATTGTATGAAAGTTAATATAAAATCTTCTCTTGGATGATAACAAACACAGTAATTTGCATTTAAATAACAATGCAAGCAGTCATGAATACAACAAAACAACATTATTTGCATTTAAATATAGATTTATAAATGACAGGTATACTCTATTGTTCAGCAGGAATTTGTTATTCTTTACATGTTGTTCTTTTTTCAGTAATGTATTTTTATGGTAATTTCTACAACAAAGTCATTAAATTGTGCAATTCTTACCAGATACAGCCAGTAGAGTGTTAGCATCAACCGGAATGGCCCATTGTGCTATTCCTAGAACAAACAGTTCTCTCCAAGCATCTTCCAAAAGCATCAGCTGTCATACAATAGATGTATAATATAATATAGTGTGTAATTTATAAATTTATAAACAATTTCAATATGTAAATTTCCATTATTTTAAAAAGTGTTTTAAATGCCTGTCTTGGTAAATTTTCCTCTGAATATTCCAGCTTTTCCTTTATTTCCACATTTTTCCTTTTTGAAAAGGTGCCTATAGATAAGCACAGGCATCTGAGAGTCAGCCATTCCAATTCCCCAAACTTTGCTTCCTTTGGAAAAGGGTTTACCCTTCTTGGCCTTGAATCTATTCATTCCCGACCACCTAGAAACTTCTCCAGAGACCCAGGCTCTATGAAATGCCACCAGCAGCTCAGCAGGCAGATCCCCTTCATATAAAATGCTGATATTATCAGGGTTGAGGATTACAGACTAAGCGTGCAGATCTGGGCCCCCATCTTCCTAGAGGGTTGGGGGGCTGGGCTGGGAGAGAGAGAGAGAGAGAAAGAGAGATCACTAATTCCCAAGAGGCATGCAGGGAAATCAGGGTGTAATTATGTTAATAGGGTTTTGCTGAGTTTACCTCATCTCACTGCCTGATTTTTCTGAGACTCATAAGTGGACAGCATCAAGGTGCTTGTCATTTTCACTCTAATAAAATGTGCTACTGAATATTTAAAATGAAAATCTGACTCCTTTTTCAAATTAATATACCGGATTCCACTTCATTGTAGTTTGCTTGTTGTTGAAGGGTTTCCACTGAAGGGCTAAGTGGCAGGCAGTAAGTAAATTTTGTTTCTATTAACGAGTATACAAATACCTGTTTTCAGAGAAAGCAGCCAGTACACATACACGTGGGCTCGTGCGCGCACACACACACACACACACACACAGACACACACACAACAAATGGTTAGAGTCAACATGCAACTCTGGTCAAAGACACAACCTAACTATTTTGGAAAAAAGAAATCTGTTTTGAAAAATCTCTCAAAAACCAGTCAGTTCTGGATGATTTATGTGAAAGTATTTCCTTTTGGGAGCTAAGAGCTGAATTGTGAAGGCTTGTAACCAAAATCACAATCAGACCAAAAAGGTTTAATTTTGAAAATGCTTTATTTTTAGTTTTATTGCATTAGGTACAGAAAATAATACTTTAAAATGCAAGGTAAACAATAGCTAATTCTCACCATGTCTGAAAGTCCAGGCTATGGAAAAGAGAACATCCCATGCTAGAAGATTAAATGTTTTGAGCACATTGCTAGGTCTCTCCGTAGGAAACATACTTCATATTAAAGGGCACCATTATGCTTTAATTAGGTATAAAATGAATTAAAGAAATAAGCCACTTGCTTTCAAAACTACTTATTAGCCTTTTGAGAAATGTGTCATTAATTTCCATGAATGTACTGGTAACGTCTAATGCTTACGAACACTTCATTTTCTTTCTTTCCCTTAAGATTAGAAAAATTCTGGCAGACGCTATCCCTGCGATTTCTAACAACAAAATTTCCGGCTTTTGGTAAGATGTAATTTTTAGCAGCATATACTTCTCTCTCTGACTGTCATTTACAACCACAGAATTATGCACAATGCCCATTTGTTTACGAAATCTCATAAAGGACTTCAAGAAGCAAGGAAGATCCTGGCCTGTGGGAGGTCTGCAAGGCAGCCCATACCCATACGTGCTCATCAATTAGTGGTCAAAGCCATGAGTACCACAGTGGAAAATATAAAGCTGTGAACATAAAACAATGAGACTAGCTCTGAAAATCTTACAGGCAAATACTATCAACACTTACTTCTGCCAGGTCCAATGTTCTTAAGAAACACTGTTTTATTAGCAATTTTACTGTCATTAAGATTTTTAAAATTTGTGATTAAATTTGGTGTTTCAATTAAACTTGAGAAAAGAGAGCTAATGTTTTTGTCTATTTGTTTTTCATAGACCAGATCCAACTTTCCTGAAATAACATAATTATGCTTCTTAGTAAGGATTCCATAGCTAGATATTTTGAACCCATCGTAGGAAGCTGATAAAAATCGTTTCCTCTTTGCCGTTAAGAACAGACGCCTGGCCTTGGTGATTTATCCAGGTAACCTCCAGGTTCATGAGACTGACCACTGTTGGTTTTTTGGTTTTTTTATTTTGTTTTGGTTTTGTTTTTTCCCCCAGTCCCCTTCCCCAAGAGCTCAGTGCCCTCCTGGTCATACCTGGTCCTGCAAAGATAGCGTGGAGAAAGCTGGTACACTCTTAGCCCACTTGATACTCATGAACAGAAGCCTGGCAGCTGATTCACACACGGACTCCGTGGCCACTTCGTACAGATACATTGGGGTCCCATTCACTTCGTGGGGATACTGAGCAGGGAAGAAAGAGAAACACCACGGAGTGAGGAAACCACAGCTTTGCAAGAAGAGCCAACCTTAATTTCCTAATTAGACTGGGGAAGGAGATAGGCATTTGGATGTTCTGCTTAAACACGCAGTTGCCATCGGTAGACAAAAAAACCCACAAACATCTATATCTATAGAATTTGAGAAATAATAACCATTGGGAAAGGCCCATTTCCAGTCTCTGGGGGCCTGTTCTTCCAGAGGGGCATCTGGCTTTTCTATCCCCTGCAGCAAATTTTCCTCCAACTGAGCCAAGTGCCAGGCCTGTCTCCCAATTTAGACAAGAGCTGCTTGCATTTGTGTAAATAAAAATAGATGTGAAAAAAGTATAAATTAATAGGCATCCCAAACACAAATATGCATATGAGTATTTTTAGAAAGGATTAGTATATTATGGAAATATTTCAATTAGACATCTTAATCATTCACAGAGCGTCCCCATTCATAACTGACAACATATTCATAACACTACTTTCCCAAGCTTATTATACACATCAAGGGTAAGAAAGCAATATTAAATATTGTGCTTGTGCGTGTGCCCAGGTGTTTGGCTTCCCTGCAGTTTGGGACTGCAGCTGGCCCTCCCCTTCGCGGCCTGGAGTGGGTGCTTTGGGTAGGTACCAGCTGGAAGCCTGGAAGGTAGTCCCTAGGTGGCAGCCTTCTGAAGTGTTCAGGCTGTGGCCCTTCTCAACAGAGACTCAATCCGGGTAGAAATACATGCATCTCAGAAGGGAGAGAGGAAGACGGGAGACGCAGCCAGCTTCCTCAAACCGTCCTAACAGGGTGCGCTTCCCTTGTTGGTTGTTGCTGCATTAGGGACCCTATAGCTTTGCCCCAGAAAAACAGATCTCTGCGATCTGCCACACGGGGACACCTCTCTGCCAGCTGCAGCCAACTCCTTTTCCCTAAAAACAGAAGTGCTCTTCCGGCCTCCAGAAATACCTAGGTTGCCCCTTGGTTCAGCCAGGACTCCACCCCACTTGGCTTTTTTTTTTTTTTTTTTTTTAAGGGGCAAATTCCTGGGCCCCACCTCAAACTTGCTGGAAGGGACTCTCTGGGAAATGGGGCAGAGAGTTCACGTGTGTAGCTAGTCCACCAAAATTTGGACACTCCTGGCTAAGGCGGCGAGAGTGGGGGGCCGACAGCTCCCCGCAGAGCCCGACCCAGCACCCCGCGAGGTCGCTCAGTCTTTGGCTCCACCCATCCTAGCGCCGAAGACAGGGGCGCCCCGCCCCCGCCCTCAGCCAGCCGCGGGGCTCCTTTGGGCCCAGCAAGGACACGGACCTTGGGCGTGGGCTGAGCCAGGCTCACGAGAGTCTGCCGCTCCGGGGTGGCGGACACCGCGGCCAGCTCCAAGCCGTGGGGTTCGAGCTGCGTGACTGCGGTGAAGAACGCGGGCGCGGGCAGCGCCGCCGAGGGGAAGTGCGCAGCCGCCCCGTTCTCCTCCTTGTGTCCGCGGAAGTAGAGGGCCACCTGCTTGCGAATGGTGGACGTCCGAGGCCCCCGCTCGTGCTGCACGGCTGCAGAGACAGACAGATGGGCGAATGCCCAGGATCAGAGACTCGACCACACTTAGCCGCTGCCGGGCTCTGGGGCCAAACGCCACGCCTGGGCAGGCAGGGTCACTCGAGAGGTGAAGACAGGGAGGGACAGGGAATGTGCGGGCGGAGGGCGCTCCGAGGTCGTCTGCCTCTTACACCGCAGGCACGAGAGCCCAGGCTGAGGGGAGAAGCCGGACCCAAGTGTCACGATAATGGCCAAACCTCCAGCAAGACTAGGCCTGTTCTCTTGTCCGTTCAGGGCTCTGCCCTACCCAGAGGAGGTCGCAGAGGAACCGGAGACCCTGGGGGTGGGGAAGCGACAAAGGGGATCAGGAGCCCTGTGCCCAGCCAGGCACTGCCTTCCCTGCACAAGCATTTCCCGGTCAGCCCAATGGTGACTCCCCCCACCTCACCCCCCCGCCCCGGGGAAGTGGCGTTTGGCCTCCGAGGGCCTCAGGAGCAAAGGACCCGAGGGAGAGCCCGTCTTGGAGTGTGCTGGAGGAAGGCAGGGGAGATGTGACAATTACCGCCAACAGTTTAAACAAACAAATTAATTCAGGGCAATCTTCCGCTCGCAGAGCTTGACAACTTGTCAATACACGAGTTCAACAGGTTGGACGTTCCCTCCTGCTTCCTGCGCTGCTGAGGAAGGAGCTCTCC
The DNA here is from genome assembly GCF_964662115.1 of Mustela nivalis. NCBI lineage: Eukaryota > Metazoa > Chordata > Mammalia > Carnivora > Mustelidae > Mustela > Mustela nivalis. The sequence continues at coordinate 23,604,975 of NC_139024.1, forward strand.
CCAGTGGGCTCTGTGCCTCCTGGAGCTGCCACCCGGCCCGGACTGTCGCCAAGGCAAACTCTCTCAGCATCCTATCCTGAGGCCCCATTCCTCCCTCCTGGCCATGACCCCGGCCCGGGGGCTGGCCAGGCCTGGGGCGCCCTCGCCAGGCCACCACCGGGCTGGCACTCGGCCTGCGCTCTCATGCTCTAGCTCTTGCTGTGCGCCTTTAAGGTCCTTATGAAAGTCAGCTGTGCGAGGCACCCACAGGCGTCTCCCTGCCTCTCCAGCCCCTTTTTGTAGAACCGAGAGAAAAAGCCCAGATCGCCACAATGGCTGTCCTGGTTTTGGAGTCTTGATGAATTAACAAACACAGGCTTGAAATTCCGTGCGCTTGTGTCTCTGCCTTCCCTCCTCCAACAGTCCCCTAGTCCCCACAGTCTCCAACCTCGGAGACCATCCAGATTTCGAGATCCTGCGGAAGGCTAACAGGCGTAGGCTGCAAGGAGAGGTGAGAGGAGGCATTAGGCTCCAGGAAATCCGCAGGAGTGTCCAGCAGAGTGACTTCCCCCAGAGTGCTGTCTTCATGGGGGTGAGGAGGTTGCAGGGTGCAAGTTCCCTATGTGGGTATGGACCATACCTCTAGAGTTCAGTGGGATGGGGGTAGGGGCTCATGCAGAGAAACATCTAAGACTGAAAGTTGGAGGCCAATTCCCAGCATCTGGAAAGAAGTGCTCTAGAGATGATTTACATGCATTGGAGTGCCATGTATTTTCTGTACATATAATTTACTTACTAGTCAACCAACATTAGAGAAATAAAAAGCTGTACTGATTACCATCTTTGTTCATGTTGACTTCCAAACACTTCTTCAGCCGACACGCCCTGCACTGGTTTCTGTGCGTCTTGTCCACCGGGCAGCCTCCCTGGAACAGAGTACAGAAGGTCAGCGGCCCCCAGGGCCTTTAGACTGGAGATGTGAACGCCGTTTTGGGGGAGACGTGGAGGCAGGAATGGACCCTGCCACCCATCTGGGAGCTGCAAGCCTGGGGCCCCAAAACTCGAAGGCCTTGGGCATGAACAGGGCTAGTTAGGGAGAGGGCCGGGATTTCTGGGGCTATTCAAAAGGAACAGCCCCCAACCTTGCGAAGGTGGACAAGGAGGAAGAGTCCTTCCCCACGCAGGCGAAGGGTCAAAGCGCCTGGATTGCCTGACTTTGCAGCGTTGGGAGGACAAGCTCTAGAGAGGAGCTTCCGCCAGGCTCAGAGGTGGTGGAACAGGGCCGAGACGTTTCAGTACCGAAGACAGCGACCGGACCCAGAGGAGGAGGCTGATCAGCCAGGATTCCCACCACTCTCCCCTCCTGCCAACTATTCTTTCCACCTTCAGGTTTCGAGTCTACCTCTTTCTGTCACTTTGGGGCGGGGGGGGGCATTTATTTGTTGGATACATATTTCCCATTTAGTCTTCACTCTCCTGTTTCCTCACTCTTGGCTTTGTACTTGAAGCCATCCTTCTAACCAGCATGTTAATGTCTTAAAGACTGGGCTCAGCCCAGATTGATGGAAACACAGCCATTCCTGGAAGGTGAGGCAGGAACCAGAGTGGTTAGCAGGGCAAGGCCTCCAGAGGTGAGGATGAGAAGGGAAGAGCCCAAGGCCTGGGCAAAATCTTGAAGTGTTCACTATGTAAATATGACCAAGAAGATAATGTCATGGACTGTCTGACAAAATGATAATATGGACTGAGAATATTAGCATGGTATCTGAGGGGGGGGTGTGCGGAGAGCTAATTACTGCCTTAGAAATATTTATTTGAGAAGCACAAAAATGTTTTACCTAATGCAATTTTCGGGAAAAAATACTGGCTATTACAAGAGGAAATTTACAGAGAAAGTTTCCTGTGGAATTTATTCACTGTTAAGTGTTATTACTGAGGGAACATATACACATAGATACATAAAGAGTCATATCTACACATACACTTTACACACCAAAAACATATGTTTGGTGCTCTCCTGTATTTATATGACTTGCAACTGTTACAAGTACCATGGGAATAAAGAGAATAAAATAAATTTATTTTTATTTTCCTTCATAATCTAAAAAACTCATGTAGTGCGAATTGTGGGTAGGCACATTTTCTGAAATAGCCCTTAAGAAAAAAATAACACACTTGAATACCCTTTTTTAAAAATGAGATCCCTTCTGATTTAAAATATGTTGAGATATTTAAAATAAAGACAGTGCAGAGGTTTGTAACAATTTCTGTATGTCCTCATTACTGTTAATAACAAATTGGAACGTTATTTATCTAATCTTAGAATACAAGAGATAAAGGAAATAGCTTTTGCTCTCCAAATGAATTCTTCAGGGCATCTTTGCTGGCCAGTGAGATAGCTCAATGTAAAGAGGGTTAAAGAACTTGTTATTAATTGCAATCGTATGCCTATCCTCTATCCTCAAATGTTATCTTCCTAGCATTCTGATAAACAAGCTAATGCAAAATGGAAGCCTTCACTTGTTCTTAGGAGCATCTTCAAATCAGATCAAATGTGTATAAATATCCGAAGCTTGAGAGAAAGATGAGTGCTTGAGCTCAGCCCATTTATTCTCTCGGCAAGGAGAGGACACCAAGCCTGATGAGTCTATTATCAGTCCTTTACAAGGACTTGGACTGACATCAATATGTTCCAATTGATAGCCAACCCCTTTGAAAATATCAAGCATTAACATCTGAGATTTTGATTTCCTAATTCTGTGCATTGCATAAAATTAAAAGGTAATTTAAGTAGAAGCCTGCTCAAATCTGATAACCCACAGTAATACCCTATTCCTGTGGATACAGTCCTGCCTCAGTATAATGTGATGTGTCCATATGTTGAGCCAGAGCTCTGTGCCCATTTAAACGGGTACCAGGGTTAGAGTTCAAAATAACTTATCCAAATGTAAGTATCTTCTTGTTCTTGTTGATAATCCAAATCTATGGGAAATTGACATGAGCAGACATAGCTTTAGCTATGCTCCAGACAATATGTGTGTGTATGTGGATATCATAAATATTAATTAGTGGAAGTATTTTACCATTTTGGTTACCAAAGGATGACTTCTGACTATTACACTCTCCGGGGTCTTCTTGGGAGTCAAGGTGTTGGCTCTGTGCTGACGGTCTGCGTGCCTGGCTGAGGAGAAGGCAATGTGGGACCAAAAGGCTGATCTCCCTCAAATGGGCCAATTACTGAGCTGGAAACTGAGTCAGGGGGTTCTACTTGTTCTGGAAGCTCTGCCTCACTCTCAGCCCATGCTTTAACTCCCTTGTCTTTCCGAGGCAGTTCTGCCAGCTCCATCCCAAGACACAACCAACCAGGCCCTTCTCAGCAGCAAAAGAGAAGATACAGGAGCCTTGGAGAGGATTCTAGCTACCCCTTCCTTGAGAACCTTCTCTTCTTGCTCATTCTGCCCTTTACTGACAAGGCAGAGCTGAAGTCTCATGGAGGCAGCAGCCCCCCTGCTCCCTTCAGAGCGGTCCTGCTTCTCCCAAGTTGAAAGGACAAAGCCCTTCCCGCAGCAAGTCCTGTGTTCCAGGTGGCCACACTCCTCTCAGGTGTGCCTGGGATGGATGCCTTGTGCCTTTTACTTCCACCATGGCAGGCAGTGGTCAGGGCACTGAGCTTGGACTGCGGCTTGGGGGCAGAGGCGGGGTAGGGTACAGGCAACATAGCACAGCCTTTTCTCCAGCTTGCAACGTGTGGTTTGGATTCTAAAGTTCCTTAGGTTCCCTGGGCTGGATTTAAAGCCACCGGGTGTGGGTCCTACCCAGTGTCAAAGTGTGTGAGAGGATTACAAAAAGCGGGGAGGGTGGGTGTGTGCGCGCAGGGAGGAGCCCGGATTTCAGATGTGCCCCTGCAAACTCTTGTATCTGCCCTTACCTCTTCCCGCCTTTCCCACGCGGAAGGGCCTCTGAGAGCTGAGGCGGGAAGGAGGGGAGAGGAAGGGAGAGGTCAGGACTCGGTCTCTCCTCTGCAGCTTGGAAACCCGGAGGAGGCCTTGGCACAAACAAAAGAGGGGGAGGCAGCCGAGGGGAGCCGGGCAGTGCAGCCCTGGCCGAGCGAGGTACCTGGTTTCCAGATTTGCAGACATACGTCCTATTCCGCCGGATACTCCGTTTGAAAAACCCCGAGCAGCCGTCGCAGGCGTAGACCCCGTAGTGTTTCCCCGAGCTGCGGTCGCCACACACTTTACAGGGGATATCTAAAATACGGCCTGAGATCGCAGGGAAGACAGGGGAGGGGGAAGGGACGAGAGGGAGAGGAGGGCGGAGAAGAGGGAGGAAGGGGAGCCGGAGAGAGAGATGCTAAGCAATCTGACCTCTGAAGGGATTAGCACCGAAGCTGCGGTAAAAGCAAATAATGAAGTGATTTTATAGCCAAACTTTTTTTCCTTGAGCAAGTGTCAGTTTCCTACAATGAGCATTATTCATGCACCGCTACATGTATTTGGGTCTCTTCTAATCGCCGAGACCCATTTTGGAATAAAAGATTACAGCAGGCCCGGGCGGCAGCACGGCCCGCCGCTGCCTTTCTGCTCCGCGGAAAGTTTGGCCGCCTCCCTCCCCCGCTCTCGCATTTAACAGAGAAAGTTGTTAGCGCGCGAGGAGACAAACTTGAAATGTAAAAGGGGAAAGAAGAAAAACAAACACGGCTGGAACCGGGGATGGCAGCTGGAAGGCAATCGAGTTTTCTCTGAGCTGCCGGGCGGTTGTTATTATTAGGATTATTATTGTAATGCTAATACTAGGATTATTAATGATAATAAGGGTAGTGGTAATTGCCCAACTTTCGCTTTACCTATTTTAAAAAATGCTTAGTGGATCGCTTTTGAGAAATTATTTCTTTTAGGGAAAAAAAAAAAACCATTTTCCCCCCAAAGTAACTAGCACCGGGCTGGGCAAATGAGGGAGTGGCGCGTGCGCGGTTCCTTCCCAGGTTAGCGCGGGACAGCCACCCCTTCTCCCTCCGCACCCCAAGTTCTTGCGCAGAGACCTACCTCCTCACACTGGATCCCGGGTGGGGCCCTTCCTGCCTGTTTTTCCTCCGCCGTGGAAGGGTGATGTTTTAAAGGCCCTAGCTGGTTTCTCTAGACTGCCCGTGTCCACCCCTGGTGGCCTCGACGGTCGCCTGGCTTAAGAGAACTTTTCTTGGAATCCCCTCAAGCCCGGGGCGGCTACGGACGGACCTTGGAGGAACGTTCGGGGGAGGTGGTAGTCCAACATTCCGGGGGAGGGAACTCTTTTGCTCTTAAGGTTCAAGAGTCCAACCAGCCCGAAGCCATGCATAGGGGCTTAGAAATCTTTATTCTTGCAAACAAAGTATTAAAGTACGAACACTTTGATAATAGTAATGACGGTGGTAATAATTAACTTATTTACATTGAATTTTCCCCTCGCGACTCCACCCAAGGCCTCCAGTCTGGGCCCGAAAGGCCTCCTCCGTGAACCTGGACAGTTGCTGTCCCGAGCACTCAGGTTGGGGAACGCTACCAGGCTGGGGTGCAGGGCGGCGAGTCAGACCACCGGGCCAGGGTAATAGAGGAAGAGAGGGTGCCACGTGGGGAGGGCCTCGAGGTCTCAGAAGTGGAAACTTGCTCGTGGATTCCTAGGCGTCCTGGCAGGCGGGGATCCCTCCCTGAGCAAGGCCTTGGAGGAGCTGCGGGGGGCCGGGAAGGAGGGGGGCATGGAGAGCCCGGCGGCCAGGGTGGGGGTGGGGGTTCGATAACGACCAAGCTCGGCCGGGGTAATTACAACCCCGCCATAGCACCTGCCTATAGAGCCACCAGTGACCCGTCAAAAAGAGTAGCATGGGAATTCAGACGGCGACAAAGGCCGGTGGGGGAGGCGCGCAGCGGAGCGACCACCGCCTTGGAGCCCCCTTTCCCGTAGGGTGGGAGGAAAGGCTGTGCTTGGTGGGGGGAGGAAGCCGCCGGAGAGAGCCAGGCAAAGCCACAGCGGGGCTTGTCTCTCACCCCCTTGGGCCTGTCACCTTGCCCATGGGAACTCACAGGCACCCAGCAGCCGGGGACGCGAGCTCTGCGGCATCGCACTCCCACTGCAAACAGCAAACTTGGTTTCCTTATTTTGCAACCATCCTTCCCAGCATGACACGCGCCCTCTGGCTGAGCTGGGGTCCATGTTTGGGATTCAGCAGTCCTGTCGCCCCAGCTGTCCTCTTCCCGGTGGCACTTTGGATGATGCCAAGATGAGCGCGCAGGAGCAGCAGTGGTGGTATTTCTCCCCCTCTTCCGCACCCCCCCTTCCCATCCAGACAGGAGCACAGGGACACACCACATCTCTGGAGAACCTCATGGGGCGCAGGGAGGACCGGTGCGGGGCGGGTCACCCTTCTCCAGCTGGGGGCCGGGGTCGGGGCTCCTCGACAGTCGCCCGGCAGGGCCACCACCGCTGCGGGTGGGTCCTGCCTCGGCGCAGACTTCTGGGCCTCGGCTCCCGGGGCAGATTAGAGGCAGGCCGACTGGCCCGGGGCGGGGCCCAGGAGGGAGAGACGCGAAAATTCCTGGGCAGAGCGGGTCTGAGCCTCAGACTCCGCCACCCAGCCACGTTAAGGTGACTTGGGGTCACGAGACAAGCTGGTTGACCCCGTTGCAAAGCTCCTCTCATTTAGCAAACCGAGCGAGCTCCGACGTGAGGCAGGCGGGAGTTTCCTGAGGCTGGAAAACCGTTCTTAACTTCCCTCGCCAGGGGGTCCCCTCGGGGCTTTTTGTGTGTCATAATTGCCTAAAGATATATGGCAGCTTCGATTACTGTAATTACCATCAGAGGCTGTTGAAAGAAGTTAGTCTGGGCTGCAGGGGTGACTGGCCGGGGTCTTGTTACCACCCAGGCGGGGCTCCCGGGTGACATCGCTCTGCCCTCCAGCTGTGCGAAACCCAGCGAGGCGGGGGCTGCAGACCTCGCGGCCCGGCTCGGTCCTGACCTCGCCCGCTGCGCGCCGACCTCCTCGCCGCCCGGGGCCCGAGGGCCTCAGTTTTCGGGCCCGGCTGCCGCCACCTGTCTGGAGAAGGCCGGGATGCAGCGGCGCGGCGGGCGGGGGCAACCTTCCTGCGGGCCTGAGGAACTGCCACCGCAGCGGCGGAAACCTCCTCCAGGTCTCAGGCTTCCGAGGCCGAACTCGGGCTCTTGGGGAGTTGGGGAGCTCCCAAGTTTCCCCAGCATGTCATCCAGCCTTTTCTTCCTGAGTGCGGACGGCTCGCCTGAGTCCCCGTCCACCGCACGCCGGTGCGGGCCCCAGAGAACCGAGCTTCCCGCCGGGCCCTTCCCTCTCTTCCGAGGCCTCATTTTTTCAAGTATCCCCAACACACAGCAACCCCGAGGCTCCGCACCCCAGGTGGGCGAAGGACTCCGAGGCTCCTTACTTCTAGGGAAGGAGGCGAGGGCCTGTCACGGAGAGGTAGCAAGGAGGCCTGCGGAAGGCCGCGGGCTCTGGTTTCTGCAACTGGGGCTCAGAATGCAGCAGGAAAGGTTTCCTTCTGCACCTCTTGGGAAGGACCCCACACGCCAGAACACGCACGGGCTGCAAAAAGCGAGCCCACCTCGCTTCCCAGAGACTAGAGCAGCAAGGGCCAGCGTAGGCCGAGGCTATCTGGAATGCCAGGCCTCCTCAAGGGTTGGCTCCGATTTCGGCGGCCGCAAAGTTTCCTTCTCTCTTCCCTCTGCCCTACTTTTAACATTCTCCTTTCCTCTTTTTGGTTCACATTCACTTTACTTGAATTTTAAAAATGGTAACACCCAAACCAGAGCAAACGTTTAAAGTGAATTGCTTCCCACTTACGTGGGACTTCAGCATCAGTGCTCAAAAGTATCTTGGATTCTCCCAACTTTCAAAGACTCGGGACAATGAGGGCGAGTGAGGGGAGGGGGTGTTTGAGGAAAGCACGGAGTTCCCAAAATGCTATGGGCGAAGGCAAAAGGGCGGTTAGAGAACTCCGGGGCCGTGGGGACTGCGACAGGGGCCACCCCCGCCGTGGGCCCTGGAAAAGGCAGCCCCCGGCCACCGGAAGGCGGGAACTGAAATGCCCCCGGGGAGATCCAAGCCTTGCGGCAATGCCCGCCCAACGCCGGCTCGGGCCTCCACATTCTCGGCTTCCGCGGGCACTGGGCCGGCAGATGCCCTCGCGCGCACACTTAACCCCGCACTCCGGCGTCCAGGGGCAGTTAGAGATCATCTAGCCGGGGCTCGGCATCCTCAAGCGGAGCCACCAGCTAGGCAAGTTTGAGGAAGGAGAGAAGCGCGCGAAGGGAACAGGCCTGCCTCTGCCGAGCTCCGCTCGAAAAATCCTTGGGATTAGGGATTTGGTCCCCTCTTTGCTAGAGCGGTTCGCCATACTTTAAATTCCCCAGTTATGACCTACGCGGATTTAGGATTAAGGAAAATGTGACTTTTAAGTTGTTTCTGCTTCCCAGTTTGCAGGATTATTTGAAATAGCTAGAAACGGGGTGCAAAGCATTCCATTCAAATCCGCTTTGCGCAGAGTTGCTTTTGCGCGCTGGAGCTCGGAGTTTTGAGCGAGTGTGTTATTGTGCTGCCGCCTGGAGCTGCGGCCTAGTTCCCGCCCCCGTCGCCCCCCATTTCCCCGCACCTGGCGGCCAAGCGGAGACAACTCGCGCGACTGGTGGGCTGCTTGGGTCTCAACCTTCCTACCCTACCAGGGCGGGGGTGGGGAGGTGGCAGGGGGAATCCAACAATCCAGAGGTAACGAAATTCTTCTTCCCTCACCACGAAACATCCCGACTCACGGTCTACAAGAAGCTGGGCCAAAGCGCACACGCCGCCGGAGTCCCTTTCCCCGGCGCGGAGCTGCAGCGCTCGGAGCAGGACCTCCCCGGCCTCCCCCGCCCACCCACCCCAGGCTGCGCTGGTGAGCCCCGCGGCGGCCCCAAAGGTACCCACTTGTTGATCCGGCCGGCTTGCTCATGCTGGCTGTCCCCGGGCGGAGCGGTTGGTGGGCGCTGCCCGAGTCCCGGCCGGCAGCGCCCGCCTCGCCGCCGGGCGCCGCCGCTCTCCAGCCGCCCTCCAGCCTGCAGGCTCCCGGGCCGGACAGGTGGGTGTCGGTTGCGCGCTGCGCTGCTCCCTGGGCACTCAGAATTCGTTCCACGGTGGGAATTTAAGCATCCTCAAGTTTCTTCCCGGCTCTTGCAAAACCGCAGCTTCTGGGAATGTTGCTTGGTAGGGACACGCGCATGGACAGACAAACGGAGAGACGGACAGGCAGATCGAGGAAGATGGGAGGAGGACAGCAAGAGAGGAATAGTGGAGGACAGAGATGGAGACACGAAAACGGTCTTCCTACGGTGCAAAAAGGAGAAAATCCCTCTCTTTCCCCATTCCTGTCTCTCAGTCTTCAATTTCTCCTTCTACATTAGGCATGCGGAGTGTGGCCAGATCTCTACAGAGCGCTGCTCTTTTAAGGAAAGAAGGAAAACACAACCGCGGTCTCTCTCAGGCAGATGGGCTCCGCGCTGCCCAAACCCGAGAGCGGAGTGGGAAACTAGATTGCTGGGAAGTCTTCCGAGGGAACAGGCGGCCAGGTCCCGGTTTCGGGGAGAGCCGCGCACAGAGCAGCAAAGGGTCCCCGAAGTTCATTACCCCGTGACTTTGTGCTTGTCGCTGCGGGCTGGGTCCCCTGTAATATCTCCAGAAGCGCTCTGACAGGCAGCCGCGGGGAGGGGAATAGGGCGTCCCTGGCCCACTTAGCTTTTCCCCCAACTCCTGGCGGGGTCTGACGTCAGCCATGTGCGGGGAGGGGATGGGAAGAGGGAGGGGGTTAAATGCTAATGATATTAATGAACCTCCAAGCGGCTCCCAAAGAAAATGCAGGCGCTGTCGGAGCTGACGAGTGAGAGTGTGAATATGGGAGTGTGGCTCTGTGCGTGAGTGCTGGTGAGGACCGTGCTGCTCTTGTAATAAAAATGAATTATTATATTTCATGGCAAGGGGGAAGGGGAGGGGAGATGGAGCATTCTCAAAACGCTTTCCCCCTTTTCTCCAGAGCGCCAGACAGACTCGTGGAAGAAACTGGGTGGCTGTGTGTTTGTGTGTGATTGTGCGCACCGGATATGGCCATGTGAGTTGGTTCATTCTTGGTCCCGTGCCCCTTCTGTTGGGTAAAACTTGGATCTGGTCCGAGGTGAGTAATCATTCATTTTGCAACTATCTACGGAAAGTTGTAGCTCAGGACGCTGTGCGCGGACTTGGGGCCTGGGATGGGGTCTGCTGGAGGCTCCGCGTTCCTGCGGCCTTCGCGGAGTCGGCTTGGGCACCAGCTGCGGGGAGGGTGCCGCCCGCTCCCCAAAGCAGAGCCCATCTGGAGCAGAGCAAAGTGCCTGTCGCCTCCATTATCTGCACCGGAGCGACTGGAAGGCAGAACTTTCCCTTTTGTAGCTCATCCCCAGAGGGCTTCTCTGGCTCCCCCTCTCTAGGAAGCGTCCGGGAATCTGCAGAGCTTTCTCCGCCTTAGGCCCCCACTGCTCCCTCCAGCCTTCCCTCGATTCCTGTGCTCTCTCGCGCCCCTGTCCCTGCGCCGCGGTGGGAGAGCGCACGCCGAGGGAGCGGTGATCCCCGATCTCTAAGAGATTAAATCTTATTTAAGCTCTCCCAGCAGCTTGAACTTGTCGTACAAGAGCTTGCCAGCCTGTCCTCCGGGCGTGGGCCGGCTAGAGGTCAGGGGTCACACCTCCTGCTCTCCTGCCCTCCGCAGCGCGTTTGGCGGGGAGGAGGAGTGGGGGGACCGGGACGGGGACGGGGAGGAGAACTGAGACCCGCACTCCGCAATCCTACCCGCCCTCCCCTGGCCCCACTTTCTCCAGACTCAGGGTCAACCCGGGCTTTTTTCAGAGTTTGTGTGTGCAAAGTGAGTGCTTGCGTCCCCCGAGCCCTCGGAGGGCGCAGCAGCTCCTCCGCCCGGCGTCTCCCAGGCTCCGGCTGCGCGCTCGGGTAGGCGGCCTCAGCACGTGACCGCAACTTTCCGCAGCAGCCTCCGCAGGGCCTGGAGCCCTGGCCTGCGCACACCACACGCTTGAGAGCCCCGCGTCCTCACCAGGGTCGTAGGGACATCCGGAAAAAAGCAAAACAGGGGACGACATTTCCCAAGTTAGCCCTCCTCGGTTTTTTTTTTTTTTTTTTTTTTTTTGTATTGGGACGAGACTGGGGAATTGTGGGACAAAACCATAAACCTGAGGGTATTTTTTTAGGAGACAAGACAAGAAATCAAAAATTTTGACAGCTAAGTTGGGCAGTGTATTGGCCGCGCACGCGAAATAGTACAAACTTGAACTCCGCGCCCAGACCGGGAACTGATTTCCGGGGCGTCACTTGAGAAACAGAGTTATTGTGCCAGGCTCCCTTTTGGAGCCTGGGGTTCTGGCTCCCGCCGCCGCCGCCGCCACCACCATCACCATCACCATCACCATCATCATCACGTGGACGCGGAGTGGAGCGCTTGGTTAAGAACAAAGAAGAAGATCCAAGTACAGTAATGTTTCTTGGGCAAAAATGAAAGCCAGTGTCAAAGACTAGACCTAGGCCTTGTCCCCAGGGGGAAAGTCTAGGAGTCTGTGGCAAGAAGGAGACTTAGAAGCCGCTTTTTGGGGGTGGGATTCGGCTTGGAGGTGAGACGACTATGGTTCAAACTACCTCTCCCCCTATTCCCCGACATTTTCGCCCTGCTGGCTCATTTGTAGGCACCAAAACTTGTGGAAAATACTCCTGGAGCTCATCAAATTGTCTCAAAATCAAGATGGGAATGCCCCCCTTCTTTTTCCCAGTGAAGCAGGGTATCCATCCAGAAGGACACTGAATAGAAACGCGCGCGCGCGCACACACACACACACACACACACACACACACACACACCCCATCCCCACCACCACACCATCCAGCCCTGGCAAAAGGCACAACACGCGCGCACACACCCGCAGCCTGTTCGTCCTGTGTTCTGCGCGCCCGGCTGTAATTATCCGCGCATTTTGCATAAATCACAATGCAATTCTGAAATCATCATGATGACTTTCTGGCATGATTGGTTCGGTGGCAACGGCAGCTACAAGATCCAGGGTTGGCGGGAGGGGCTGGGGAGCGGCCGCCCACCAGGTCCAGGAAGAGCCTAGAGCCGAGGCTGCTGCCGGCCAGAGGGACCTCCGATCTAAGGTGGGAATCTCAGTGGATTCAGCTCAGGGAAGAAAGCCTCCGCAAGACAGAGACTGTTACTTTCCATCTTCCTATCAATGCGTCGCATAGCTGAATTATAGCTGCATAAATGTGGGGTGAATAAAGGAGGGAAGTCTCCTGCAGAATTCCCAGGAAGCCCTCCCCCCGGGCACAATAAGGCCAACCACTGGAAGCCAGCAGGTGGGGGTTCAGGCTCTGTCCAAGTAGCTGTGTAACCTTGGGCAAGAGACAAACTCTCTGGGCTCCAACCATCTGTAAATGATTCAACCTTAACTTTCAAAGATTTTTCCTCTTAGTCTGGGATGGGAAATAATTGCTAAGGGGCAAATGTCACCGATCTCAGAAATACTTTTTTTTTTTTTTTTTTTAACAGACAAGTTCAAGGATGCGTTTATAGCAGTTATCTTGGGGAGGGAGTGGAGCCATATCCCAGAGGTTCTGAAGTCCTTCTGCCCAGGTCTAAACACAGCCCTTAATTTCCTCTTTAGCCTTTTGTGATTATGGGACTCTCCACCAAACCAAAACGAAAACACAAGGAAGGCATCTTTTTTTATAGGATGTTTATATTTTGGCCCAGAAGATAAGAAATAAAATTATGAGAAGGACCATGAACTCTAGGGGTGTCTCCCTGCCCATCCATCAATCATCACGCTCTTGATCACATACTGAATACCCACCATGTGTCAAAGATTAATGACATGATCTCTTTCTCAAGGAGTCTACAGAGAAAGCAGACACGTAAAAGGTGCTAAATAAACGGGCTTGGACTAAAACACAGGGCATTCTGGAAAAATACACAAGGGACCCTAAACCAGTGTGGGGTGGACTAGGCTGTCACAGGATGCCTGGAAAGCTGGTGTTATATTAGGGGAATCTACTGCCTCTGAAAACAGTCTTATATTATAGCTTACTCTCCCTACTCCATTACTTTTCGTAAATTACCATATAATGTATTATTTGTTTCAGGGGTACAGGCCTGTGAATAAGAACAATCAGCCTTACCCAATTCACAGTGCTCACCCTAGCACACACTTTCCCCAATGTCCATCATCCAGTCCCCCTATCCCTCCCACGCCCCTGTCCCATCTTGTTTCATTTTTCCTCCCTTCGCCCCATGAACCCCCTCTCAAATTCCTTATGTCAGAAAGATCATTTACTCCATTACTCTTACTAATGCCCCTTCGCATCCATTTAAAAAAGGAAGTAGAGTCCTGCTAACTAAATGGTATAAGAGAGGGAGCGGTGCAAGGCATGCCTCCAACATCAGGTTATCTGGGTCTCACCCCTAGCTCTCTATTCACTAGCATCACCAAAAATGGTGCCATTTTCTCCATTAACAGTCCCCCCATCCATTCCACATTAAAACAGCAGAGGAGAAAAGAAAAAGCTTTTCCATCAGCGAAAAGAGCTGAAGTTGGTGTGGAACAGAGAGATGTCCTCCCCCACCAATGATCAACCCCCTCTCAGAGGCCATTCTACCTGTAGAGATTTATTCCTTTAAAATGCCCTTCACCTCACTGACAAGCAGAGGTGAGAAATACCCAGACCTAGAAAATGTCTGAGAAAACCTACCAGCTAAGCTTGGCTGAGGTTTGATATTCAGTCTCCAAAAGATGGTCAGATACAACTTTGTTTATATATTTGTTTCCATGAGGAAAAACCTGATTTTCGTTGCTTCCAAACCATAAGTCAACCTGTGCTTGATTGTTGCTTTCCCAGTAGATGGAAAAGATTGTCTAGCACCAAGTATGTCTCAGGGAGGGCTTGCTAAGTGACAGAATGAAAGAAACCATCTCCTCAGGCTTGCTCCTGATTTTGCTTTGGGCCTCTCTACAAGTTGTTAGGTGCTATCTAATTCTACTGGGGGGGGGGCACACTGAAAACAATCCAGAATAGAGACCCAGATACTCTAGAACCCAGCAGGTGCTGGAGTTTTTTCCCTTGACGTTTTCCAGGTCTGTGTTGGCTAAGAGTTGTCTCTTACTCCCTACCAGATGAGAAGATGAACACTGTTAAGAGTAACCCGATTAAGACAATGTTCGGAGTGACCGGCTTCTCTTTTCTTGCCCTTCACAAATAACATTGTCTCTGCATTCATTCACATCCTCCTTGGAGCCATAGCAGCTGAAGAAATGCAGGTCTAGAGACAGGCTAAGGATTAGAGGCTTCTGCTTCAGAGTCTCTCTGTACCTGGATATTCTTCTTGCCCCAAGAATAATCAAATAGAAACATCTTTCCCCCACCTCTTCTTTTATCTCCTACCTAAAATGTTTTATTCATTTATATGGTGCGCTGGTGCCAGAAGAATTTATCATGGCTCTCTTGTCAACTTGCTTTAATTTGGGAACTGGGCTCCCTCCCTAAAAGAGGACTCAACTTGAGATGTATTTAAAACAAAAACAACCAAAGATAGTTAACAGAAACATAGGAGCAAAAAAATATTGTGATCTCCTTCTCCTTGCCTGGGTAAGATGGGTCAACAGAGACAAAGCTGTCTGTTTCTTATTTCCTGAGGGCAAGAGTAAGAGGTTTAGAAGAGGCAGAAGAGATACCCAGCTCTCAAGCCAGGGAGCTCCTTGAAGTAGAGACTATCTGCTTCATCTTTTGGATTGCCAGTGCTCGGGCTCTGGTACATAGTAGTGCTTTATAAATGTGGACTCTGTAAGTGACCTTGCCTCACAGTACTCAAAATGAAAGGTGAGGATTGAGGTGGGGGGCTTGCCTTTGCTCTGCACCAGCCACAGGGAGGGTAGGGAGCAGAGACAGGAACTCTAGACCTCCAAACCATGAGAAGAAATTCAGGTAATTTTTTGGCTTTCTAAAACAAAAGAATGATGAGAGAGATGAGAAAGCAGATTACATCCAGGGAGAGACTGGTCACCAAGCCTTCTTCAACCTCTAATTTCCTGTCAATTACACAGTCTGACTTGGTTTCCATTTACCCCCAAATTACAGAGCACACAAGTCAGAAGGGACCTCGGAGATCAGTACTCATCTGATTCCATCATTTCACAGATGAGAAAACTGAGATCCCTAGAGACAAAGCTTGTCCTAAGTCACTCACCTATAGGCAGAGGCTATCACCAGAACGCAGATTTCTTGCTGAGTTTAATGCTCTTTGAAATATTAATTCCACTGCATTAAGCTACCTCCCGTTTCCCAGAAGGGCTTCTAGAACCTCCAATTAAGGCAATTTCACTCACTTACAAGTGAAGTAATCAGAATTAAGAGAAGTGTTGTGTGCATCTTGAAGCAATGGCTCGGTATTTCTAGAACTTCAAACTTCTGCACTTTACAAGTTTTTCTTGCAATTCCTTCTAACAGTAAAATGTGCTGTGTCCCAATGGAGAGCAAACTTGTGAGGTCTTTTCCTGTTTTGTATAAAGAATGATATGAGCTACGAGAGGAACTACTTAGAGATACTAATTGTAGATGCTGAGAAAAAGTCAATGATTAGACTGAACAATTAATTACTAAATTTGATTGGTGTGGATTGCCAATCTGGGCCTTTCAGATTTTAAAAACATCCCTCCATTCTCTCCACAGCAGGGACCTGCTTTATCAGGATTACTGTTTCAACACTAGTAGAAACAATTGTTATGTAAAATGGGGTAGCCCGTTTAAATGTGGCTAGCATATTTGAGAATAAGCTACGATTCTTTATTCTGTGAATAAGTATATCAAGATCACATATTTGATCTCTGCCAATGCAGTGAAAAGCATCATACATTCTAGTATGCTTTGTTTCCAAATGATCTAGTTCACACAGTACCCTGTTGTCCTCCTATTCTAGTAAGTAATTTCAGAATTCACATCACTTACAAAGATGCCGAGTGGCTATTTAGGGAAGTCTGATTCAAAAAAAAAAAAAAAAAAAAAAAAAACCTCCAAAACAAAACAAACCTCCCCCTCTCATCTCCCTCCCCCAAACCCCACGCGCTTTGTGCAAGACGGAGTCAACCAGTGGGATTCACAGGAGGTCCCCAAGTCAAATGCTGCAGCTGCGTTTTTAAAAAGGGTTGGATAAACTACAGCCGTTAATAACATCTGTATCTATGCAAGCTAAGATGATGATAGGGGTAATCAGATCTCATGCTTCAGGGCATAAGATGATTGCCTGCTGGGAGGGGGAGGATTTGGCCTTTCAGGTAAAGCCGTTCACAACACAGGAGGTAGGTTGCAGACATTTCTCCCAGTTTCTAAAATTTCAGGTGTAATTGACATGATTTTGGAGTAGAAGAAACTGATTTGAAATCAGATCAGGACGTTGAATAATGAGATATTTGAAATACCCATATACATTTCCTAGGACATATGTGTATCTTTCTATATAGATGAGATACAAATATTTAGATGCCCTTTTTTTTTTTTTTTTTGAAGGCTGAGGTTCCTTGATATGTTTTGGCCATCTTTTATGCAAATTGGAAGGTTAATAAAATGTTAACAACAATGAAAACAGTGGAATAAATTCAACTTTTGTCCATGCATTTATGATTAGCTAAAATAATATATAATTACCCAAGTGTTCATAACTGCACCTATTTGGATTCCAAAATATATCTATTTCTAGTTGTATTAGCTACATAATCTCTGAGTTGCATGTTTGGATTGTATGAGGAATGCATTCATTTTAATGTCCTGGTCCCTGAAGTAATTTTAAAAAAAACTTAGTATTTGTCTAGAAGTGAGAAGGGAATTAGGCAAGATAATCTTACCTTCTCTTTTGATTTCTTTAACATTTTCAAAACCCAGGAGGGGTACACTTTAGTACAGTTGCACAATTTAACCAATTTTGAAAACACTTCTGCAAGTGTGAGCAGGGTTAAATAACTCCCTTTATTTAGACATGTCAACCCATGCTGCACGGCGTACGACATACAGACAGCTGTCCACATTTCAGAGAGGTGTAGAAGCTTTTGAAGGAGTAGGTTTCTAGCAGAGTGGTTAGAGTCCTTTTGGCATGAAAGACATTCTTGCTACTGCCTTCATCATTATTACTAAGCCATTCACTTCTGTTCTACACAGAGGGACTGTTCTGAAGGATATGGCTGTTAAATGCAATTTTTAAAATAATGCACATAAACAGTTTTAAAGGGGGGAAAATCCTGCAGCTGTTTGGCTGCAGACAGGCATGGGAAATTAGTCAGAAGCCCAAAGCATCATAGTTAATAACCATTATTCTGTTGTCTGGGATGTTTGTTTAAATACTATTGACACTGTGTATGTATTGTCATCTTCTCTAAATTGTAGCTCTTAGCCACTGAAATCTTGTTAAAGACCACCTAGGGTTTCCTCTGTATGATGCTGAATTGTGTATTCACCTGATGGATAAACAAAAACCAGATTTTTTGTTGTTGTTGTTGCAATTTTTCTCTCATGTGCAACTAGCAAGAAATTTTCTGGAGTAAAGAAAGAGATTGCCTGAGTACACTGGAAATAGCCGCTGTGGGGTCCCAACCTTCGTATTTCTCCTCTAGTGATAGAAAATGAACAAACCCATCAACTGATTAATACAATTCAGTTCTGCTTAAAATTCACAGATCTGTTTGGTATGAGACTGTATTTTAAAAGACTCATACTTGCCATTAAGTGTGAAGAAATCAGTAACTATTCTTTTCATCAACAGCATGTTGGGCTTTTTTTTTTTCCCCCCCCCTCCCCATTTCGATTTTGCTTATTAAGTGAGGTCATTTGAGAGAAGAGCTGCTCTGGTGGTGGGTGGGAAAAAAAAATCTAAGAGGCCGACTCCCAAGTTGAGAGCTCCGATCACGGGCCATTCAGTACAAAGCGTTTTATATCTTGACTTATGAGGGGACAATAGCCGGTCTGACAAAGGCACCACCTGTGATTTAACACGGTTGACATCTTTGTTAAGGAGGAGCCGGAGGGCAGAAGAGAAAACAGCACGTGCACAATCCGGAGCTTGTTACCAAGACCCACCTTCAAGGCCGTTTCACAGCGTCGCCCGAGACCGCGTCACGTTTTTGTTGTTGTTGTTGTTTTTTCCCCGCAGTTTTGTTTTTGGTTTTGTTTTTTAAAGGAAGTGGGGAGAGAGAAAGGAAATGAACGTTATCCACGCGAACTGACCCAAAGCTCTGGACTGAGCCGTCTGGCCCGCACCGAGCGGTCCCATTTTACAGATGGGTAGATGGAGGGCGGTCGGCGGAGCATCTGGCTCAGCAGGTGCGGAGGGGAGGTCCTGGGGACCCCGCCGGGCTTTGGGGCCGCCCGGCTCGGGGCGCGGAGGGCAGCGCGGCCGCGGGAGGGACGTCGAGGCCCCCGTCTTCGGCCCAACCTTGGGGCCGGTGGCTTTTTGCTTCCTTCCCGAAGGTCGTTTCTGACAAATCTATCTATTTGGGGCAAATTGTCAGTGAGAAACTTCCGCTCGAACTGCCCTGGACAAAACCGGCTGTTTGAAAAGGGTCAATCCCGCGGCCCGGCGAGGCGAACAATGGGCCGCTGGTGCTGCTGCGGCGGGGGCGGCCGGGCGGGCCGCACAAAGGGCGGATTAATTGGGGCCGCGGCTGAGCGGTTCGCGCTAGCTCCACTCAGCCCGCGCTGCGGGGCGCCCCATTGACTGGGCCCCGAGCCCCACTTTTCACAAACTCCAAACAAAAGTCAATTTCTTTTTTATAAGGCGGGGGAGGGGGCCGCAGCCACGATTCTCCGCTCGCTCCTCCGCCACATTCTTACAGCCCGGGGGTGAGGGGGTGCTGGAGGGAGAGGGGTGCAGGGGAGCGGAGGGGATTGGAAACGCACGCGGGTGTGGCCCCCGTGCGTCCGCGTTCCCGCCTGCGCCGCCTCCCTACCGGCTCCAGACCCGAGTCGCGCCCTCGGGGTCGCACCTAAATTCCAGGCGGGAGCTTAGATCCGGGCGGGAGGCCGGGTAGCGATCGAGACTGGCGGATGGGGCGGTGGCGAGGGCCCAGGTGAGGGCGGGGCCACCGAGCGGAGCGGGGGTGGGGGTAGGCGGGTGATTTAGGAAGCGAAAGAGACTCCCTGTAGGTATTCTAGACCTTGGGAGGTGTGACCAGTCCTCAGATATTTATTGAGCAACTATTTTGTTCCTAATGAGGGGGGTGGGGGGCGACAAAAGCGAGTTTGCCCTCAATTTACACACAGTTGGGAAGGCTGACCCCCAAATCAATTAGCAGGTGGGGAAAGGGCATGCCAAGACCGGGCCCCAAAGGAAGGCGTCACCACCATCCTTCTGTAAAGTTATGACATGGACTTGCCCGTGTAACATTTGGAAAAAGATATCTAATTACTTTGTAGACACACCCTAGTATGAGAAGTGGCAGTAATTAAAAATTGTGGAGTTAATATTGTGACGGTCTGAAGACCAAGTATGGAGGGACCAGGAGTTCATCTCCTCTGTTTCTCTCCTTTCAAGATAGCAGAATGAGTGCAGAGGGCTCTTCAACTGACACTGAGAGGGGCAGGAAATTCCTTTAACAATAAAACCCGATGCATTCCCCAGCCTACAAGCCTCTGTTGTAAGCTGGGTAGGCAGTGGTTGCATACCAGACACCCCAGTCCTTGTGGTTAGTGCAAAGGCCACATTCTTCTTGGAGGACCGGCTTTCCAAGTGAATCAACAGGGAGGAGGGACCACGTGCAGGTGTAAGGGAAGCCATTTGTTGATGGAGGGCTTGAGCCTGTGCTAACAGATTATATTACAAGGATTTTATTTTATGGGAGATACTTCTGTTCTTGGATCAGCAGGCACTTGTGTGCTCTAAGGCTGGTGAATGGAAGTCTTCAACAGCTAGGCTTTTACTGTAGAGACCCTCCAAAGGCATCAGGCCAGGGTATTGGCATGCCTCTAGGCGGGCACTGTAGAGGGGAGCTCTGATGGCAGGTACTGAATCTGTGGCAGGCTCCGTAAGAGGAGTGAAAACAAGCCTTCAAGGACGGGCTGAAATATGGCTAGAGGCAGAGAGGGCTAGACATTGACCTCAGGAAGCAACAGCCGCGGAGGGATCTGCTGGCAGAATTCAACCTGTGCTCCTCGTTAACCACGGTTGTAAAGTTGTAGATTTAAAACGATTCTTTCTACATAAACAATGAATTCTGAAACACTGAAAAGAAATTTAAAAATAAATAAAAATTAGGGGGAAAAAAGACCGATCCTTTCTGGGCCAGACCATGAACTCTTCCAGATTTCTGTTGAGTTGGAGGCTGTGCAAATCAAGGGCAAATATTTATCTAAAGATGTCACAACTTTGAATCTCAATAATAATTTATCTGCTAATCTCTGATGGAAATCTAGAACAGCTGTTACTCCATTGTGTATTTCAAATTTCCAAAAGATAAATTGGGGGATCAACATTTTTTCTTCCACCAATTCTCAATATGCTTGCTTTTAGTTTACTGACACTTTTGCAAGTTCAAAGCAAATAGATGATATGGCCTTTTGCTTATTATGAAAGTTATTAAGGCCTACCAAAAATATATTTAATATTCAACTTTTATTGGCAAGTTGTGACAATGCTGAGTGAGTCCATGCCTGCGAAGTTTGAGTGAGCGTGGAAAGATTGAGGTATTGCATTATTAGGAAGAAAAAAAGAAAATACAAGTATGAATCAGAGTGATGTAACTTCCAA
This sequence comes from Mustela nivalis, assembly GCF_964662115.1. Classification (NCBI taxonomy): domain Eukaryota; kingdom Metazoa; phylum Chordata; class Mammalia; order Carnivora; family Mustelidae; genus Mustela; species Mustela nivalis. Next base: position 23,625,797 of record NC_139024.1, read on the forward strand.
CATCAATGTGTAGGTTTAGACAGAACGGATGAGGGACTCTAGTGTCTATTAATGGAAAACTTATGACCCTAGCTTCTAGGAACCCGCAGCATGATTACTCATCATTTCTGATTTACAGAAGAAATTCTTCAGAGAGGGGGTGAAATCACAAGGTGATTTTAATAAGGTCCACCCATGAAAGGGGTGACATACTGGCATCAGGCCGTTCCATCACTCAGGTTAGTGCTAAAGACTTTGAATTACTCTGTATTTTAGAAGGAATTGTTTTGGAGTCATTCGATGTGAACATCATTAGAGAAAAAAAGCTCCTGGAGATCTGATTATAATTAAACTTCATATTTTTTTCCTCTTAAACTTGCGGGCTGAGCAAACACGGCTGGAAAGAAAAGATGATCTTGGTATCCCCAGTCTTAGGTTGCCAGAAAAGTATAGAAATCTGAGCTCTAATAATGGCAGAGAAGTGGCAAATACATGACTAGAGTATGCAGTCATGAACCAACAAGGGGCACTCAATCTGGGAACAGACTGGATTTAAATCAGTTAAAAGAATGTTTTGGGGCACCTGGGTGGCTCAGTGGGTTAAGCCGCTGCCTTAGGCTCAGGTCATGATCTCAGGGTCCTGGGATCAAGCCCCGCATTGGGCTCTCTGCTCAACAGGGAGCCTGCTTCCTCTCTCTCTCTGCCTGCCTCTCTACCTGCTTGTGATCTTTGTTTGTCAAATAAATAAATAAAATCTTTAAAAAAAAAAAAAAAAGAATGGTGTTTTCCGGGGCACCTGGGTGGCTCAGTGGGTTAAAGCCTCTGCCTTCAGCTCAGGTCATGATCCCGGAGTCCTGGGATGGAATCCTGCATCTGGTGTCTTTGCTCAGCAGGGAGCCTGCTTCCTCCTCTCTCTCTGCCTGCCTCTCTGCCTACTTGTGATCTCTGTTAAATAAATAAATAAAATCTTAAAAAAAAAATAAGAATGGTGTTTTCCTTGAGGAGGTAAATGGCTCCAGTGGCTTTTCCTGGAAGAGGGAAAACAAAGGAGACATAGTCGTTGAGCCTTGGTATGGTAGCCAAGATTCTGGAAATGAAAGAGCTAACATCTGATTGTGAAATGTATCATACATATAAAATACTACAGGAATGTATCTGTACAATTTCAGGAATGAATTAAAACAGATGCTCTTTTCCTAGCAGCTACATGTTAAAAATAGAATCTCACTAGTATGTCTTAAGGAGACTCCTTTGTGCCCTCTCGGATTGCGTGTCTTCCTCCCGCCGGTACATACCAGAACTTGAACATCACCACCTTGAACTGTGTTTTGCTCATTTGTTTACTTTCTTTATAAGTTCACCACTCATGTATGTATCCCTAAATAATGTAGTGTGGAGTTTTTTGCTTTTTTAAAAAACTTAATATAAAGAGAAGCATACATTATATAGTCCGTAGTGAAGTGTTTTTTTTTTTTTTTCTCTCCCAACACTATGTTTAGTGTTGGCATCAAACTAGTTGTGGTACATTCATACAATGTGGTTTCTTCATTCTCTGTGTCGTGTGGTAGTCCCCTGTGTCAGCTTGCCACAAGCGATTGGTCGTCACTGCTGTGAAGAGACATTTGGGTTCTTCCCTTCCTTTCCCTTTCTTTCTCTCTCTCCTTTCTTTCTTTTGTAATTATAACAGATGTTTCTATGCATTTCTCTTGTGCATGCTTCCTGGTATGCACATAGACCAGAGTTTCTCTAGTATATAAACCCAGGTATAGAATTGTCCCCCCACCCTGCTTTTTTTTTTCAATTAGAGAGTGGGGAGGGAGGGGCAGAGGGAGAGGGAGAGAGAGAGACACTCCAGCAGACTCCCTGCTGACCTTGGTGTCCAACGAAGGCCTCCATCCTGAGACCATGACCTGAGCTGAAGTCAAGAGTCTGGTTGCTTAACTGACTGAACCACCTAGGCACCCATAGAATTGCTTTTTTTTTTTTTTAATTTATTTTTTATTTTCAGCATAACAGTATTCATTATTTTTGCACCACACCCAGTGCTCCATGCAATCCGTGCCCTCTATAATACCCACCACCTGGTACCCCAACCTCCCACCCCCACCCCTTCAAAACCCTCAGATTGTTTTTCAGAGTCCATAGTCTCTCATGGTTCACCTCCCCTTCCAATTTCCCCCAACTCCCTTCTCTCGAACTCCCCATGTCCTCCATGCTATTTGTTATGCTCCACAAATAAGTGAAACCATATGATAATTGACTCTCTCTGCTTGGCTTATTTCACTCAGCATAATCTCTTCCAGTCCCGTCCATGTTGCTACAAAAGTTGGGTATTCATCCTTTCTGATGGAGGCATAATTATCCATAGTGTATATGGATCACATCTTCCTTATCCATTCGTCCGTTGAAGGGCATCTTGGTTCTTTCCACAGTTTGGCGACCGTGGCCATTGCTGCTATAAACATTGGGGTACAGATGGCCCTTCTTTTCACTACATCTGTATCTTTGCTTTCTTATTCAATTTCATTAGGTATTATCAAATTGTTTCCCTTAAGGGTTGTATTAATTTACACTCCTTCCAGGAAGTGATATGAATTATTGTTGTTTCCCATCCTTGTCAACACGTATTATTGACTTATTTTAAAATTTTTGTTATACATATGGGAGAAATATCTTTTTGTAGTTTTAATTTGCATTTCTCTGATTCCTAATAGAGTTGGATATTTTTCAGGTGTCCGTGGGCCATTTTTATTTTCTCTTTTGTGAACTATGTTTGTGAGTTTTGCTATTTTCCCATTAGGTTGTTTTTCTCATAAGAGCTTTAAAAAAATCTATTTTGGCTAATAATCCTTTATCTTGATTATATGTATGGCAAATATTTTTTTACTTTTAGTGACTGTCTTTTCACTCTCCTTTTTTTTTCTTTTTTAAAGATTTTACTTATTTATTTGACAGACAGAGATCACAAGTAGGCAGAGGCAGGCAGAGAGAGAGAGAGAGGGAGGCAGGCTCCCTGCTGAGCAAAGAGCCCAATGCAGGGCTCGATCCCAAGACCCTGGGATCATGACCTGTGCTGAAGGCAGAGGCTTTAACCCACTGAGCCACCAAGGTGCTCCTTCACTTTCTTTTTAATATCTTTGATGAACCAAAGTTTTAATTTTATGTGGTAGAATTTATCAGTATTTCCCTTCATAAGTTGGTGATTCTTGTTTTAGAAAGTTTTTCCTATTGTGAGGTTGTAACGACATTCCCCTAAATTGTTTTCTAGAAGTTTTATAATTTTGCCCTCTATGTCTAAGTTTTTAATCCAATTGGAATTGATTTTTGTGTATGGTGTGAGGTAGGGTTCCAATTCAGTTTTTTCCAAGTTATTTATTACATTTTCCTAGTATCATTGACTGAATCTTCTATCTCTAGTGCCCATTACATTATAGAAATAAGTCTCTATATATGCTGATTTGTTTCCGTGTTCTCTATCATATTGGTTAGGCCCCTTTGGTTAGCCTTCTGCCAGTTTTCCATTTTCTTACTGTAGCTTATTTTGATATCTGGGAGGACAATTCCCCTTACCTTCTATCTTTTCCTTAGGGAGTCTTGACAATTTTGGACCCTTTCCTCTTTCATTTCAATTTTAGAATTAGTTTGTCAGGCTCCATAAAAGATATTGCTGGGGTTTTTCATTGGAATTGGATTTAGTCAACATGGGGAGAATTGGCATCTTTGTGCTATTGAAGTTTCCTACTAACAACTTGATATTTCTCCATTTACTTAAATCTTCTTTAATTTTTTTTCAATAAGGTATAATTTGGGGCACCAGGGTGGCTCAGATGGTTAAGCATCTGCCTTCAGCTTCAGTTGTAGGTCCTGGGATCAAGCTCTGAAGGGGGCTCCCTCTGCCTCCCCCCATCCCCCTCCCTGCTTTTGTGTGAGCTTTCTCTCTCTTTCTCAAATGAATAAATTAAAAATCATTAAAAAATAAGGTACAGTTTTTTTCTGTAAATGAGGTACACAACTTTGATTAGATTTATGCATAGATTTATTATGTATTTTTGCTCTTATAATGGCATTGTCTTGAAATTATATTTTCTTATTGATTGTTTTTGCTCTATAGAAATCTATAGTGATTGGAAAAACTCTCTAATGAATTCTAATAATTCACCTATAGTTTCTTTTGAGTTCTCTATGTGGCCAATAATGTCATGTGCACATACGACAGCTATTTTTTTAATCTTTCTTTTTTCATTCTTAAATTTCTATTTAAGGATGAAAATAGTTTCTATTCTCATCATACTTACATAGTTTAGGACCACAAATACAATATTGAATAGTTGTGGTGGCGGTAACTTTGCATTTTCCCTGATATTCAAGAAAAGTATATGATTGTTGGTGCATATGGGATACGAGTTTGGAATTGGTATATCTTCTGGTGAATTCAGTAGCCATTAATTTCATTTTTAGTAATGTTTTGGCGTGGTCTACTTTCTTTGATATTAATTTAGGCATACTAGTTTGCTTCTTTGACTTTCAGCCTTTCTTGTATTTATAAGTCTTTTCTAAATGGTATATAACTTTTTTTTTTCAATTTGATAATCTTTGTCATTTAACTGGAGTCTTTAGTACATTTATATTATTGTACATACTGATATACTTGGATTTATTACTACCATATTTTTGGTGTTTTGTATTTCTATTTTTCACTACTTTCCTTTTTGTTTCTTTTGTATCAGTTGAGGATTTCCCCCCTTAGTGCATTTTCCTCCCATTCTTGTTTGGAAATTATATTTTTTGAATGTCTATTTTTTTAGTGGTTACCTAGCTATTTTAATATTTTCACTTAACACAGTTAATCATTATATTTCCACCTCTTGAACAATATGAGAACCTTAGAAATCTTTTCTTTTATTTTTCTTTTATTTATTTATTTGACACAGAGAGAGTGAATGAGAGAGAGCACAAACAGGGGCAGAGGGAGAGGGAGAAGGAGCGCCATGTGGGACTTGATCCCAGAACTTGGGGATCACGACCTTAACCAAAGGCTCAGGTGCCCAGAAATCTTTTCATCTTATCCTTTTCTAGTTTTGGGATCCCATTCCAGCTTAATCACTTTCCCCCTACAGATTAGATATTATTGTTAATATAAACAAATTTATTTAGATTTACCCACATATTTACCCATGTATTTGCTGATTATTTTCTTCTTTCTGAAGTACATCCTTTATAATTTTCTTTAGTGTAGGTCTGTCAGTGTTAAAAGTCTCTCAGTTTTTTGGTTGAATGAAAAATATCTATATCTTACACTCATTCTTAGGTATTTCACTGTGGATATAATTCTTGATTTGAAGTTATATCAGCACACTGATATAACCCCCAACTATCTTTGGGGGTTTTGTTTGTTTTTACTGCTGTTGAAAAGTGTATTTTACAGATGATATTTCTTCTCTATTTTTAAAGTTTCCCTTGCTTTTGGAGTTCTGCATTTTTACAGTCATAGTTCTACATGTTGATTTATTTATCTTGCTTGGGATGCACTTGGATTCCTGTATCTGAGCACTGCCGTCTTTTAGAAAATTCTCAGCTGTTACCTCTTTGGAAATTATCCTCTCCTTGCTCCATTATTTTCTTCAAGAACTTTCATTAGGAATCATAAAACTCTTAACATTTCTTTCATAATTTTTGTCTCTTTCTGTCCTATATCTTGAAAAATGTGTTTAAATCCATTTTCCAGTTCTTTGATTCTCTTTTCTATTGAGTCTAAGCAGCTGTTTAGGCCCCTCATTTAAAAAGTAATCATTTTATTTTTCATTTCTCAAAGTTCTGTTTGGTTCCATTTCAGATCTGCTTGGATTTTCCTGTTTCTTGTTCCATGCTAATATTTACAAGCTTTTCTTTAAGGTTTCATTAACCATATAAAATTTGTTATTTAGTCACTCATAATGTCAATATTTGATTTCTGTGGGCACCGATTTTGGTGTCTGCTGCTTTCTTTCCTTTTTCTTTTTTTCTTTTTTTTTTTTTTAAAGATTTTATTTGTTTATTTGACAGACAGAGACCACAAGTAGACAGAGAGGCAGGCAGAGAGAGAGAGAGGGAAGCAGGATCCCTGCTGAGCAGAGAGCCCGATGCGGGACTCGATCCCAGGACCCTGGGATCATGACCCGAGCCGAAGGCAGAGGCTTAACCCACTGAGCCACCCAGGTGCCCGTCTGCTGCTTTCTTTTTCTGGTTTTCCCTTCATGTTTCTTCCTAATTTGGGGATGTTTTTCTCCTTTGAGCTTTTCAATGTCTTCATGCTTTCTTTCTGGGGATTCCTAGAGGCCAAAGTTGAAGATAAATTTGTGCAGGGAAGATTTGCATTTGCTCTTTCTAGTCAAGGCATCTGGTTGTACTACCAACTTGGGATCCCTTTATGTTGAAGTACTCTATTATTAGAGTTTAACATTTTTTTTTGACCACACAAGTGGTATGACTCCAGATAGAAACCTGTGTGAGAGCTCGCTGTGCTTCTTAATTCTTAGGGAATTTTTGTTTTCTTTCTGTCTTCTCAGTATTAACCATAAGATAGCAAATGTTCTTGCTGTGGCACCCCTCTTTGGATCAAATTTTAAATTTATCTTTACACTGAGGATATAGCCCCTTGGGTTTTTAGTTTTATGCAAGGATTCTCCTAACAGGTTCCCCACCTTGGGCATTCCCTGAGCATTATCTTAGAGTTGAGAGATGCAAGGTCTCCAGAGTCTGCCAGAAACTCTCAGGGTGAAAGCTGGCTTTGGAACTTCCTTAACCTACCAAGGTTCCTGTTTTCACTTACTTTTGGAGATCTGAAAATCCCTCCTGTTTGTGTTGGTTCACTGATCCATTTAAAAAGATGAGTTTTTTGTTGTTGTTTTAAATTTTTAAAAAATATGTTTTTAAAGAAATCTCTTTGCCCAAAGTGGGGCTCGAACTCACAACTCTTGAGATCAAGAGTCTCAGATTGCACTGACAGAGAAAGCCAGGTGACCCTAAAAAGACATTTTAAAATATTTTAATCGGGGGCACCTGACTGGCTCAGTCCATAGAGCATGTGACTCTTGATCTCGGGGCCATAAGTTTGAGCCCCATGTTGGGCCTAGAGATTACTTAAGGAAATAAAAGAAAGAAAGAAAAACTTCAAAAAACTTTATTAAGCATTTTAGTTATTTTAGTTGAGACTGTCATTTGGGGTTCTCCATATAAAAAGATTATATTATATGTAAGAGACAGAGAGAGAGAAAGGTTTTAAGGAACTGGCTCACAAGATTGGGGGGAGGGGTTGTAAATCCAAAATCCATGGAACAGGCTGGTGGGCTGGAAATTCCAGCGAGAGTTGATACTGCAGTCTGGAGTCCAAAGACAAGTCTGACGGCAGAATTCCTTCCTCCTGGGGACCCTCAGTCTTTTCTCTTAAGGCCTTCAACCAAGTGGATGAGGCCCACCCACATTATGGAGGGTAATCTGCTTTACTCAAAATCTGCTTTAACCACATCTAAGAAATACCTTCACAGCAACATCTAGACTGGTTTTTGACCAAACACTGAGCCCCAGAGCCTAGTGAAGTTGTCACATAAAATTAACCATAGCAGAATCTAATCTAACAACGTGCTAGAAAAAGAAACCAGAGGTATAATTAGGTATAATTTCTCATGACAGAAATGATAGCACAAGGAAGGGGCCCAGTTATGTCATGCTTAGAGGCTTCTATGCAAATAGGTCTAAGGCGACAGTGGGCATTTTCTTAGGAGGCTGACAGACTTCTGTCATCACCATTTAATACGTACTGTTGGCTTGCAGTGCTTACTCCAGGTTGAGAAAATGTGCCCTTTCATATAAAATTCATATAAAATTACAGGAAAAGGAGGATACACTTAATTCCCTCAATTATAGGTCATAATG